>NC_049911.1:16330720-16680720 GCF_001411555.2 Juglans regia | reverse complement strand
ATTCATATCCATATATCAACCATTGATTTTATATTGTCTCATGTTCCAACCACCAAACTTTCTACTGGCACACAAAGATTTCATTCAATTCAAAGTGACCTTTTGTGGTATACAAGAATGATGTTCCAGGTGACTGGTGATCCACAGATGTCATCGATAATTATGACATAATACCTCGATGTGTAAACCCAAATTTGTTACATGAAAGCTAATATGTTTAGCCATAGTTTGAACTACATTTCACAACAAATAGACTACTAAAAGTATATTACATGTCAGCCTCTCTAAACGTATTTTTCTCCCCAATGCTTATTGCAGAAAATCTACATGGAGCAAGCACCTGGCACTGCTACTCAGAGGAAAAATTGGGATACTGTTTTCAAGTTCATAGGGCACCTTATGGTCTAAAACAATCACCCAAAGAATGGTTCCGGCAAAGGTCACCAGAAAAAATCACCCATCGTGAAAGTGTACGGAGAGAAAAGCAGAGTTCATAGAATTTATTGGACTTATCATAATGGGTCCCCATACATGAGAATGAATCAAGTCAAAAGGACTAGAAACACAACTAGCAACTTGAGGATTAGAAGACACACAACAATTTTAAATAAGTTGAAATGCTTCACAAAGTAAAGAGAATACATAACTAACACTTGCAACTTGACACCTCAACTTCAAAGAGAGAGATGACCTAAATGAGAATGCCATATAGAGAAGGGACAAGAAGAAGATTGAAGGGCATCAGGGGGATGGTAAGAGACACAATGCCACATCTAAGTTAGAAAGAGTAGATGCAGTGAGAAGCAATAGCTCATTCATGTGACAGAAGCTTAACATATTTATCTACAAGTATATTCATTGTATCTGAATCGAGAAGTTAACCAGAACAAGAAAACGGATATATTAATAAAATATTCCAAATTCAATCCTTTCTGTTTTCACTTTACTTGGACCACTACACATACTCAACTTCTTTTGTTTGAAGTCATTCGTGTATCTACTCCAATGATACTATTGTTCTATACCACTATCAAAGAAGATTCAAGCAAAAATGTACTTACATGAAATGAGAAAAAAACATCAATATATTTTCATTTTCAGTTTTGGCTTTAATGCCAATCAAGTCTGCCATGTACACTGGGACCTCATCGACCACTACTAGAACCACAAAGACCACAACCAAAAGGAACAAAAGATTGATCTGACATCACTACACTGAGAAACCATTGTAATTCACAAGAAAGGATGCTCCCAAACAACATAGAACCAGCAACTAACCAAAACATTTGTATCACCAAGTAACTAGCCAGCTATCAAAACAATACCAACCAACAATAACTACTAAAAAACCAACCAGAAAAAATTAATCAACAACATGAGTGAATCGAAGCTTCCAAATGAAAAATCAAACTACCGGAAATAGAAGCCAAAAGTGATTTAATCAAAGCTTCCATCATGAACAAAAGACTTGAATGTCTAGAAGTGGATATAAGCAAACTGTGTTCCAGCCTCAACCACAAATGATGCCAACCAAGGATTGGCAGATCGTGCCATTATCACACGGGGGCATACTCATGATTTTTATGCGAAATATTATGCAACCTCAAATTAAAAAGATGTACCTTGGTTATATTTCATCTCTTCAACAAGTTCAGTAATGAGTGGGTGTAACGACCCGACCCAATATTATTAGGGATGAAATAGCAAAAAAAAAATCTAATGGGCCTAAAATAAAGTTAATGGGCTGTACTGGAATAGGCCACGTGCTATTAAGATTTTTGAAGTTATTGGATTTTTATGGGCCATATTGGATAAACTGCGAATTATTATTTCTTGGGATTTAGTTAGGCCCAAAATTTTATCTTTTAGGTCGTTAAAATTAGCTAAAAATTTAGAAGAAATTAATGGGCCGATAATTTAGAAACCCAATTTAAATTACTGAATTTTTAGCCCATGAAATGAACCCAAACCCGTTAGGCCCAATGGAATTCTCTCCCAACAGGGATACAACTCTACAAGTCATCTTCACGTTAGAACTCTTTAACCGACTACCTTCGTAAACTCTAATTCATGCACATCTCCACTTTCTACTAGGATTCACGCCAATGGAATTCTCTCTTAACAGGGATACAACTCTACAAGTCATCTTCAGGTTAAAACTCTTTAACCGACTACCTTTTCAAACTCTAAGCCATACACGTCTTCACCTTCCACTAGAATTCATGCCCCGAATAGAACTCTCTTACAATTCTACAAATCATCTTCAAATTAAAACTCTTAAACCGACTCCTTGTATATATACGCTCAGCCCATGCACTTTACGTGTATCTCATTCCTCTTCAAGCCCCAATGTAGTTTTTGTTTAACCAAAATCACACAGAGCACCCCCAGTCAAGCACGTACGAAAGCCTCTCTCTCCTCTTGGTAAGATCTTCCCTCTCTCTGAATTTCTCTCACCTCTCTCTCTCACACCGAATAGCACCAGTTTTCAATTGCTTTAATTCCTCTCGCCTAGACCGCAACCGTAAACTCTATACCTTTCAATTCTTTTACTTTCTTTTTTCCACCTGAAGGTTTATTTTGTGTAATTACATCAGGACTCTCTCTCTCTCTCCCCCTGCTGAAAGTTTGTTTTCAAGTGTTAAGTGCTTCTTTTAACTTTTAGCCTTTTGGTTAATTACAATTTTGCCATCCTCTGACCTTGTCATAAAACATGACAAGATCAATTTTCAGTAAGCACATGTAGACTTAGGTTTATTACGAATTTGCCCTTAAAGTTGCTTTCATGCTTTTCGTTTCTTTTGTTAAGCGTGTCCAGACTAGTACTAGTATAGATTTTTATGTTCTTTCTTTTCTAATTATAGTGGTAGAATTTTAAGTATTATTACGCTATTGCCCTTAATTTTGTAACTATGGCAGATTGTAAATGGTCTGGTATATCTCATTACAAAGGGCTTACTTATGGACTTAGTATCTATTAAACTCAGAAAAAAAGGGATTAATCATTAAAGTGATTTTCCTTAGTAGGTATTAAATTAAATAAAACATTATGACACACTCTTCTAAATTTAGTGATATATGATACTTAGTATAGGTAACGATTTACGAAGCGAGACTTTGGATTTAGCGATACGAGGTAAGTAGCATGATCATACCCTTACACAAATATACGGTAAACAGCATGTCTTTTATAAAAATATTTGCATGTACGCCCTCCATTGGAAGCCCCTTTTATGTACCCAAATCATGATAAAATTATAAAATCTATGATTTTACATGAAAAATTATGCATCAAAATATTTATGAAAATTCATGATTTTATGAAAAAAAATTATGCATCAAAAGATTTATGAAAAGTGCCCAGCATACTTATCAAAAAAAAGAAAAGTCATAATTTTATGTGAAGAAACATGTGCCACAACATTTTATGAAATATGCGATTTCACTTGAAATAAGTGAAATCTATGATATGACATGATATGACAAATATGCAAGTATGATTATGATTATGATGAAATATGAATGATAAGATACGTAACGGCCTATGTTATGATATGAAGAAGGTACTATAAGTTCTGGGTATATTGCATTGCCAGGTTGTATATGTTGGTAGTGCACCCAGTGTGTCTTCCTTATGTATAGGTTCCACAACCCGCAGCCATGGGCGGAATTGGAATCTACTTAGATTCTCTAACCCTAACTCATGGGGGTCAACAATGGGTACCGGCTTATGACAAGTGAAAGACAAGTTAATGCATTTCATGTACAGATTGGGTTCATTTTCAATTTAGTTATGTTTGTATTTATGAGTATGTATATTTTAAGAAATCTTATGTTTATTATGTTTACTATATGATGTGTTGCTTATTGAGTATTCGACTCATTTTTGTATGTGTTTATGTTTAACCATCCCAGGTGATAATCTTTATGAGGATGGGACTGCAAGATAGGACTTAACCCGGGGAGGCGAGGCAGAGGTCTAGACAGTTTATGTCATGCTCAGTTTTATGATTTCAAGTTTAATAAGTTATTTTGATAAGCACATGAGACTTTATTGATTTTAAATAAGTGCTTCCGCAAACTCTCTTTTGGATTTTAAGTATTTCATAAAGATTGGCTTATTTATTTATGGAATCTTTTGTATCTGGCGCTTTGTTAGAAGAAAAGTTTTTAAGTTCAAGTTTAGTAACACACCAGTTCCCTGAAAATTCTAAAAATGACTTTATCAGAGAGCGGGGTGTTACAGAGGGTCTATGGTCATGGCCACTATTCACCCAAACCATGGCCTTCTAGCTTGACAGGCACAACTGTGCACGTTTATGAACTTCTGCCCAGTCGTTGTGGTAAAGGATTGGATGGTATGGAATTGTGAGAGGCTGATTATTGTGTCCATCTATGATCTTATGTCAAATTGGTTTGCAATCACAAACTTTTTTCCTAACACTGGTAGCACTAATTGCTTGTGCATAAATTCGTACTTAATGTATGAAATATCAACCAGCCTTTGCAGTCAAATCTGTCTCCCCTAGAATGCAAGGGGCATAGGTTTCAAACTATAAGATGGGAGGGCTTCAGGATGAGGGGAGGCTGGAAGGTTTCCACTTTCCCCCAAGTTTAGTCTGATATTGTTAATAATTAAGGGAAAACAGTCTACATAAGAAATTGATCTGCATGAAGTGATCATTTCAGGTTTTAAACAAACAAATTTGAGTTAAATTGTCATTGTTACATTGTTAGCTTGATTGCGACATTAATCTGCACATTGGTAGGAGTTCCATGTTCCTGAGAACCACCACTAGAGATAGGGTTCAATAACAATTTTGAGCTATCCAAAATATGAAGTTATCATTGCATGCTTTCAACAAACAACCAGGATAGTCAAAAACCACTCAGTTATGGATAGTTGTACATGTACTGATGTGCTACAAAATCACCTGTCATAAGATTCAGCTCTTGTATATGCTTGGATCACCCAATTATAAGTCTCGGTATCTGGCTTCATATAAGCTGGTATGCAAAGACAAGTGTAAGAATTTAGCACCAGATAAACAAAGATATAATCAAGTATAAACCTTGGATAATTGAAAACAAAAGCTGGAGAATCCATTCACCTAATGGAAACCTAAAATGTGAAGGTAACGAGAAATCGGTTGTGGAGTTTGTTTCAAACAATGAATCAAGTACAGTTAACATTATGGAGGTCAATAAGGGATTAATTATTAATCCATGAAGCTGTTCCATCTCCAATTATTGATGTGTGTTTCAAAGTGGTTAAAGGTTTCCAAGGGAAAGAAAAAAGAAATAGAATCTGATATCCTGAAACACCCAATGAAAGAAAAACAAAAAGAAAAGAATAAGCAGAGTCAAACGAGAGAGAGAGAGAGAGAGAGAGAGAGAGAGAGAGAGAGAGAGAGCTTACACCTTTTCACAAACCAAAAAAACAACAAAAGTACAAACTACTCGGTGCCATCAGTTCACAAGAAGAGCAACCCGCTAGCAAAGGAGAAAGAACTGGGACTGAATATTTTAGTTGTCACCCAATGACCCATTATTGACATTGACTTGCATTGTTATAGTTTTTTATTCCCTTTTCACTTTCTTTCCATTTCAAATGTATTGGTGAGGAATTTCTCCTTTTGTCTGTAGTCTTTCCTTCTTTTGTATCAATACTTTTGTTCCACATCAATCAGAGAAAAGGTGGAAAAGTACAGCTTAAGAACAATTAATTTGAACATATTGCAAAATACCCAAGGTGCATCTTTGTTGTATCCATACTGCAATAAAGACTGAAAAGGTTTTAAATTGCCCCAACATCTGAAACAATAAATGTTGTGCAACTAATTGTGAATGCAAACTGACTAACAATAACCATTCTAGCAAACAAGCAGGAAATGAGGAGGAGAGAATGCAAACCTTCCCCATATTCCATGTTCTCAAATGTGGCAAAAGCAATTTCGGGTATGCCACAAGTAGCCTAAAAAATAAAAATGGAAGCAATCAGTACTGCAAAATCTGTAACTAAAAACAACAAAAACTAGATTGAATTTGAACAGTCTCAAATATTTTATTATAAGATAAAAATATCAGCTGATACTTCTACTGTTAGCTCAACCACCATACTAAAGTATGTTTCATGAACAGGAATGAACTTTCTTGATAAGTAAGTTGATTTTATTAAAAGCGTATAGGGTAACCCAAATACACAGGGCGTATTCAAGAGAAAGCATAAACTTTTGCAAACATGAAGTCGTAAATAAACCCAAGCATTGAAGGCAGGAAATGGTGTTTTGGTGTTTTGGCAGGAGAAAATAGGAAACATCAAAACACTCATGGCCTTATGCACGTCCAATACATTTTTCTATCAGCTGCATGTCAACATGTATAAAATGCAAGAGAGAGAGAGAGAGAGAGAGAGAGAGTAGTTTAAAATTTGGGACACAATAGGCAAGTGTTCAAAACATATCCGAAGTATAGGTTATATATTCCAAGGCAAATAATAATGAAACCAGTCTGTCTCTGCAAAGATATTTCACAGCACGTTTTTTTCCGTAGGTAAATGTAAATTTCATTGATAATAATAACAGTCATAGCCCAAGTAATAACAGTCATAGCCCAAGTACACGGGTCATATACGAGAGAAATACCTAGTTAGAGTTATAAACCGATACAAGGAAATCATGGAGGCATCCATTGAAATCTATAGCGATTTCCCAAAGGAACAAACTTTTATAGAAGTTTTGAGTTCATCCAATATCTGCTCACAATCTTCAAAATTTCTATCGTTCCTTTCCTCCAAACACACCACAATAGATAAATCAGAGCCATCTTCCACACAGCAGCAATTTGTGTATTATAATTTAATCCTCTCCACGTAGCAAGAAGATCTACTATATTTCTAGGCATAACCCATGTTAAACCAACTTTGCTAAAGAAATCATACCGCATGACACTAGCAACCTCACAATGAAGTAGAAGATGGTCTATAATAACCCCTCCCGTGTGTAAAAGAGCCTTTGGAGTATATAGGGCTACAAACTAGTCATGCTCTCACAACAACGAGCCTCTTCAGTCCAAGGGAAATTGTTTGTGGTAGCTTTCAGAATATGTTTAGAAGTTGCATTGATTCTAGTAAAAGTTTCTTACGTTCTGCCTTTTTCTCTCCATACACTTTAGACTTTTTCACGTCGTCGATGGTGGTTGTGGGCTGTTGACGGGGGGTTATCTGGTATCGAAGCAAGGCTATGACTTCTTTTAGTTGTTTAGTTTTTGAGTCAAAGATTTTTGAGGTGAGAAGAGATGGGGGTAAGGTGTGCATTACTGAGAAAGGATGGAAAGGTGTGAGCTGTCTATGGCTGGGTTTAGAGACTATCCGTTGGCTGGCTAACTCGTTGGAGGCTTGTCTGAAGTCTGGGAGCAAAGGTTACTACTTTACTCGTCGGGAAGGTGATAGAGGCCTCATTGCCCAGCGATGCTCAAACTCTCGTGGCTCCTACATGGCTTTGGTGGTGTATGGTGGGGGAGATCGCCGGAGTCACATACTCATATCTGAAGACAAGGCTGGAATGGGGTGGAGGAAGATGGTGGCGGTGCTGAAGGATATGGGCAGAGTAGGTGTTCAGGGGAGAAACTCACCGCAAGCGATGGCGATAGCTTTGCCATCGAGGTCGTACAAGGAGGCTCTAGAGGTTCATCGAGCCACGCAGCACACTATGATGGCAGACCTGCAAAAGGGCTCACCTCCCTTTTCGATAGCTGCTCAGAGTGGAGGAGGAGATGGCAGAGGGTCGGTTGGGCTGAAAGAGGAAAAAATCCTGAAGGAGTTGCATGAAATGCAGACTTCATTGGGGAAGTTAACAAATAGTGTTGTCTCATTAATACGGTGCGTTGAGGGTTATGCAATGGAGGGCGTGGGCTCGGGTTGCCAATTGGGCTTACGAGACTAGAATGGCAGGCCTTATGGGAAGGGCCAGGCTTATGCGGGTAACAGGCTCCAGCCCAAGGCGAGAACACAGAATGGAGGCCCATTCTGGAGGAAGAAGCCGCAGGCTATTGATGGCCTGTCGACGCGTGGGCCTGAACCACCGTCACCGGCAAAGCTTCAGTCAACCCCGCCAAAGGTTGCAGAGGCTCCAATGGAGGTCCAGTCGCCAAAGGTTGTAATATCTGAGTATGGAGGAGGGATTTCCAACATTTCTATTGCTCATGAAGGCCCAATAGCTGCACAGACCACCACGACAGAGGTCGCCGGCACACAGACAACTAAGCCGAGGCCAGTGGAGACGTTTGCGAGCAGGGGTAAGGTTGCAAGCAGTTCCTTTGAGGAAGGGGAAGTTTTGGGACAGAAATGCGAGGCTACCCCGGTTACTGTTGTCGAGTCATTGCCTTCTAACCAGACACAAAAAGTCTCGATTTCTCGAATCAACGACGTGAAAAAGTCCATGGGGGATTATGTGGTGGCTTGCTCGTTTAAGAATGTCATAGATGGCTATCAGTGGACTTTTGCAAGTGTTTGTGGGCCTAATCTTGACCCATCTCAAAGCTTACTATGGGATGAGTTGGCCGGTATTAGCATCATATTTGACCTACCTTGGTGTATTGGAGGTGATTTCAACATCACTCGTTTCCTGAGTGAGAGATCGGGTGGTTCGGGTTTCAACTCACCCATGGTAGATTTTTCTAACTTCATTTCTGATCAGAATTTACAGGATATTCCTCTTGCAGGTGGTTCCTTCACTTGGTCTAGCAACCGAGATCTTCCATCTTGGTCAAGGATAGACAGATTTCTAATCTCACCAGAATGGGAGGCACACTATCCGGATCTCACTCAGAAGAGACTACCCAGGTTGTGTTCAAATCACTTTCCCATTCTTTTAAATTGCAGGGGCATTAGAAG
This sequence comes from Juglans regia, assembly GCF_001411555.2. Taxonomy (NCBI): domain Eukaryota; kingdom Viridiplantae; phylum Streptophyta; class Magnoliopsida; order Fagales; family Juglandaceae; genus Juglans; species Juglans regia. Next base: position 16,671,827 of record NC_049911.1, on the reverse strand, counting down.
AGGTCCAAGGTACTTCAAATTTGAGAACATGTGGTTGAAGTCAGAGGGTTTTCTGGACAGAATAAAACAATGGTGGTCTTCTAACCATTTCCATGGTAATGCTAGCTATATGCTGGCTTACAAATTAAAGCCTTTGAAAAATGACTTGAAGGAGTAGAATACACAAGATTTCGGTAATGTGGAAAGCTAGAAAACTGTTCTATTGGAGGAGCTTAAGGGCTTGGAGGGTGTGGAAGAGGAGAGGGTTTTTTCTGAAATCGAGCGGGCCCACAAATCCCAAGTGATTGCGGATATTGAACGAATGTCTCTTTTGGAAGAAATATTGTGGCGACAGAAATCACAAGCATTATGGTTGAAGGAAGGGGATAGATGCACCAAGTTTTTTCACCAAGTGGCCAACTCACATAGGCGGCACAATGCTATAGATACTCTGTTGATAGATGGGGCGGTGTCATCCAACCATACCAAGATCTCAGACCACATTGTCAATTACTATAATAAGTTGTTTTTTAAACAATGAGTGGAGGCCGAGACTTGACGGGCTGGTTTTTTTATGTTCTTGACCCACAAGTTGTGGAACGACTCGAAAGGCCTTTTGAGGAGGTAGAGGTCAGGTCAGTGGTCAAGGGTATGGCGGGCGATAAATATCACCATCAAAGAAGGAGGCTTGGGTATACGGAATTTGGGGAGGGATCAAGGATGAGTTTAAATTTCACTTAGTGAAATGGGCCACAATTTGCTCCCCCATCAAAAAAAGAGGCTTGGGTGAGATCTTTCAACCAAGCCTTGCTTGGCAAATGGTTATGGAGATATCACCAAAAACGGGAGGCCTTGTGGCAAACCGTCATTGCTTTGAAGCACGGGAAATCATGGGGAGGGTGGTGTTCTAATGAGGTTAGTGGGCCTCATGGAGTTGGGCTTTGGAAACATATTAGAAGAGGGTAGGACGTTTATGCAGCACATACTTGCTTCAAAGTCGGCAACAGAGTGAAGGTAAAATCTTGGCATGACTTATGGTGCGGTGATCGGGCACTCAAGGATGTTTTTCCACAAGTTTATAGCTTAGCAAGAAGGAAAGAAGCATCAATAGCAGATTTAGTTATCTTTTCCAATGGCCCTCCCCAATGGAACCTCACTTTCCATAGAGATGCACAAGATTGGGAGATGGATGACTTTTCGGCCTTTTTTGACCTTGTGTACTCCACTCGTGTGTCGGGGGAAGGTGAAGACAAGATATATTAGCATCCCTCTAAGAAGGGGGTTTTTACGGCCCGCTCTTTCTATCCCGCTCTTTCTATTGTTCCTTGAACATGCACAACTCAGTCCCGTTCCCATTGAAGAGCATTTGGAAGACAAAGGAACCTCTAAAGGCAGCTTTTTTTGTATGGACGGCCTCTTTGAGGAAGATTATTACTATAGATAACCAAAGGAAACGTGACATTATAGCTATGAATTGGTGTTACATGTGTAAGAAGAGCGGCGAGTCCGCTGACCATCTATTACTACATTATAAGATTGTCATGACCTTGTGGACCAAAGTCTTAGCACAATTGGGGTTAGCGTGGGTGATGCCAAAAAGGGTATGTGATTTTTTAGCATCTTGGAGAGGTATTAGGGGCAACTCTCAAATTGCATCCATATGGAAGATGTTACCTATTTGTCTATGGTGGTGCATTTGGAGGGAGCAGAACGTAAGATGCTTTGAAGATCAAGAGAGATCAAAGGAAGAGCTTAGAATTTTGTTTTTCAATACTTTACTCCAATGGTCGATTGTAATTGATTTTCATGGCAAGTCTTTTCATGATTTCCTTGTATCTCTAAACTAGACATAAACTTGATCATGTATATGTCTCGTATACTTGGGCAATTTTGTCTCTCTTTTGATCAATAAAAATTTGTTTACCGATCAAAAATAAATAAATAAATAACCCCTCCCTTTCTACAAATACAGCACCAACCCATAAAGAAGCTATCCAAATGAAGAAAGCTTCTCGTAGGGGCACCTTAAATCTTCAATATGTTCTTCAAAGGGAAGGAATTTGTATCTTGAATAGTTAGTGCTTGGTATGAGCGAATTACAAACTTCCCTTTCTTGGATGGAATCCAAAGAAGTTTGTCTACACCTCCACCCCTTATTCTCATTGTTCACAATAAATTAAAAAAGAAATCTGTCAAGGTGTCAACTTTACAATCTTGGGACACTCTGAAAATCCACAAAAGCTTCACAGCACAATTATTCAATGAAGACATTGGGATAGAGTTCTAGGAGATGTAGGATATAAGTACAATTGTTCACGCTAGGGCTTGTGAAAGAACTATGAGAGGAGAAAAATTACTTCCCTTACCTCTCTACACTAACTTTTATACATGTCTATACCGGTATTTGAAATACTTATTACAAGAATGTCCTATTCTCTAACATTTCCCCTCAAGTTAGAGAATATATGTCATGTATGCCCAAGTTGAAACAAAAAATTTCAAACCACGCAAACCAAAAGACTTAATGAACACATCTACAACTTGGTTCTTATACTTAATAAATAGTGCAATGATCTTCCCACTCAATATCTAATACTGAATAAAATTAAGAGTAACGTCAATATGCTTAGGTTCTCATAACAATTAAGATGAAACCATATGAAGAGAAGTCTGATGGTCAAAAAAACAAAGCAAATCCAAACCAAACCAGATTTTAAAGTGAATAAAAAATCCTTGAAGAAAAACTTGCGACCAATATGATTTATCATAACTACTAGCCATTGCCCTATACTCAACTTTTAAGGGTGTGCATCCGGACCGGATTTTTTTCCGGTCTAGTCCGGAACCCAAAAATCTAGGTGAATCCGGACGGTTATCAACCCAGATTGGACCCAAGCGGATAAGTTAATATCTTACCCACCCGAATCCGGTTACGGAACCAAGAATAACCGGGTATCCGTAACCAGGTTTGTTTAAAAAAAAAACTGTTTTATGTTACAAAACGATGTGGTTTTGTATTACTTCCCCATCCCCAATATACTTCCTCCCCACTTCCTCAGCCCGACTCTCTCCCTCTCTCTCTCTCTCTCTCCACTTTGCAGTTTCCCTATCTCTCTCTCAAAGTCTCAAGTCCCCAAAACAGCAAACCCTAGCAAAGCATCTCTCTCTATCAAGTCCCCGAAACCCTAGCAACACATCTCTCTCTCTCTCTCAAGTCCCCGAAACCCTAGCATCGCCACCATTGAGAGGTCATCATCCGTTAACATCATAGAAGCCCTAGCTTTTTCTCGCTACTATCAGTACGTTCCTCTCTCTTTTTTTTAGTTTTGCATGTGAATGTCAGTTTGTATAGTAATTTTTTTATTTCTATGTTTAAAGTTTGATTATGAATGCTGGGTTTTGTATGTAAATGATGAGTGTATAGGGATTTTTGTATTTCTGGGTTTAGTTGTGACTCTGTATTTTCTGCTAAATGATTATGAGCCAAAAGGATTGAGATGGATATTGATAGGCTAAATGATTAGAAGTTTATTGCTATCGGGGGTTGTCGTTTTGGGATGCAGTAGTATGATAGATGTATATTGAAGAATTTAATAGAAACGGTAGTGTAATTAGTATTACTTTTAAAATATTTTTTTTAAATTAAATTTTTTTTTCCTGGGAAGTTGGAGAAGAACTTCTGGTCCTTGTGATTATCATTCTGAATGTATTTCCATCTTTAAATGCATAAGTTTTGGGTTACTGGTACAAGTTGTGTACTGTTATACCACACCAGATTGGGTTACATTGTATTGATTAGAAGTGTTGAAATGTGTGCAATGTAGTTACCATAAACCAACAATAAATTTTAACATGTACAATTTGTTGTCATACCGCACCAGAATCCCAGATTGGGTTACGTTGTATTGGTTGGAAGTTTTGGCTGATTGGTTTGGCTTGCTTGTTTTGTTTGTAGCTTGGTAGTTGAATATCCTCCCTTGAGAAGATGTCCCCCTTTTATGCTTTGGAGTTTGCCATCCACCAATCCATTGTTGTTGGCCAACAGGAATAAGGGATGTAGCAACATTATGCCTCTTATCACCTCCTTGGGCAGCCATGAAAGACCAATATACAATACACAACTTGCAAAATTTGCAAACAATACTTCTAGTTCTTTCAAAATTTGCAAAATTTGAGGAAGCAAAACAATTCAGTATTTGGCTCGGAGGTGAATAGGTATTTGTCGGATGGGATTGAAACAAAATTGGATGGGTCTTTCTTTGTGCATGTAATCTCATTTTGCTTATATTTTGCTTTGACTACAGAGAAGAGTTCATGTTTGAGGAAGATAAAGTCCCAGAATTTCACTGACAGCTCTGTAAAGTGAGTCTGGGCCAATTTTGAACATGAACTACTGATCAATTATAGCAAGTGATATTATTATATCTAAGAATATGCATGTGTCTTTCCCTCAGTGGTTTGTGGTGCTTTCTGACCAATCTTTGGTGCTATTGACATTGGGAAGTCTGAAGATGCTGGAAACATTTTATGGAGTGTTCATGTTGGTGATGCTGTAGGAGTTCTTGTATTGTAAATAATATTCATATATGCCCTTTATTTTCATGTTGTGTTGAACATATTCTTTCCCATATATATGCAGATGTAGGCACGGGTACTTCCATGTGGTGAACAATGACTGCACTCATTGGGAAATGTATGCAATTGGCGGGAGTGCAGACCCTACTATTAATAGCCAAGGGAACAGATTTGCGGCACCAGATTACAGATTCAGCAAAGAGGAAAATTTCAAGCCCATTTGCCACAATAGGAAGGGTATCTTCGATTTGTTTTCCTCTGTTTCTGCATGAATGTGATGGGTCTTTCTTTATGCTTGTAATCTCATGTTGCTTATATTTTGTTATTAAATATTGCAGTTATGAATGTGATGGGATAAGTGGGAAATATCATTGCCTCTCATAGTGATAGCTTTGGCGTTGCCGCATCTCTATTATAATTTTTGTTATTTGTTTGAGGTGGAGTTTGATGATCTCAATTGTTACATGTTGCTTTCACATATTTGTGAATTTTGTTTTATTGACCCAGATGAGAGCTTCAAACTTAATAAGTAGTTCTTATAGAATTGGTCCTAATCAACATGCTTTTTTTCCTACTCGCAGTTTCATGCTTATTGCTCTGATATGGAAATTTGACTTATCTCCTTTCATGTCTAAAATTGAGGAAGATGCAAAGCCTCTTGGCTTTAATTTTTTTTTATATAAGTAACTCTTGGCTTTAATGTTCACAAGAGAAACTACAAGATAATAATTTTCACGTTAGACAGTGAGTGAATTTCTTTTGGGTAAGTTCATATTGATTGGATTTGCTTTGTTTGAAGTATTTGGTGTCCAAGTTATTACATTCTGAACTATAAGTTCTACGTTTAGAAACTCCTATGTGCACATGTTTCTTAATTTCCAACAATTCCAAATGAAGTTACAAGGTGACAAAACTGGAAGGAATGGCCACCTCGTTGTTGCAACAATGACATGGTGCTTTGGATGATAAAGGGTGGAGCTATGAACTTGATGAAGGTAGTGGTGCAATTACAGGTAGATAATATATGGAATCATTTTGGTTGTCTATGCAATTTGAATTGCCCTTTGTGTATATTGTATAATCTGAGGATGTGACTTTCTTTTCTTTGTTTAATCTTTGAAGATCCTGACATGAAAATCTTTGAAGAACAGCAAGTATTGTATATGTGCAAAGTTATGAAGTCAACAACATGAAGAAGAAGAAGAAAAACAGAGAATGATTTTATGTCTGTAAAATTGTTTGTTTTTTAAGTTTTAATCTTTACACTTTTACTTTTTTAGATTTTTTTTTTTTTTAGATTTTAGATCTGTTTTTTATTTTTTTATTTTTATCTTTTTTTTTTTTTAGGTATCTGTTTTTAGATTTTTTTTAGATTTTTTAGTATCTTTTTTTTTATACTGCTTTTAGAATTTTTTATTATATTTTTTAGGTATATGTTCATACTTATTTTAGCACTTTCAGTGTGTCATTTTTCTTCTCACTACAATTTTGCTGCGTATTAAATATTGCAGAAAAAAATTAAAAATAAAAATAAAAATTTAAAACCGAATACCTGGTTAAAACCCGAGTATCCAGTTTTTGCTTAGAATCTAAAACCGGATACCCACCCGGGTTTGAATCGGTTTTACCTAGGCGAGTATCTGCCCGGTTTTAAAAATCCGGTTGCCGATCCGGATATTCCTTGGTATCTGGATGCACAGCCCTACTCAACTTCTACATGATTGTGAAATCATTGTGTGTTTCTTACTTTCCATGTAACAAAAGCACCTCCAAAAGATATTACAGTATCATGTAATAGATCTTCTATCTAAGGAAGAGTCTGTTTGGTTAGTATCAATAAAGTCTTCCAATCTAAGGTACCCATAAAAAGCAATTAAAAAAGGTAAAAAACACACCCACTAAGATAAGTCAATAGCCTTCAATCTTTCTTTTTTGCTTACATTTTTCAGAGATTATTGGTGGGTGTCGATATTCTGTGCTACAAACCATTTGTATCTAAAACTACTTACAATTTATACACATGGGAAAGGTGAAAAAGTGCAGACCTGATCTAGACCAAATTCAATACCAACAAGTTAGAAGCTAAATCCAGAATGGCCATAAAACATTTTACAAACAGGCTTGCTCAATACCAAGTCTGTTTACAAGAAAAACCCCGCGGGCCATATAGTGTACAAAAAATAAAAAAATGCACAAAAACCTTTTAACTTGAGCACACAAACAGGTGAAATGTGTAATGAGAAACCAATATTTAAAAAGCGTCACCTGCACACTTAGCAGACAATTGAAATGAAAAGTGGTTGCCATCCGCCCAGCTGCTTCCATTTCATAGGAAATTTCTAAGGCATTTGAATGATCCCCAACTTTACAGTCTTCCTCAATTAGAAGATCATAAATTTCGTCAGTAGCCCTCAGCCCACCTTTGGCTCCCTTCAAAAACACTTTGTTTGCATCTTCCAAATGCTTGTTCCTAACAAGCTCCTCTGCTCAAAAGAAGCACTTGATCAATGACTAAAGTTCAACTAAATAGACACAAATAAGCAAAACAAGATTGTATTTTGTACCAACAAGAACTAGCCAAGCCTGGCGAATATCGTAGTTTAATTTCTCCATTGCTGAGAGGATTTCTTGGCCTCTAGCGGCATGACCTTGAGAACCAAACAATCGAATCAATGCGACAAATGTTTCATGCAATGGACGAAGGCCTGCACCCAACTCCCTCCTCAAGGATTGCATCTGCAACCAAGTAAGAACAAATTCAGTCTTCAATATTCATGAGTAAGAACAAATTCAGTCTTCAATATTCATGATCGTGCAAAATACACAAGAATACCATCTTTTTTACATGATTTAGTGGTGCCAGCAATGATAATGTTGTTATTGAATTTGTCTTCATCAACAGGAACACAACAAGAATAATCGCACAGATAATGATGAAAATAAGAAGCTGCCATGGAGACTACAGCAATTTAACTATAACTTTGCTAGAAACAGACGTAGCCACTCATATCATGCATATCAAACAGCTCCACAGTCCGACGCAGAGAGCACAGACAATTAGAAGCTACACACTAGACTTTATCCCAACACATGTTGCCTCGATGTCAGGTTATAACAAGCTGTAGTAAATTATAAAGTAATACCATAGTTGGCCCCACTGCTTGTCATTAATAAATCACGGTTATTAACATCAGGAGTATTGCAATGTAAATCCACATGGGGTGATGCAGTTTATCTACCCCTCACATTGCAATCGATTCGTAAACGATTAGTCTATTCTCAGGCTGGGTAAAATAGTAAAATTTGATTTGTAAGATTCAAATTTTAAAATTTATTTTCTAAATCAAGTTATGTCATATAAGCACATGTACTACACCAACCTGAATAGAATTTTTCTATTCATTATTATCATTATAATAAAGAAAACAATAACCAAAAAAGAAATGTAGTTTGAACTGATGGCATACGGCGCCTTGGTGGTCGGCGTTGAGAGCGTGAGAGACAATCAAGCCGTGGAAGGAGCGCGGGCCGGGGTTGAGGCCAGCGGCAATCATGTCATAGATGACATGGGAGACACCGAGACAGTCACGGTTCCTGGCGCGCTCCATTAGCTCCTCCATGAAGGTGAAGCGAAGACTCTTTTCCGCCGCTGATGGGACGGAGGATGAAGAATCGTTGTCCTTGGAATGCTGCTTCCTCCTCCTAGTTTTGGTTCGCTTTTCGGGAGAGGAGACTGCGGAAGAGCGAACGACGACGAGAACGCGTCGTGGGATAGGGGGAGAGAGGAGGGGTGGGGGTTTGAAGGGGAGTGCAGTCCCAGTATGGATCAGGAAAAGGGAGGACATTGATGAGCAGTCGGATAAGAAGTCTCAGGAATTGCAGTATAGGGACAGGGTGAGGTTTAAGTTTAACAGGGAGACTGCTGGGGGTGGGGTTTTTGAATAACACGTATCTTGACTTCCCGTGTTCGCGTACATAGCAACGGTAAGCATCGAGCAAAGATCGTTGGGGTATAGTAATTACAGTTTATCAATCCAAACAATAATTTACTTAATAACCACTTCTTACATATACAATAATTTACTTAATAACCACTTCTTACATATATAATAATACAATAAAAATTATAATAAAATTAACATTCAAAACCAAATCAGTTAGGATTGACTCACGAAAATATCGCTCTTTATAAGGATATTCAAGCCTTTTGTAATATTATTTTGGGCATGTTTAGGGAATGAAATGTGATGAAAAATCTATAAATAGTAAAATATTGGGTTTTGAAAAATAAGAGAGAATAAATTTAATAAAAATATTATAATATAATATTATTAAAATATAATTTTTTTAATATAATTTTTGTTTTAAAATTTGAAAAAATTATATTTTTTGTGTTTTATTTGGAAGTTTAGAAAAGTTATAATAATTAAGTAATAATTAGATGAAAATGTTGAAGATTTGAAATCGAAAAGTAAATGTGTTTGAGTGATATCTGGGAATAAAATTATAAAAAATTTTAAAATGAGATGAGAAGAGAGTATCTCTTTTTTTCTTTTCTTTTTTTCTAAGCAAGCTTGCATATATTATAAAAATAGTAAACTACATAGTTTAAGGTGGATCATTTTCACTACAAGAAACAACAAACATCTAGATAAAAGATCATAGGGTATGCAGCCAAAAACAAAGTTGGTTGCTGCCCATTGCGCCACAGAGTGCGCACATCAATTTGCAGATCGATGAATTTTTGCAAATTCCCATAGTCTGTGGGGACTAGAGATATGCTTGATGTCTTCAATGATGGGGTCTATGTGCCTGTGAGAAGAGGCTTCGTTGTTATTAATGGCTTCTATTACCAATTGTGAGTCGCCTTCCAAGATTGCCCTTTCTTGTTGTTTTGGTACGCCATTTTCGTAGCTAGGAGAGCTGCATTTGCTTCAGCTACTAATGGATTGGAGGTGAGGAGCTTTTCAGTTTGGATTTCCAAAATGTTTCCATTATGATCCCTGCAAACTGCTGAAACCACTGAAAAGGAATCTCTGACTACTACCTCAAATGAAAGACTCTAAAAGTTATCTGGAGGAGCCCTCCAATTTTTCACCTGTCTTGGCTTTTTTTCTTTACATGCCTCCTTGTACTCTTGATATATTTTGTTTAACTAAGTTTTTGCTAATTCAAGGGAGAAGGAAGTGTGGTTATGGAGTATTTCATTTCTTCGCTTCCAAATAAAATCCAAAATTATCATTGTGAATAGTTGAAAGTGATGTGTTTCTTCCTCTCACAATCCCAATTCTTTGGTCGGACAAATAATCATTTTTATCCAATCCGATATGGATTGAATTGGCAAGGTTTCCAGCTTTAACGGCCATGAGCTTTGATACCACATAATCCTGACAATTGGGTATTTTAAGAAGAGATGGAGAGTTGTTTATTCTTCTTGGTCACATAGCTGGCATTCTTCTATTGAAGCTTCTTGAATAACTTCTCTAATTCTTGATCTGGCAGGCAGTATATTCTATTGAAGTTTCCAAAGCAATAACTTATGTCGATCATGGATTTTCAGTTTCCATATTTTTTTTCATAGATATTCTAAGTGGTTGCTTGTGAAACTATCTCATGGTTATTGACTATCATTTGGTAAGTTGTTTTAACAGAGACCTCACCTGAGTTGCTTGGGATCCAAATTATTTGGTCTTGGCTCTGAGAAACAGAATGCAAGGATATTTTTTGTATTTTTGTTATGCTTTCTTCATCAAACAGCTCTTGCATTTTTTTAACATTATGTGATCTTGGGACATATGTAAGGAGATCTGAAACTTTTAAAAGTAGATGTGCTTCTTCCATTCCTTGTAATGGCTTGGTTTTGAAAATGTTTATAGTGGGAATCCATCGTTGTGTCCATACATTAATCAAACTTCCATTATTGATCAGGTAACATCTTCCTTTTTTGAGCGTATCTCTTGTTTGCAATATCCCTTTCCATACACTTGAATATGTCAGTTTCGAATTTGTTTGCCAGAAGTCTGTGTTATTGAGATATTTTGCGGATAATATTGTATACTAGAGTCTATCCTGCCCTTTGCTCATTTTTCATCCCATTTTTGCTAGCATTGATTGGTTCATGTCTGCCATCTGTCTGATTCCTAGACCTCCAATAGCTTTTGGCTAACATATTGACTTACAAGATTTGAGAGTTAAGTTGTGATGTTTATCTTTCGGGAAGCTCCACCAAATATTTTTAAAGCTTGTATCAAGTGCCTTGCATACTGATTTGAGGATTTTATGTGAAGCCATAAAGTAGGCTGGAATGGTACTTGCAACTGTTCTTATCAATGTTGTTCTTCCCGCTTGAGAGAGCAACTTTAGTTTCCATCCTTCCAATTTTTTTTCCACCTTACTTAGCATTTCATGACAGTCTTCCTTCTTTTTCCTGCTGAATGAGGTTGGAAGGCCCAGATATTTCATTTTTTTCCAAGCTGCTTTGTATGGTAGCCATTGCTTTACTGTTATTTTTGCTTCTTGGCTGGTATTTCTTGAGATGAAAATGGAGGATTTTTGCATGTTGACTTTTTGACCTGACCATTGTTGATATTTGTCGAGACTCTCAGATATTGTTCTTGCACTCCTTTCTGTTGCTTTTGCAAAAATAATCGTATCATCAACAAAAAGAAGATGAGAAACTAAGGGGTTATTCCTACTGAGTTTGACTCCTTCCATTGCACCTTGCACTTCTGCTTTTAAAAAGACTCGTGATAATGCTTCTGTTACCAATATGAATAAGAAAGGCAATATTGAGTCACCTTGTCTTAATCTCCTCTAAGCGTTGAAGAATCCCCTATGAGAACCATTTATTAATATAGAAAAAGTTGTTTTCGTGATGCATTCTTTTACCAGATTAGTCCACACTATGATGTAGTCCAATTGTTTCATTATCATGAAAAGGAAATTCCACTCTACTTGATCAAATGTTTTTTCCATATCCAGCTTTATGGCCATCAAATCTTTGTTCCCCTTCTTTTTTTTAAGATGATGAAATAACTCATGGGCAATTATTGTATTTTCTTTTATGTAACGCCCAGGAACAAAAACTGTTTGTAATGGGGAAATGATATTGCTCAATGTGGCTTTGGAACAGTTGGCCATAATCTTAGTGATGATTTTGTAGGTGACATTTGTGAGGCTAATGGGCTGGTATTGACTTGGGTTATTTGGACTTTGAATTTTTGGAATGAGTGCAATGTTTGTGTGATTGATCTGTCTCAACAGTTTTCCATTTATGAAGAAAGTTTGCACTGTACTAATAACATTTGTTTTGATGATATGCCAATAATGTCGAAAGAATAATGTTGTCATACTATCTGGTCCTCGTGCTTTATGATTCGGAATTTGCCTTAATGCCCCAAATATTTCTTCCTCAGTTGGTACTGCTTGGAGCGCTTCATTTTCATGATCTATTACTTGTCTCTAAAAAAGATTATCCAAATTGTTCGTGAAGCTTGGATTTGAAGTGGAATAGAGTGATCTAAAATGATTTATGAATGTATGTTCAATTGTATTGTGATCCGTAGACCAATTACCTAGACTCAGTTTGATGGAATCTATAGAGTTCCTCCGTCTTCTAATTGTTGTTGAAAGATGGAAAAATCTTGTATTGAGGTATGTTGAAGTGAGCCATGTGATTCTTGATTTTTTCTTCCTAAGTGTCTCTTCATTTTCCTGCTGTCGGTGAAGGTTTTATAGCACTTATTTCTCTCTCTCTTGATTATATCTGTCAGCAGGATTACTTTGGATTTCCATCAATTCATTTTCCAATCTTTGAATATTAGTTTGAATTCTTCCAAAGTGGGTCTTGTTCCATAACTTGAGAGCATCCTTTGTTGCTTTGATTTTTTTGCAAAGAATATGTGTCGGATTACCCTAAAAAATATTATTCCAAGCTTCTCTAATGATATTCTAACTAAGTGGTTCCCGAACCCAGAAGGCTTCAAATTTGAATGAGGATGGTTTACGAGCATCTGAGACTGTATGTAATAGGAGTGGATGATGATCAGAAGCTAAAGAAATCAGGTGTTGCAATTTAGCATCCGAGAAAAGTATTCTCCATTCTTGGTTGGTTACTACTCTGTCAAGTCATTCCCTGATTAAAGCAAGCCCATGTCTATTATTAGACCTAGTGAATTGTAGCCCCGTGAATCCTATATCAATGAGTCCATGTCTATTCATTAAAGCTTTTAGCCCGTTGCCTTGATTATTAGAGATTGGATGTCCACTATATTTCTCGCTTTGATTGGTTATATTATTAAAATTGACTATGCATATCCATGGTCTTTGGAAAGATTGATGCACTAAGTCCAAGTGACTCCAAAAGTTGGCTTTTTTATTCCAATGTGCTGGTGTATATACAAAGGTAATTAACCAAGGATGAGGAGGAGGATCCGAATACACCAAAGCATAAATAACATTCATATTCATATTAACCGGTTCGACATCTACACCAGGTCTCCACATTAGTAGTAGTCCCCCTTTTTTACATGATATTGAAAAGTGCACAAACTGATGGAAACCTAAACTATGTACAATAGATAGGGTGCGATCTTCCATCACCAAGGTTTCGGACAAAAAGACTACATTAGGGTTATATATTCTAATATTAGCTCTTAAAGATCGAATTGCCTTGGGTCGGGCTAGGCCCCTACAGTTCCAAGCAATTGTCTTCATTCTGATGAGGGAGGCATCTTTAACCTGGCCTCTTGAGCTTGTTTGGATTTTCCTGGAGTGGATGGGTGTGGCCTTGTATATGGAGTCATGAGGGCCTTCCCTTTTGAATTCTTTTTTCCAAAGTGATCTGACTGCATTTTCAATAATGTATGTGCCAAAGAAGCATCTTCCATGATTTGATCATCCATCTGTTTCTCTATTTTCACTATGGCCCAATGATATTTTTTCCAAGGTTTGGCATTTTCATCTTAGGAGGTTTCATGAAGTCTCTTTTTGGTGAGATGAGCAGTATCCTTTTTTGGTTGATCATCATTTGGAGGCTCTGTTGGGATCATTGTTGGTTTGAGATTTGTCCGTTGGGTTGGATTTTGATGGGCAATTTCAGTCTCAGTTTGTGAAGTTGGGAAAGTGCTAGCTGACTGTAGACTAATTTGAGAAAGGGTTAAGGTTTTTGCCAATACAGGGGTGAAAGCAGAATATTCGGGATGGTGTATAAGACTTGGTGGGGAAATTTGCATGGGAGGCTCAGGACGTAGCTTAAAAATGCAGTCACTTTGAAAATGTTTTCTTCTTGATGGGCTTGCTTCTCTGAATTAGGAAAAGGATAAGTGAAAGTTGGTGGGTTAAAATTGACAAAGAAAGTGACAGGCTTTTGTGCTTTTGGACTATGAGATCTTGAGGCTATGTGCTGAATTTTGAGAGCCGAAGGTGGACTTTGGTGTTCTTGGTGTGGCTTGGTGGATGGGCTTAAAGTGAAAGGCCTGATGATGGGCGTTGCATGGGAGAATGGTTCTGGGTCTTGTATGAAGAACTGGGCCCGATTTCTTTCCTTACTAATATCAAGAAGCCACATTGTATTAATAGAGTTAATGACAGGAAGAGGCTCACCTTTCGAAACAAGCCCTTAGTTTAGGCACATGCTGTGAAAGTCTTCAGAAAATGAAGATTTGACAAATAATCCACCTATTATGGAAGATGAAACTTTTAAGGATTGGATGAGTGAGGATTCTATTGTTATGTGATGATTGTAGAATAGAATGGACCTCACATTACCACCATGGTTGAATTTTGTGATTCTTCTATAAAAGATGTGAAAACCCATTGATGCATCCTTTTTGGTTTGGTTCGGTTTTACAGTGATGAATCAGTTTTGAGCTTTTTGTTTTGGTTCCTTCCTCCACTGTTGCATTAACCGGTTAGGTAATGTTGCACTTGTGGTCAATTTCGCCTTATCTTGGATTAATATTGTTCATCCAGGTTTCAATCCAGGAACCCGGATATACCTGGACCGGAACCTGGGTTTCAAAATTGAGCCGAAATCCGGATTGAAACCAATTTTTAAAAACTTGGAACTTAGGTTCTGGGTTGCACCCAGCTTTTATTTTTAAAAAAAAATGAAGCCGACATGTTATGAATATTTTTCATAAAAAAATTGATGCAGCATTCAAACTATATTTATTTAATTTTTTAAATAAAAGCCTACATGTTTCTTGACTATCAATAAAAAACCACATGGAGAAGAGAGTAAATAAAAAATATATATATAAAATGGATGATTCATTGGACATAATATGCATTTTTCTTTTGAGTTTCTATCTATTTAGTTGCTAGAAAGGAACAAAAAATAAATAAATAAACATCAAAACATTCAAACCAAAAAAAAAAGAGCGGGTACCTTGATCGGGTGTACTCGAGTTTTTCTATGCGGGTACTGGCCCAAATTTGTTCCGGGCCGTAACCGGAACTTGGTTATTGGACCGGACTAGAAAAAAATCCAACTCGGATGAACAAGCCTATCTTGGATCATTGACTTAGGCGGTAACAAATATATATATATATATATATATATATATGATATATCATCTCTTTTTTCTAATTTGATACATATTGAACACCAATTTGTTTTAACTGACTTTGGCCTATTGTTTGAAAATTTATTTCTCTTCACCATTCGCTCTCTATGTTTTAGGTTTTACCTCTAATTTGCTTTCTATTATCTGGTTTGGTAAACCTTCTCATTTCATCTTATATAATTATTATAATTTTTTTAAATTTTTACACAAAATATAATAAATAATTCAATTTTTTCAAATTTCAAAATAAAAATTATATCAAAAAAATTATATTCTAATAATATTTTATTCAACTTTCAACTTTTATCACATCTCAACTTTCAATTAGTCTTAATGGTGTAAAATCCATTTTCCCGCACCTCTTGTATCTTTTATCAAATAAGACCATAACATGTCAATTATGATGATTTATCTTAATCATGAGAATTATAAATTTTAATTGACATATTGATATATTTTGAGTATATTGAACTGAAGCACAGTAAAATATTTAAAAAAAATATTATCAATTGAATAATAAATTACTATTACTAACGGCAGTAATGGATTTCTAATCCTGAAAAAATTTGGAACTCAAATGCGACGTAAAGATTGCTTTGATGTATTCATATATGAGATCTTATTTTTTAATCTCTGATGAGAAATGATATTTGCAGTCGTAAAGTGTGCAAGCGTTTTATAATCTCTTCGAAAAAAATAAGTAAATATAAGATTCATATGAAAAAACTAATTTTTTAATAGTAAACTCTACTATTTTTCAAAATAATTACGCGACGCTTGTGCACTCCACGACTGTATATAATATTACTCATCTCAAGGCCAGGGATGAAGCCAAAAATCTTATTTAGGGAGGCCAAGATACGTGCAAAACTTGTAAAAGAATAATAACATAACTCCATATGATTAAAAAAAAAATTACATGTGTAAGTACAAGCTTCAATGCATAAAACAGAAGTAAAATAGAACCCATTATACTAATTCAACTAATCGCTCTTTTATTGAATAAATTTCATTAATTATAATATCTTTGCTGAATGTTTTAGCAATTTCTTTCTCAAAGTAGACTAACAAATAATATCCAAAAAGTCATTCGCTATTTCGGTTCAAAGCATTATTTTAAAGATGTTCATAGCTGAGAAAGCTTGCTCAGTAGTTGCTATTGAAAGTTGAAACTAGAAGCATCAAGATAAGTCAAATCAAGCTATCAACTAAATAATAAACCTTAGATTTTCCAATAATTTTCAATACCCAACATAAATAAGAAATTGTGAATAAGTCATGTAGATCTGGATGATAAGGCATATTGTGCTCGTAATAAACCTTAGATTTTTGTTGTAAATACTGATAAAGACTATCAATGATCCCCATAATTTCCTTCATCTAGTGCAAGTTAAATGTGAATTCATTTGATGTTACTATATCATAAGTCGATGAAGTATCCTCACATCGACTATAAGAGCTTCCTTTATTAATAATTTTTTTAGAATTGAATATGTTGAACTTAACATTATTGTTAAACTACAAACTGACTAAAAATGGAAAACCCACTATATATCTCCATTGTGTTACATTGTTCCATTTT
This sequence comes from Juglans regia, assembly GCF_001411555.2. Taxonomy (NCBI): domain Eukaryota; kingdom Viridiplantae; phylum Streptophyta; class Magnoliopsida; order Fagales; family Juglandaceae; genus Juglans; species Juglans regia. The sequence goes on along the minus strand of NC_049911.1, from coordinate 16,655,123 downwards.
GGTAGTTTCACTTGTTTGAACAGCACGTAATTTGCCATTATATTTACGAGAAGACCCAATAAATTTATAATGAACGTTAACTTAGAGAAAAATTGGTAGATGGAGATAACTTCCATTGAGGCTGCAACTAGAATTAACTGTAGTTTGTGTGCTAAGCAATGAATGTAATATGCATATTGACACTCATATAAAAATACAGCTTGCAAACCATTTCACTTATCTTGCATATTAAAGGGGTGAAAACCGACCCATTCGGTTCGGTTTTTGGACAAAACCGACACCGACAGAAAGTTAATTTGTGGGAGAGAACCGACTGAAACCGATCGACAGGGGGAGAAACACAGGCCGAAACCGTTGCTTCATTTATCTGGCGGTTCACGGTCGGTTTCCAGACCGAGCTTCTTCTGAGAGAGTAGAGAGAGAGAGAGAGAGGATGAGAATTGGGAAGAACGACATCATTCCACTTAAACTTAAGTAGAACGACGTCGTTTTAAGTAGATAATATATATATAAATAGTTTATTTAGTTAGTTGGTTCAGCAGTTTGAACCAGGTTCGAACCGACGCCGAACCGGCCGATATCAGTTTTCTCTATTTGCTGCCGCACGCTGACCGGTTCTCCACCGGTTTCGGCCGGTTCTGAACTCTGGTGGCCGGTCTAAGTCAGTCTAGGTCGTTTTTCAGTTTTTTGTACAGCCCTAATATTATTATTATTAGTGTCTTCATATCCTAAACCCCGATATTTTGAATATTCAAGATTTTGATGAGATAAAATTTTTTAATTAGTTGATCAAATTTTCACAAGCTTTGATAGCACAATATGTGGTGAACTAAAATCTTTGCCCATATGATACAAAATTGCACAATCTTTTCCGTTGTTAACGTTTTTCCAATTTTGAAAATCCTCCATCTAAAATGCACATGAACCAAAGCGTCCGGTTGGTTTTTTGTTGAGAAGATAACATGGAAGACAAAACGCAACATTTTTTTATTGGTGAGTACTCTAACCAATCGGTGAATACCTTAAATCGCTTCGATTGAAATCAACAAGAATGATTGGCTTTTATAGACTATGGCTCTTATGAAATTGATCATGTGGGCTAACTTTGAGATATGCTAGTCTAAGTTTATCAGTTGGTTTATATTATAATCTCATATTGAATGACATAAACCAGAAGATGTGTTTGCTTCTCTTACGCTCTAAAAGGAATTTCTTTATTCAAAATTTTCAGGGTGACCTTGGCACCAGTCTGCACTTAGTTTTGTCCTTACTCATGGTAATATCCGTAGTCTTTATTAAGATATAAAATAGGGTTAATCGCAAAATTAGTATCTAAATTTCCATGTTTTTGCAAATCGAGATTTAGGATCCCAACTTTTGCAAAATTGATGCTTGAATTTAAAAAAAAAAAAAAAAAAAAAAAAATCTAATTACACATGATGGCTAACACATGGCATTAGAAGTTCAGGAATCAATTTTGTAATAGTTGTAAACTTAGACCTCGTTTTACCAAAATAAAAAATAGAAAATAGAAAATAAAACTTATTAGATGCTGATTTTGCAGTTAACCATACAAAATATGTGCTTGAAATAAATCTAATGAGAATAATTTCCTGTTTTGGATTTCAAATATGAGTATTTCAGTAAAGTTTTAGTAAAACCAATTTACTCTATAGAATGCAATTCCATTAGTAAAAGAATAATCAAGATCAATTAATTTGGGTACTTAAGGAATTAAGATGCAGAAAAAATAAAGTTGCAGTATATTAATACTTTAACTCTCCAAGGATATTTCATAGAGGATTCAATTGCAATATTTAGTAATTGGAGGCTCTTTTATAATTCTATAAAATCTAGACTTCAATTATCATCATTAAAGGTAATCTCAAGTTAGTTTGAGATAACTAAAAAACTAAGACTCTTTAAAGCTAAATTTTATTTTTCATTGGTTGCTCTTCAACCCTATGATTAATATAACTAGATTTGAAAAGAAGAACGAGAAATTTTTCAATCTAAGCATTTGCGAAAGTTTGTTTAACACACACACACACAATATATATATATATATATATATATATATATATCCATCTATATATTTGGTAGGAGGTTACGTGCGCTTAGGTAAATATGTTTCTACATTGTTTAATGTAGCAAATAGGGGTGTAAACTCAAACCGGAAAACCGGTCCGAACCGGACGGGTTTTACCGGTTTTGAACCGGTCCGGTCCGGAACCGGTTTTTAAAATGTAAAAACCGGCCGGTTCCGATTTTGGAATTTTTTGGACCGGACCGGACCGGTTGATTAAAAAAAATAAAAAAATAATATTTTTATATATAAATTTTATACAAAATATTTTAAATATATATTAAATATTAATATAAATAAGTTTTATATATAATGTATAATTATAAATTTATACATTAAATGTTAATTTATAATTTCATTATATATATACATATATATGAAATAATTTCATATTATAATTTATAAATTATTACATTAAATGTTAATACTAATATATAAGTTTATAAATAATACTAATAGTCTAATATAGACTATAGATTATACTTATACTTATAATTAATACTAAAAGTTTTTACTAAAAGATTATAACTAATACTAATACTTATAATTAATACTAAAAGTTCTTTTTTTTTTTATAAACAAATTTTTAATGACAAATTGTGAAATTTACATTTTAAAAAAATCGGTGAACCGGACCGGAAACCGGTAAAATCGGAAGTACCGATTTAGGAGGATAACGGTGCGTAATCGGTTTTGGAAAATACAAAACTGGTACATACCGGTTCGGTCTTAGATTTTATCCAAAACTGGACCGAACCGGACCGGTTACACCCCTAGTAGCAAAATATAATCTTCAAAATTCATAGCAATTAGAACATATTATTAAGAGAATAACTTCTTGCCGATACAGTTGTTCCTCCAAAATAACAGCCTCCAATGGGAGTGTTTCCCCTAGGCCTCCTATTTTAGTAACCATATTTTAGTAACCATATGACCGCACAACACCTCATAACTCACAGGAACAAAATCTAGAAACCCTCTCAGCCGACGTAACCCTAGTATCTGTGACCCTCTGAATCGACGACGCCCTCAGGGGCAGAACTAGGATTTGGTGCGTGGGGGGAGGGCGATTAGCAAAATGTGTCGTATGTAGGGGTGAACAGTAACCGACATTTAAGGTAGCAAAGTGTGTCATCGACATTTAACATTAACCATATAAGGTTGTTATCTAGGGACAAACTAAATTATTAAAGCCACCCATCTAAACCTCTCACTTGAGCTCCATCGGACTCAAGTGAAAGATAAAAGTTAAGATAGAAATAGTCATGTAAGATTTTTTGAAGCAAATGATAAAAATTAAGTAAATAAAGATAAATTTTTTTGTTGAATCTAAAATTGAATATTGTAAAGTCTCTATAATATAGATAAAAATAGTTATGCGAGATTTCCTGCATTCACTTATAATTGTTAACTTGATGGTAGTATATATATATATTTACTAACAAAACTAATCCAAACAAGCTAACTAGTGGAAGACTTAAAAGGAAAAGTATAAATAAATAGGAAAAATGAGGTTGTAAATTTACCAAATAACTTATGATAAAAGACCAAGATATTTTATTGCCTCTTATGAGATGTAAAAAAAAAAAAATGAGAATGTGAGATTTTATTAATGACAAAAAATAGGTGTAATTATGAAAAAATTATTAAAAAATTAAAAGAAACCTAGACAACTAAATACTAAATGAGATTTTTGAAAATGTTTTGGGGAGGCAAATAATCTTTATATTAGGATATCTTTGATAAAACCATGTACTAAAGCATATTTTTAAAAATTTTGGGGGGGCTAACGTAGGTCTGCCCCTGGACGCCCTCTCAACACATCATGTAACCCTTGAAGTTGTGACCGTCCTAGCCAATGATGGGATTGGTGCCATGAACCTCTCAGTTAAAAACAGGACTTCGTGTTGTTACCCTCTCAACCAACGAGATCTCTAGTATCTCTTTAACAATGGAATTCATCTGAACATCTTCATCTATTTTGGATTCAGTTCATATGTGGTAACTGGGGGGTATTCCTGTTACATTTTGTTGTGTTGCTCGCTTTCTCAACTATTTGTTGAATAATGTAAGTTGTCTATAATGACAAATATAGATTTAGAAAATATTACTTATTGAGGTTGTATATCAAGTGTTTTGAAGAGTGTATGATGTCTCTTAATGTTATTTTTTATAAGAATGAAGAATTATATGTCAAGCTTAGATCATGGTAATAGGATCTTGTCTATATGGTTACTGTAAAATGTCAATGGAACCTTATATTTTGGTGATATATGGATTTTCATTGTCCCTCATGTCTACAAAAAAGATGATGATGGTGGTTGCTTATGTTGTTCATATGCTAAAGAAATTATGGTTAGGTTTTACGAATGTTAACAAGTGCTAATTTGGTATACACCCTTAAATATAGTTTACTAAAAGAAAACAAGGGCACTGCACTTGATACAAGAAGACATCAACTAGGAGCACTTTGCATTTCTTTGTACTCCAGAAGTGGCTGACTTTGATCGGTATAGTCAATATTTGATTTATTACTTCCTTGCCTTTAACCAATTTCTAAACCTGTATTTCACTACTTTCAATGAGCACATACTACGTTCTTTTGATCATATGGTTTTGACAATAGACAAGTAGGCCATGTATGTGATATGTTGGCTTTGCTAGCTACTAATTTTCAGGGCTTTTTGGGTGTTTTGATATTTTGGACATATGAAATAAATGGCTAAGAATCCACTTACATATTTTTCAGGGCTTTTTGGCTTCTATCCTCTCCCTTTGGCTTACATGCTCTAGGCCATATTTTGAGTTTTTTGACATTCTGGACAATTCTCCCTAATAGAATTGTTTCTCTCTATTACTTAGTGCAAATTTTACTAGATTTAGTGCATATATGTTTCTCAAGAAACATAGAAAATTTGTCATAAAATACGAAATCGACAGAGATCTCCAAACTATGTAAATTGCATAGATGATGATGGTGATGGATAGGGAGGAAGATAGCGTTCGGCGGTCTAGAAGGGGTGAGACGGTCTAGAAGTCATGCCCGGTGCGGTAGTCAGAAAAGGGTGCAAATGTCTGGAGGGGGTGCGTTTAATATTGAGAATCACTTAGAAGAAGCAATAATTGCTAAAAAGACAATAAACTAATCAACTATGAAAGTGTCTTATACTTTTGTCAATTGCTAATATGGTAGTAGCAAGGGTAGTAAATCAATGATAGATAGGTTGAATCAAGATTTAGACACGGTTTATGATCTTCCAGATCATGTATAGTTTCTCTTTACTGCAAGGCGCATGCGTAGGTCTAGATGGTTTGTAGATGTGATGATGATCTTGAAGGTTGGATATTTTGAATTAACTTAAGCGTTTGATAATTTGATCTCTAGAGCTGGATGATAATGTAGAATAGAAAGGAATAAGAATAAAACATTTGTTTTGACATCCCTTAGTAAGCTAACCCTCATAGCACTCTCATTAGATTAGCTAAAGTTAAAGTATATTTTTGCTGAATACAAGATGAATTCAGCATTTAGCTATTACATTCACATAAGTTTCTACATTGAAATAACCATTTTTTCATTATATGACAATAAAATAATATAAGATGAATTTAACTTTAACTATTCACATCAAATCTCCACATTGGATTATCTATTTATTCATTATATAGTAATGAGTAATTAATAATTTTGAAAATTTTGAAAATTTTTTTAATTATGAATTTATTTTATTTTATCATATTTTACTATTCATAATATTATATATTAATTAGTAATTGTATTCTAATTATATTTTTTCAATTGTCATTTAAAATAGAGAGAGAAAGAATTGATATTAAGAAGAGAGAGAAAAAAAGAATATAAAATAGATTTGATGAATGAATAGTTCCTTTCAAATTTGAAAATTATTTTAGATAACTTGTTATATTCCAAATATTTGGAATATAACTATTTCAATGTGAGCTATTTTATGACTTAATAGCTAAATTCTCATTGGTTTTAGCTTTTAGCTGATCCAATGAGAATGCTCTCAGGGTGGTAGTAAGCTAACCCTCAAGGTGGTCAAAATTTCACCACCTTCATGATGGCTCGATTGGAGCCCACTCATGTGGTGACTGTTTCTGAGCACCACTTCATTGTTGGATTGATTTAATCAGTATAGGAATATGCAACTGCATTTATCTTGAGTTCTTTAGTGCAGTCTTTTATTCTGTATTTGATTCCTTTCTTTAGTACATATTTGCTTAATTTATTAATTTTCAAAGTGTCTCTCATACCCTCAGGGTGGTGAATCAGAGAGGCAAGTGCCCTTGTAGGGGAAGGGAGCTAATAAGAACACCAACATAAGAAAACTCTCTACTAAAGCAAGTAATCAAAGAAAAAATCAAATACTGTAATCAAGAACTCCAAAAAGATGCTATAGGGCTTTTGATATCATATGGAGCCATCGTCACAGTATAGTATATCATCTTATTCAGTCTGGCACCCTTTCAAACTAGATGAAATAAATCAAAATATTGATTTTTGATCATGTAACGTCCCGTCTCCAAGGGTCCGGAGAGTTAACTCATATTACCTGATAATTAACTCCAACATTGCTAATATACTTCCAAAAGCTCCAAATCAAATGTAAATACTTCAAATTTAATTAACCACACATACTCGTATATAAAATCCTCAATACAGTAACCCCAAAAATTACCAACTTCTCTACATGTCACTTAAACTCACATTTCAACAATATAATTATCAAAAATCACAAATGCTCATCGAAAGCTTTCTATTCTTAATCCACTATTCTTAAGTCATCTCACCCAATTCTTTGTAATCATGATCCTTAACTGAAATATCCAAAAATCATCTGAAAATATTGGAGATAAGAGGGGGGTGAGTTATCAACAACTCAGTAAGCAGAGAACATATACTAGTATGCAAATATGAGCATTTACAGATTTTAAAATGCAGACCAAAACACTTTATTTTCAGAATGTAGAGTCAGAACATGTTATAAAAAATATCAGAGCGAAAGTTCAAAAATATTCTTATTCAAATTCTTTTGGCATAGCATAATTGACCACCATCATATCAGAGCATCATATCACATCAGAGGCCATGTTTAACCCCCGTGGTAGGGTTGTGCAAATCCTGGTAGCTAATCGAGCAAAAACAGAATGTGAATCTTCCCTTTATTTATTCTCGTAGCCCCGAGTTGCACACAAAAAAGACCACAAGAAAAACTACTTTGTTTCCAAAATAGGTGCACCAGAAACAGAATAGTTGGTACCAACCCAAACAGAAGTCACTATTAGCACCCATGGTAGGTCAAATAGATCACCATCCAGAAACCACATCCCGATTCAGAATATCATGCCAAAATTTTTTAAAAATCACATCATATCAGAGTATAGAACATCTTCAGAATAGAACAGAGTTTTCAGAAATCACAAAACATAATTTTATGCATAAACTTTCATATTCGCTCTCTTTTGCACAGTTCAGAAACAAAATGTAAAATAGCTCATGTCTACACCAGTCATGCCAGAAAATACTTTATTCTTAAACAGAATCTCATGAGTAATGCAGAATAAATAACTAAGGTAGTTCAAATCTCTTTTCATAACAAAACATGCATATTTTCAAAAATCAACCTCAGCCCATTTTATTTTTATGCAAATCTAGCACAGGAACCCCACTTACCTGGACGACTTAGCTTTTTAGAATTTTCCTAAAAAATGTCGAGTCGACTATAAATCGTCACCTATAAAAAAATCATTGCGTAATTTTCGTAAGTTTTCAATCAATCACGGATTTCTATTTTTAAGCCTAAGCTTCTAAAATAACCTATTTTAATTCCTCAAAACTTTAAACCCTCATAATCCTAAAATATATCATCACTTCCTAAAATCACCAATATCAACTATAACCAACGTCAAACTTAACACACTAATATTTAAACCCGAAACAACCAACAAATCTCATAGCATAACCCAATCACACAACAACTCCATCATCCAATCCAACCGACCCACTTTCTCCTCGGACTCAGTTCGGCACAACCAACCAATTCACAGTAAATATGAGTTAGCGCAAAAATACATTTAAATCTCAAAAGTTTTTTGGGAAAAATAATTACAATACTATAATATAATTTCTGAAGGATTACGGAGGTGCAAGAAGTGGCGGCACGGCAACAGGACAGTGCAAAATGCTCTGGGCCGTGGGTCTCAAAATGCTAGTTTTTGAACGGGGACAAACGAAGACTTGAGATTACAAGAGAATGACTTAGAAATGTCGGTAAAGCTAATGGTGGTGGAGGTTGGCCGTGGGTGGCGGCGTAGAGGGCGGTTGAAGATAAAACTCCAAAATGAAAATGGAGTTGGATGTACTTCACCGGTGACAGATCGAAGCTGAGAATGGGTGCATCAGGTTGCTAAGAGATCGAGGATGATGTGGTGAGAAGGTGGTGGCCGGAGGTGGCGCGACGGCAGCGCAACGACGCAAGGAATGCTGCGGCTTGAGGCCGAACGCGGGAGGTAACGGCGGCATGGGAGGAGCTGGGAATGGAGGGGATGGTCGCCGGCCAGTGGGGAAGCGAACGGCAAGGGCGGTGTGGAACACGGGTGGCGCACGACGGCGCTGAGTGGAGAAGAAGAAAACGCACGGGGAGAGAGGAGGGGTGTCACGTGCGCGGAAGGGAAGCAGGGGAGGAAAAGAAAAGGAAGAAAAAGAAAAAAGAAAATGGAAAAAGAAATGAGGGAAAAGAAAAAGAAAGGGAAAGAAATGAGATTCAATTCTCACAACTTGGGTCACAAAATGATTCAACGAAAATTATTTCAAAACAATAAATTTAAATAAAATAATTTAAACCCCAAGCCTAAGGAAAATGAAATAATTAAATCTAATAACACAATAATTTTAAAATCCACAACAACTAATTTAAATTAAAGAACAATTTAAATGCAAAACAATATTTAATATTAAGAAAACACAGTAAATATATTTCACAACTTAAAAAAATTATGAAATAAACCAACTAGAAACTTAATAAATCTCAAAACAAGAGAATGAATATTTAAATTAATTAAAATAATTATTTAGTTAAAATACACTAAAATAGGATGCGTCACAGATCAAGAATGATTCCTTATTGGAATTTCTCATATCCAGTTCATCCTTTGTAGCTTTTAGGTTGCGTTTGGATGTTGAAGTAAGTTGAGTTGAGTTGAGATGAGATGATAAAATATTGTTAGAATATTATTTTTTAATATTATTATTATTTTGAAATTTAAAAAAATTGAATTATTTATTATATTTTATGTTGAAATTTGAAAAAGTTGTAATGATGAGTTGAGATGAGTTGAGAGATGTTTAGTAACCAAACGAAGCCTACTGAGCTCTTCGAATGCCAAATAGGGCTTTCAATATCGTACGTATGAAGCCATCGTCCTAGTATTGGTGGCTGAGATTTGGCCATAGATGGTGACTGGAGTGGATGGTGGCCTCTTGATGTTTTTTTTTCTAATTTCGATATGTATTATAAAAAGTTGATTTTTTTCATTACTATAAAGAGTCTTGATTGGTTTCTTAAACAACTATACTTAACATGTGGCAACTTGCGATCGACCACGTGTTTTCTATTGACAATGAAGGTAAGAAAAATTATTGAATGGTCATATTTCTAAATAGCTTATATCAAATGATTTTATTCTTAAAAAAATATTGCACAAGAACCTAATCAAATCTATCATAACAAAGAGGGTGTATGATCAAATTTACTTAAATTTTCTAAAAAAAAAAAAACCTCAAGGGTAAATATATGATTTTATGTAAGAAGAACACAATTTAATAATGGTGAAAATAGAAATTAGAGAAAAGATGAAAAACCAAATAAGTGGCACTAGTTATCTGAAAGAAAATCTCAAGGAAAAAGGTTATTTTGCTCACTAAATACAAAACATTATTCATATGTCAATAAATAATGTAATATTGTAATATATCAATAAACATAGAATTTGAAATATTGTAATTATTTTTAAGGAAATCAAAATCTTTTTTATTTCTACGAGTAAGTTATGCATAGGAAAGGGAGAGAAAAAAAATTATTTTGCTTATCTTAAGGAGCTTGCAGTCCTTCTAGTTAAGGGAATCGAAGAGAAAATCTTTGTGGTAAAGAGAATACTAGGTCTGATTTTTTTTTTTCTTCCAGATCTTAAGTACGTTCTATTCTCTTCAATTTATAATGTTTTATGATTTTTAGATATGAACGATTAGGGGCTGAAGTTTGGAATGGGCAGTAGGGTCCCGCACCACGCTGCCCCGCCCCCATATGGGCGAGGTGGATCCCCCGTCCGCCGGGGGCGGAGGGTGGGATGGCCTCAACCCCCGTCCTGGCCCTGCATCTATATAATTATATATATAATTAAAAAATCCCCCAGTCATCAAAACAACGTCGTTTTACCATGGTTCCTACGATCCCCATCTCATCTCTCTCTATCTCTCTCTCTCTCTCTCTCTCTCTCTCTCTCTCTCTCTCTGTGTTAACACCTTTGAAGGACCCAATACCTTGGCGCCACTCTCTCCCTCCCGCTCTGTTCATCTGTCGCACGTCATCACCGTTGTTGTTTGTCACCGAAGGTAAGTGCCCCGTGCACGGCTCATTCCCAATTAATAGTTTTTTTCTTGAGTTATGGAATATGGATTATGGAGGATGGGATTAAATTGAGGAGTTTGAGAATGTAATTGTGAATTGTGTGTTGTGGATGATTGATTTGTGCATGTGTTTGTATGATTCTAATTTGTGAATTCTTTAGTGTGAAATTCTCTAGGATTTCGGATTAGAACCCTAAATTAATTTAAGGTTCCAATCCGAAACCCTAATTTAATTTAGGAGTTTTAATTTAGAGTTTTAATTAAATTCTCTAGAGTCTAGGGTTTCGGATTAAACTAATTTAGAGTTCCAATTTAAAATCCTAAATTAGTTTAGGGGTTTTAATAGTATTGCGTAATTATATGCATATAATTTTTTATAATTTTTATTTTAAATAAAGATTGGTGATTCGGTTATGTAAAATCTGAAATTTAAAGAGTTTTTTTAAATATTTTTTTCAAAGTAACACTATCATATTGATATCTTGATTGGTTGTGAAATAAACTGTATATATAAATATCATTATTTGATAACTAATTTTCTTTTAAAGTTACCCCTAAATATACACAATGTTTCTACATATACTATATCTTGCAATATCTCAATTAACACCTAATTTGAAATATATGTTGGAATTTAAGTTATTAAAATATATATATATATATATATTATCTGAAATGTTTTTTTCTTTAATTTCCTGAAGTCTCATAATTTTTTCTTTTTTGCTTTCTGTTTTTTATCCTTATAGGAGTTATTGATTTAGTAAAATAGCTATTATGTGTTTTATCCCAAATACTGTGTATCTCAAATAAGAAGCATACTTGAAATTAACAAGACACATGTAAAAGCGCACACGTACACATTAAGGAGGTGCAGCCTTTATTCATTCCACTGTAAGTCTGGAGCATTAGTTTGATTTCATTTACTTCTGGTGAGTTAAATTTGTTATGAAAGAAAGTATTACATATTAGCTACATATAATTAATGGCAATTCTGTTGGTTGCTCCCACTTCAAATACACTATTCTCTGGTTCTTATTACAATATTGCCAAAGCTCATTGATTTCATTTGCCCAAAACACATGGTTTGTTATTTATAAGTTACTCAACTACTTAGCCAATCATTGTGTTCATTGTGTTTAAGTTTAGCTTTTGGAGTAAATGTGAGTCTAGGGGCTTATCTGATCAGATGAGCTACCATTACGCCAATTGATCAATAATCAAGATGGTTGTTAATTATTATTAAGTTGTCAATAACTTAGGTAATAGACATGCAGTGAATTCTCTTTGTTGTGCTAACATACATATGGTCTTGACATGTAAAAGAAATATGTTCTTGGATAGGGCCTGGTCTCTATTTGAAATTGATGGCATCACTATCTTTTGTGATTAACATTAATCCAATAACTTCTATATCTATTAAATGTATGTAGTGTTATTTTTCAGTCTCTTGATGCATGCATGGTTTTAATTGTTTAAATTTGGTGTGATGTTGCTTCATTTCAGATTTTTATCAATTTTGAAGAAAAGAAAATCTGTTAGATTGTAGTGCTAGCTCTCATACCCCTACCCCAACACATATCGCTACGGACCCTTGCCCTGCCGGGCCTGCCCCCACCTAGCAAGAAATATGTTTCTATAGTATGTGGACTCACTTTACTAAATTAGAGTGTGGTGACCCCAATAACCCTCAAGTTAAGTGTAACTATTGTGGTAAAGTATATGGATGTCACTATAGGAGACATGGTATATCCCAATTAAATGTACACTTAGAAGAACAACGCAATAAAAGATTCAACATTAAAATCTTTACAAGAGAATAGTCAATCTAGACTAGAGATTGGATTTAAAAAAATGGCGGAAGAGAGTAGTGGGGGTGCAACATTGAATGTGTATACTAAGTATGATCCCGAAGAGTGTAGGAGACACCTAGCTCTTATGGTCATCATGGACGAGCTACATTTTCAGTTTGTGAAAGGGAAAAAGTTTCAAGTATATCCTAAATACTTGAAACTTAGGTTTAATCTTCATTTTCACCACACTGTGGCAAATTGTAATGCCCCGATGCAGGAGGTCCGGACCGTTAGCTCTTATTATTTAATATTAATTTCAATATCACAACTATAAAATCCAAAAAAATTCATAAAATATTAATTCATTTATTCAACTTAAATATCCATGTTCCTTCGTAGGAACAACAAAGAAATTATCTATAACATAAATTAAAAACTCTCCAAAGAATCGAAAATATCATTGACTCATCAAATCAAAATAATAGAAAATAAATCAATTTACTAACTATGACTCTCAAATAAGCACTTGTACCCTTATACACTTATTCCACTACGATCGTCACACCTTATTAAAACTTCCGACTCTTGTTCTCCAGTTGCACCATCAAAATTATCTGAAAAATATTTGGAGATAAAGGGTGAGTTATCAACAACTCAGTAAGCAGAGAATATATACTAGTGTATAAACATGAGCATTTATAGAGTTCAGAATGCAGAAAAAAATACTTTATACCAGAATGCAGAATAAAACACTTTTAATTTTTAGAATGCAGAATCAGAACATTTGTTTTCAGAATACAGAGTCAAAACATGTTATCAAAATATCAGAGCGAAAGTTCAAAATATTCATAATCAAAATCTCTTTGGCATAGCATAAGTTGAAACATCACATCTTATCTTATCAGAACATAGATCATGTTTAACCCCTATGGTAGGGTTGTGCAAACCCTGTCAGTCAACCGAGTAGAAACAAAATGTGAATCTTCCCCTTATTATTCTCGAAACCCCGAGTGTGTACACAGAAAAGATTACACAGAAAACCATTTTACTTCCAAAGTGGGTGCACCGGAAACAGAAAAGTTAATATCAACCCGAACAGAGGCCACAGTTTTACACCCGTGGTAAGATCATAATGGAATATAAACAGAAATATAATGTTATGACAAAAGTTTTCAGAAGTCACATAGTATTATATCAGAGTATTGAACATCTTCAAAACATAACAGAATCAGATCACAAAAACATAATTTATGCACAAAATTTCGGGTTCGCTCTCTTTTGCACAGTTCAGAAACAAAATGTCAAAATAGCTCATGTTTACACTAGTCATGCCAGAAAATACTTTATTCTTAAACAAAATCTCATGAGTAATGCAGAACAAATAACTGAAGTAGTTCAAATTTCTTTTTATAACAAAATATGCATATTTTATAAAAATCAACATCAACCCATTTTTATTTTTATGCAAAATCTAGCATAGGAACCCCACTTACCTGGACTTTTTACATTTTCAGAATTTCTTCACAATAGTGCTGAACAAAAATCAATCGCCTATAATAAATAATCATGTAACTTCCGTAAATTTTCAATTGAATACATATTTCAATATTTAACATGAAATACTAAATTAACCTATTTTAATTCCTCGAAAACTTGAAATTCGACCCTAAAATATTATATTTTCTCACATACATCCATTCTCACTTAATATCTCTGACTAAAATATAAATTCTAAATTCTTTTAAATGTTAATATCAACTAATATAATTTTGTACTATAAAGTGAGATAAAACCCATATAAAATACTAAAAATATTTATTGGAAACGACATAGGACCATGAAAAAAAAATGTCCTACTGAATTCATTTGTTCAAGAAACATTTGGATTAAAAGGATAAATTTGTAATTAATACTCAATATTTACTAAACCCACGTAAGTTTATGGGGACAACTTAAACACTTAAGCTAGAAAACAAGGCAACGTCGTTGAGAGTAACGGAGGACTTATTGAGAGATGGAGTGGGAAAACATGGGACAAAAGGGGCTGAGTTTTCATGAGATGGGGGTTGGCTCCCGGTGGTTTGTTAGGAGGTTCCTACGGCAACGTGGTGGTCTTCGTGTTGCACTGCGGTGTAGTGGTTGACCTGGTGCAGCAACACCACGGAGCACGACACCTGGTTGTGTCTCGGGCTGGGCTCGTTCATGGCAGTGGCTGGGGTGCTGCGTGGCTGTTCCACGGTGGTCTCGTGGTTGATGCTAGGAGATGCGGCTGCTGGGCTTCACGTGGCATGCAACGCTGTGGTTGCTATCTATATGCCAGTGCATGTGTTTCGTGGTGTAGGAGGATAGAGACCTCCTATTTGGGGCCGTTTCTATGGTGAAAAGGAGTGTGAAGCAGAAGAGATAGGCCGCAACTTGTTGGGGGAAAAAGAGTGTAAGCGACAACCCTACTTTATCAAATTGATGAACTGCTAAACATGAGTATATATATGTATATCTATTACACAATTGTTGCCGTGAATGTAGCGGGGATAGGAACGTTCATGCTATGGAGAAACATACGTGAATAGCAATCCTTGTTGAGAGAGGTTCTACGTGTATGAGATAATGCCTAAATAGGTGGTTGAAACCCTAGGAAAAAAAATAGGAAGAAGCGTGCAAGGCGTGATCTCACTGGTTTGGGCTTTAGGGTTTGTTTCAAAGTATTTGGACCTTCACCTACATTCCAATTAGTCGAATTCGTTCCATAACTATGTCGAGCTCGATACCAAAAAAAATAATAATAATAAAAAATAAAAATCCCACTTGTTCCATAAAAATATTAGCTGAAAAAAAAACCTAAACCTAATAAAAGTCCATATTTCATCAATATAAAAAAGATGCCCTGTAACCTATTTTCAAAAATACTCGCTAAAACTCAAATGGGCTTTTCCTCCATATAAAAAAAAAATTGAACACAAGTTATGCGTGGGGCCTGGGTGTTACATAAAGGATATAAAGAAACAGTATATGTCAGAGAAAGAGTTGTTAAGGGGTCAGTTGGTGGGTCAAATGGTTTGTCTTACCACCAATACTTGGACATCAATCCAAAATTTTAATTATATGTCTTTGACTGCACATTTTGTTGATTATGATTGGACATTACATAAAAGTTTTTTTAAAGTTTGGTCACATTTTTTATCATAAGATTGAGACGATTGGAAGGGCTCTAAAAGCCGCAATAAAGGAGTGGGTGTTGGCACTAGTAGTGATCATTATAGTTGATAATATCTCGTCTAACGATGTCGCATTAGGACATCTTAAGACCTATCTTCGATGAGGCAAATAAGACAATCATGAGTAGTATGTGTTTGCATGTCAAATGTGTTACACATATTCTAAATCTAATTGTGACTGATGGTTTAAAAGATCTTGATGACTCGTTTGCCCGAGTCAGAATTGCTGTGAGATTTGTGAGATATTCTCCTACTAGATTGGATAAATTCAATATTGTTGTGAGGTCTGCGGGCATAACATCCAATAAGGGCCTATTTACTTATGTTCCTACAACATGAAACTCAATCTTATTTATGTTGGAGGCAGCCTAAGAATATCAGTCCACTTTTACATTATTGGGTGATGAAAATATTCAATATGTCAGATATTTTGATGAGCACGGGGAATTGAGGAAGCCTATTGATGATGATTGGGAGGTGATTGCTACTTTTGTAGATTTTTTGAGGTTTTTCTATGAGATCAAAACGAAACTATCTTGCTCTTTGTACCCTATATCACCTCATTTCTATCAATAAATATGTAGAGTAAGAGAATAATTGGATGACATATGTGCAAGTGACCATATTAGGATGCGAGAGATATCATTGATGATGAGGGTGAAGTATCACAAGTATTTGAGAGATTTCAATAGGTATAATAGTTTGTTATATGTGGATGTTGTTCTTGACCCCCAATTTAAAATTGATGGCATAGTATACGGATTGAGAATTGCGCACGGTAATGCATGGGCGGAGCTTACTGTGGCAAGGGTTAAGGAAAACCTTGTTAAATTTTTTGATGAGTTTACCGTCTTTAGGGATGGTAATATTCCGACACGTATACCTGCCCCCCATCTCCTAGAAGCTGAGATTGAGAAAAAGCATAGATTGGAGTGGGGTGAGAGGTTGGAGCACAACCCCATAGTCCATCATTCTACAGAAGCTCAGTCAGAGGTAGACATATACTTGGCAGCAGATCTTCAGCCATTTGCATGAGACTTTGATATATTAGCTTGGTGGAAGAGTCATATCATGAAGTATCCCGTCCTTAGAGAGATAGTCCGCAGTATTTTGGTCATCCCTATTAGCACCGTAACCTCAGAAGTCGGCCTTTAACACCGGAGGGCTCATATTGGATCATTCCAGAGTTCATTATCTGCTACCATTGTGGAGGCATTGATTTGCATGTAGAATTGGATCAATGGGACTACAATTCATATTCCGGATGTTCTTGAATTTCAGGAGGCTGACAAGGAGGAGGGTGGTGATCAGCTTGGATCTAGACCATCTGGTAATCGTAAATTTTATTTTTTTATTTTAAGTTTTTTATATTCATTTAATGGTTATTATTTTCAAATTTAATTGTTGTAACGATACATGAGACGGCATTTACGACTAGTTCTGCTGTAGTATGAATTCATGTGTATTGGACTCGCCATTGCCATCCGTCATTAGTTTGCACAATTAGTCCCTTAATTTTTTTTGTATCTATATTTTATATAATTTTTTGTATCTAATTATTTTACTTGTATTTTTTTTTAGCTTTTATAATCTCAATATCATATGCCGAATTCTAATCCTAACTTCCTAAGGACCCAATGATTACTCTTATATTGATATCAACCTCATTTTGGTTAGTACTTTTAATGTTTGTAATTTTTACATTTCTAATATATGTTTTTATTTTTAATTTTTGTTTCATGCTCATGTTTATGAATCTAATTTGTTTTCCTTTTAAATTATTAATGTTTTAGGTTTTATGATCTCGATTCTCAAAATCTCACAGCAGTCAGCACAACTCATTTTTCTACCACCATAGCCACCCCAAGTCCCAATGAAGAATGAAATGTTATTCTTTTGTTAATTTAGTTAATTGTAATATTGCTACAATAATACAATTTGTAATATTTTTAGATAAATTTATAATTTTATAGTAGTGTTCTCTTAATTATCATTGTAATATACTAATAGCTTAGTTATGATTATTAGTTAATAGTTGCAACTTAATAGTATATAATTAATTATTTTTATTCTTGTAAATTATATTTTGTTATTTTTATTATTAAATTTTATTATTTTTTTAACTTAAATTTGGGCCCAAAATGGTCCAGAAGCAATTTTTGGGCCAATTTGGGCCCAGAATCCTTATTGGGCTCGTGGTCTATTCATGCGCGAGGGGGGGTTGCCGGGGTAGAAAACCCCACCCCCATACATGCGAGGAGGGGGCTACCCCGCCTTGTAGGGGGCGGGTAGCACCCCTAGCTAAAATTTTGCCCCATTCTACATATATGGGCAAACAGAGGTTGAGACAAGATCGAGAACAAAGTAGCATAGGACCACTCCAACCCAGGCAGGGATAGAGCAAGGAGGATAGCTACCGCAACCAAAGTACTAAATTATTTTATAAATATATCTCCCTTATACTTAAAAAGCCTATCTATCTATGAACAATATGAACAATGATTTTTGTTTGATGGTTTTAGGTTGCGTTTTGGTAGTGAAGTATTCTCAGATATTCTGTGAATAGTAGTGAAAAAGTAAAGAAAAAGTAATGATAATTTATTGAATAGAAATGAAAAATAGGTAAAAATAATAATAAAATAATAAATAGTAACGAGGTCTTCTAAGAATATATGTACCCAAACTAGGCCTTAATTACATTTTTATCCCTCCCTGCTAGTTGTGCATTGCTTTTTGTCTTGCACTTTGTTGCCATTTTCTCTACAAATATAGTAGTGATATCGTAATGCAAAGCATCACCAAGGTCCAAATGTGTTCCATTACGAGCAAGTTGTTATGTCCATGACATCGGATTGGCCCTCTTGAACCCCAACAGAGGGCAACCATGAGATGAAGAGAGAGATAGAAATAGAGACTTGATGTAGCATGGGTGGCGACGAAAAGGAAAATACAGAGAAGTGAGAGAGGAACAAATATGTCAATAGACAGAGTGAGAGAAAGGCCGAAGGAGATGGAGAGAAATGAGCTTACTGGCATGAGATGGCGCAACTGTTGGGGTGTGTAGATCGGGGTTAGCCGAATAAGGTGACGACAATGGCAGCATAATGTCATTGGGTTCAACCATTGTCTCTTGCACCGAGAGCTTCCTCTAAGTCCAATCCAGCAGCCATTGCCCACGGCCACACCCACACCCAAGCCCCAGCTCCCTCAACTTGTTCACCGCTGATGACCAAACGGAGCACCATCCAACCCAAATGCCCCCGCTTCCTAAACTTGAAATAGAGTAAATCAATGCCAACCAACCCAGCCAAAAACTAGTGCAAGTCCCTCCATGGGCATGGTTAGTACCCTCTATTTCATGCAAGGCCCAACACCAACCAACCTCTGTTTTGCAAGAGAGAAAGAGAGTGAGATGTCGGGCAGGGCTAGGGAAGAAGATGGAGGCTTAGGGCAACCATCAAAACCCGCATTTGGTGCTTTCTTTTTTCTAGGTAGGCTGGACTAAAATGTTTTGGGCTAGACTTGACAATTATCCTATATTATTTACTTTTGATTTTTCATAATTATCTCAACTATTACTTGTATTTTATATATCTCCTCTTTCATAATAACTTTTTTCCTCTGATTCATCACTAAAAAAATAATTAACTTTTCTATTATTCTATTATTAATTAGAATATAATAATAATAATAATAATAATAATAATAATGAAATATTAATAACTTACAAATAATCTAAATGGAAGATTTTGGTTTAGTGAACATTTGTGGAACAAATTAACAACTTAGGAAATTTTTTATATTTCTTCTTAGATTTAGAAATAATAGAGTTTTCCTATATAATATTGTTTGAAACAAATAACAATTTTCTTCGTATTAGTTTTCATAGTAATTCATAAAAATAAATCATAATCATTGGACTAATAACATTTTCATTTTAAACTATTATTAAAAAAATTAATAATACTTTTTATCATTTTAAAAAAAATTATTTTGGTAAGAAGTCTTTTTATTTTCTAATATTGATATTGCATTCCATATTTGAAAAGAATAATAATATTATGTTTAAGATCAAAAATGAAAATATCGTCTTTAAATCTAAAAAGTAATGTTTTACTAGTATATAAGATATCGTTTAAAAAATAATTGTTTTCATATTATTTCTAACAATAATGAATCATACCGAATAACACTTTTTAAATTAATATTATTTTTATTTGAAAAAAAAATTAATCTCAAATTGATAGTCTATTTTTATATATTTTTTTTATTGTTGTTCTAATTGATATGCATCTTAAAATTTATATTTACCATATAAAAAATGCAGTAGCACTTTTAAGAGGGAATACGTGCCTTGCACGTTGGCTCCTACCTATGGACTAATAATATTTTCATTTTACAAAATGTAATTATTATATTTAGGTTCCAATTTATGCATCAGTTTATAATTGGTCTTTAATTTATCATATTTAATGTTACATCCATCTAGTTTTCTGAAATAATTAAAAATAATATTATTTTATTTTATTTCAGTTTATTATTTTTAAACTAATATTGTTTTCATTTGAAAAAAAACCATTATATTTTTTTAAATTGCAAATTAATAGTCTATTTTTACATTTTATCATTCAAATAACAATTATATCCATGTAGTTTTATAAAACAATTAAAAATAATATTATTTTATTTTTTTCATTTATAAGAAAATTATTATTATTATTACTATTATTATTATGTACATTTCTAATTAGTCTTATAACGAGCGGAGCAATGCATGTCCTATTTTGATTTTAATATAATGAGTTCTAAACATTTCATTTGTTAGGATTTATTAGTTTTACATTTTATGTATCTTTCATTTTTTTCAAGTATAATTATAATTATTTGTAAACTTTGTTGCATAGATTTATGATTATTTTTACATTTATCATACTTGTTGTTCTAATTGATATACATCTTAAAATTCATATGAACCATGTAAAAAATGAAGTAGTACTTTTAACAAGGAATACATGCCTTGCATGTAGGCTCCTAACCTAGTATATATATATATATATATATATATATATACATATACATATATATATATAATTATTATATAACTAGCATATACCTCCAACTCAAACTCTAATCATATTCTAAAATCTCTACGGCTTCAACTTCAATATAGTTGGACTGCGGCTCCAAAAAATACCATATAATCCAAGATTCCAATTCATAGTTTGGCCTTATACCCAATTATATTGATTAACATATTGGCTGACCAATTAAAAAAATTATTAGAATATAAAAAAAAAAATCCTTATTTCATTTGGACGTGCCAGCATGACATGTATAGATATATAGTTATGCACGCGCACACACATGAGAAATAATATGATATACTTATAACTTGAAGAAATCTATATATATCATTCACTCAGGATATGCGACATTTAAAAAGTGAGGCTTTTGTGACCCATCTTCTTTTAATCTTTGATTTAAAAAACGTTCTATATCTTTATTTATTTATGGAGGGCCCTACACCCACAGTTGGAGCTTCAGTTAGGGGATACAGCTACTGTATTTTGTGTATTTTTTTTTTCATGCATTTTTTAATATTTTTTAATATTTTTAAAAAAATTCATAATATTATTAAAATATATTTTCTTAATCATTGAGTAAGAAAAAAAAAATGTGCCCCAAGAGAAAGAGTAGCCTTTTCCTTTATTTATTTATTGTCTTAAACAATAGACACTATCTTTATACCATCTAAGAAAATATTCCTTCTTCCGTGTACCCCTTCCAATCTTTTTAAATTTTTAAATAAAAATAATATTAATAAAATTATATTCTAATAATATTTTAATTATTTTATAATATTTATTTTATTTAATATTTATTTTCTTATTTTTTAAAATTTTATAAAATATTCTTATTATTAAAATTATTTTATTATTATTTATAAAATTCTTATCTTATCTCATTCTTATACTATTGATGATTCTCCGGTACGTATTAGGTTTTAAGAATCCAAGTTGCTCCAAATTATGGCTAAACCGCTTATGCTCGTCGTTAAAATTAGAAAGAAGACAAAAAACAATCATGGTGAAAAAGTAGTGGCGAGCAGCAACACTGGGATTAGGGCAAACTAATAATCTTGGCGGGGGGCTACCATCATTCATAATATATTAAGTAAAATTTTTCATTTCTCTTCAGGGTAAAAACTTAATTGAAAATGAGTATGTTTAGCTAAAAGAATGTTTGAGAATTTTTGACAATTCTTTTAAATGTATTGTTTATTTATTTTGTAAAACTAAATAGGAAGGTTTGAACAATTATTTTTGAAATTTATTTTATATTGAGATTTGTAAAACTGGATAAATAAAGTGTTTTGAATTCATTTTTTAACGGTAATTTTTGTTTGATTTTATAAAAATTGTTTATTTTTGTGGGTCTTACTTCTTTTTGGATTGAAATTGAAAATATTTAAATTAAAAGATTGAAAATATTAACTCAAAGTTTTGGCAACTTATTGCCGACTCCTAGTACTGGAAGGCACATGAGTCTCAATGCTATATTGAATGTGCAACTGAACTATACAATGTAGGTACTTGTGCAGGTGAGGTGTCGATCGATCCTAGAAATGGCGGCAGCGGCGCGAGGAGTTAACAACCGAACGTGCTGCAACCTAGGGATCACCAGGCAACTCATCCTCTCTGTTAGCATTGGCGTGCAGGTTTGCCTGGGTGACTGATCTTGCAATGTATTCCTACCTATAGCATCGACCGCCCAACTCATAATTGGTGAATTCGTAGGGTCAATTCCTATTGGATGCACGCCAATGGGACCCTCAAATAAATTTATTGGGATTGACTCTGTATCAATGGCATCATCCATACATAATAAATTAGTGTAGTATGTTCATATGTTATGATGTTATGTAAGAACTAACATTCTTATTGAGACTAAAACTCATAGTGAATAAAATAGATTATGAATGGAATAAAATATGCAGTATTAATAGATAAAAGTATTCGGTTATTGGGTAAAAATCAATACACTTCTAGTGTTGAACCAAGATCAAATAGGACAGAAATAAAGCATTGGGTCAAACTCTTCTTTGGTACCAAGGAAACAACTATGAATAGTCATCAACTCTAGGAAATGGTAGAAGAATGAGACCTATTATGAGACATACAATGCATTACATATGTATGATGATTACGCTTCAACCAGATTATTCTATTCCACCTCTTGAAAGAAAAAAACTTGAATCAAAATACTTAATAGCATGGCGATATGTACAAAACTTCTACCTCGAGTACATGCAATGGAGCCATAGATAGTCAGGTGAAATCCAATCAATTAAATAACTTGATCTATAGACAACATCATTGTAGTACAAGTTGTAATTTCTGAAGAATCATTACCGCAAAGGCATAGAGGGGGGAGTTCATAAGCGTTATACCGTAAAATTGATTTTTTGACAGAATTGGCTCTACAAGTGATATGGGCCTCAATGGAGCCATTTTACAATAATATCTCATGAATTTATTGGCGCTGCACTTTTTTTCTTGGAGGGAACGAGTTTTGATAGAATGCATCTTATTTATCTCGACAAAATGGGTGGAATGGTGATCCCAATTCCAAAAATATTCATGACTTTCAGTATCTTATCGATGGCCCTTTGCATTATCGAGAATGAGTGGTTTCGTTGCAGAATTAATAATATTTTTTGGACTAATTATCAGCCAATTTTTTTAATAGCAAAAGTACTAATTATTATCTTTGTTAATTCCTATAGATATTAATTCCTAATAGCAAATTGCACCATTAGACTCATATAAATATTCAGGGTTTTGTGGCACAATAAAAAATTTCAAGTTTTTTGGGTGAATAGTAACCCTTCGGCCACTTGGCATCTGGTTCAAACAGCTATCGAATCGTCGTATAGGAAGTCCAATTACACTTAGGATCATTAGGAAATTTTTTAGTTTGACACATGACACAGTCTTAGCTATCTATTTGGAAACTCCAGGACACATGTCAAAAGGAGAACAAAGTGCAAAGAGATAGAGTGTGATTCAAGCAGTGGCAATGACTTATGCATCTTCATATTTGTCTTCATATTTGCATAATATCTCTCTAAATTGGTCTATATTGGATGATGCATCTTCAAAATTTTGCATAGTTATGAATAGTATTTCTTCAAATTAGAAGAAAAAGTTAATCTTAACACCGATTGAACTGTTTTTCCCTCATCAACAACCTTCGAATGGATGACTTCCACGTAGGCAACTCACTAACACTACCATGTGCCCCAACCCCACGGTATCACGCACGATTTCCCTCTCTCCATTCTTTCCCCACGGACTCAACCTAAAATTGGTTCCATTCTCTCCCACGGAATCGTCTCCGCCATGACGACCGCCCTCATCGCCACGACAACAGCCCCTCTCTACGTTGTCGCATGAGGAACGCAGCCTCTCTCTATCGTCACACAAGGAACGCCCATTCTCTTCATTCTCTCCCACAGAACTGTCTTTGCCAAGACGACCACCCCCTCTCTCTGTCGTCGCACGAGAAACTCGAGCCCCCTCTCTCCATTCTCTCCCACGGAACCAGGACGACGACCCTCTCCATTTTAGGATTTTTTTGTGTACGACTGTTGGTCATGTTCTTCAGGTTTTAACAATCATTGATTTTGGCTCATTTTCTTTTCTAGCCCGTGACTTGTATTTTGGAAATCAGATGTTGGTGTTGTTTTTTTCCTGCTGGAGTTCAAATCGGTTTGTGTTGGCTTCAATTTTGTTTGGTTGCTGAGAAAATTTTGGTTTGATTGTAGGTTGACTTTTGGGAGAGGAGATGGAGATGATCGACGGAGATGGGGGAGATTGGCGATAGAGATGGGCAACGGCGGGGATGATGGGCGGTAGAGATGCTTGGCGACAGCGGTAGGAGAAGGCGAAATGACTGAGAACATGGAACATGAGGGGTCTGGGATCATTCCGATGAATAATCAGGTGTGATGCATTCTATTGACTTAATGTGAAATAAGTGATGTGTCAAAATTTAAATGAGGACTGTTTATGGGTGAATAGCAAACCGACCGCTCCAAAGTGGTTCCCTAGAAGAAATACTATTCACTCTCCAAACATTATTTTACTATTTTTTTCTCTCCTACCCATTAAAATCAATTTTATGGAATTTGTATTAAGATGATTTTGATATATTAAATTTGTATTAAGTTGATGATATAAAATTTTTTTTAGTACATATTATTAATATTTATTGATAAAATTGATCATTTTGATAAATGAAATTGGTAATATTTAGATATATAGAATTTGTATTTTTGAGCACATGGTGCTAATTGTAAAATATATAAAAAATAATAATTTTAAGAAAAGATAAAAAATAAAAAATAAAAATATTTTATAATTATTTGGTTCAAAGATGCATAATCCAATGTGAGAGTTTTTTTTTTTTTTTAAATATGCAAAATCAATTTTCAAAAAATGTGATTTTTAAAATGCATTTAGAGAAACCAATGCTAGTGCTCTTATCATGCTCTCTTACACAAAACATTATTCCATCAAACCAAATACTATTTGGTCAACCAAAAGAGAGTTCCAACCCTAGTGAAACCTCAAATTATTGAAAGTCAACCGAAACCCTAAATTCTTGGAGGAAATGAAAACCCCATATTGGTTTCCAAACCCTAACTACACCCGATTTTGATTAAATGATTTCTCACTTGGTTAAATCACTTCCATATGCAACTAAATACTCAATTACACACTCTTATATCTTTAACCACTATCTTAAATCTTGGTAATTATAATTGACCAAGAAAAATTACATGGGAACCAAATTATGACTGAAACCCTAACTAAATCTCATTCGATTAGCCCAACTTTACCCCAATTGGAACCCCCTTTTGGCCCAAGCTCCTTAAGCAAACCCAAATAGTGGCTTGATGGCAAGTCAAACAACCTCCCATCACACCCCCCACCCACTCAGCCAGCAGCAACCGATTTTCAGTTGTACCTTGCAACCCACTTTCCTCCTCTTTTTCACAAGTCATACTTACATCCAATGGTCGTTAATTCACCCACAATTTCTGCTCTTCTTCTGTACCCACACCCCTTGCATTTCACTTTGCACACTTAGCTGATTTTCTCACTTTTCCAAGAGCAAATTGAGAAAGTGTTCTTGAGAGAAAATTGGGCAGTTTTGTGTTCTAGCATTCCAAACCTTTGTAAGTGATTTTCTCAGGCTCAATCTTCTTGTATTTTGTTTATGTTTTAGTATAGTTTACTTGGGTGTGCATTTGTGAACCTTTTTTGGAGTTTTGATGGATGAATATTGGTGTTTCTCGTTGAATAGTTCGGTGTTGAAAAATTTTGAGGTTTGTGATGAACTTTGGATGTTTTATGAAATTATTGGGGAAATGTTGAGTAGAACTTGCTATGATGAATTTTATGCAAGTTAGGTTTTGATTCAAGGCATGTTAGGTTTTTATAAAAGAGTTTTGCATGATCTTCAAAGTGTTAGAAACCAATTGGCTTAAAACAATTTCTGTTTTGACTTAGTTTGTGATTTATTTCTAAGAACTTGATCCTATGGGTATGATTTTTATAAATATTGTTCTTGAAACTTTGATCTATGGATCTATAATAAAAAATTGAATAAGATATGTCATGCTCATGTCAAGTCATGCAATGTTCAAGTCAAGTTATGTTACGTTCATGTATAGCCATATTGCTTTCAAGTTATGTCATGCAAGTTTAAGTCCATGTCATGATGTATACATGTAATTTTACTATAATGCATTCCGATTTATATTGTTGGTAGTTTAGGAGTTGTACTTTCTGAGATTTGTAAAATCTCATTTAGTAGTCCGAGCTATCATTCCTCCAGAATGGTAGACAATGGGTCAGGGGATCATAGATTAAGACTCAACCAACTGGAAGAGGTTGAGTAGGCCACAAAGGATGCTCAAGGAGTTGATGGAGTTGGATCTCCAACTTTTGGATTCCATTTTGGGGCTTATTGCCAAGCTGCGTGAGCGGCTTGGTATTTAGTTCAATGGTTTTATTATGTCTGTACTTATGAAGTACTGTCTCCAATACATGTTTTGATTTAGACTTAATGTATAACTTTGGATATGTGAATATTCATAGAATTATGATCATGTTTTGGAATATAGCATTATGGTACATAGTGTATTGCTAAAAAAAAAAATTATATGCTGTGAATACTGCATACTGTTAGATGCATGCTAGGTGTATAACATCCTACACTGTCATAAACAGGGTATGTGACTAAGTGTTGCATGTCCTGACGCTTCAAGCTCCGTCAAATCTCAAGCGAACTTCGGGGACATCAGGTAAGACAATTTCTATTTAATATAGCTATTTGCACGAGTATTTTATAATTAAGAAGCAACTGCCTCTTCTACAGATTGTGTATTAATTTATTATAACTATAGTATACACTATTCCTGCAAATTATTGCATTTATCTGAGTGATCCACAAGCGACAAGAATCTATCATTTTCCTACCTCTATCCCAATAAGCTGAAAACAAAGCTCTTATTTTTTTGTTTGAGTAGTAGTTCTAGTAAGTCTTGAATGAGCCCCTCGAAAACTTGATGCAATTAAACGATTTTTTGTTCTACGTCTTTGAACTATTTATCATCGTTTAGTTTTGGTTATTGAATAAATGAAACTTCGATGAATAACTTATTTATTTCTCTTCTTTCAATATAAAATAAAAAATCCAATGGATTTTTCTATTATAACATTCTCGACCATGGATTTTTATTTTTTTTTCTTCTAGGCAAAAAAAATATTAAATAAAAACACAAAGTAGTAAATCTAAATGGATAAAAAAATGGTGGTTTCATTATTTTGGTTAATTTTTAAAGAGCATTGCTATTCATAAGCCCATACACCACACACCAAAATTTTTTTATTTTTTTAAAATTTTTTAAAAGTTTTTTTTGGTTTTATTATTCTTAAAATAATTGAATTATTCTACTCATAATTCATATACCACACATTTGGTAAGAGAATAAAATTAAAAAAAATCATAAAAAGGATGGTGTGTGGTGTATGAGACTTAGGAATAGAATTTTTCATTTTTAAATGGCGAGGTGCCCTCTATACACCAGAGCGCCTTTTTTTGTTTAATCAATACTATTATTAACTTGTACAGTTCACACTTTTTGATTTTACCTATGAATTATCCAATAATCAGTTTTTCACAATAAGATCTACCTGTAAAATAATAATATTTAATTATGAAGATTAGTTGTATAGTTGACCCTATTAGTTCGTTGTTGCAAGAGTAAGGACATATTTTTTTGCCTTTTAATTTAAGAGTAATTCTATATACAACCGTGAAGTGCGTAACAGTCGCGTAATCGCTTTGAAAAAGAATGTGATTCACTATTAAAAGATTAATTTTTTTCATGTGGGTCCCATATTTTTTTCATTTTTTTCAAAGCGATTAAGCGGCGGTTACGCAATTCACGGTTGTAAGTATATTTTCTCTTAATTTAAATAATATTTTTCCTGCTTAATCGATAACCATTTGGTTATATTCAATGTCTCTATATTACATGCCATCTACCTAGTATAATTGGAGAGTGAGATGAGAATTTTGTATTTTGTTTGAAAGTTTAAAATATTATATTTTAGTATTATTATTATTTTAGAATTTGAAAAAATTGAATTGAAATTTAAAAAAATTGAATTGTTTATTTTATTTTATATGAAAATTTGAAAAATATATAATAATGAGATGAGATGAAATAAGATGATAATTTTGTGTTTTGTCTTGTGCCTCAAACTAGCATAATTATTCAGGTATATGTATATATATAAATATTTAACTATATATATATATATGTATATATTTGTTTTTTCTTTTATGATTCTTTGAGAAACGTAGATCTAACCCCACACTGAGTTGCCAAAAAGGCAAGTGGGGGAGGATTAACTTGGAAGCGACCATGAGTGAGAGCACTTGCACGCTTCCTAGAAATATATATAGACCATTGAGATTTGAGGAGGCCGTTTAGCTCAACTGCTCACTGTCCAATTTGGTAATTTTACGCTCTTTTTCAGACAGGCTGCAGATCATTAGACAAGCGATACATCATACAACACCTACCCCGGCTCCAGCGGCATTTCTGACAAACATTTCCCGGAAACAAGTAGCCCTTGCTCCAACCGAAACCCTCGTGGTAAAAACCGCGACAAATTACGCTCATCATTCCACCATTCTCGATCTCTCCGTTTGGCCAAGATGCAGTGGTTTCACCTGCTCACTTTGTAGTAGTGCCTTCAACTTGTTTCGCCATATTTGGCTGGAAGATTATTAATTACGAGTTAGAGCTTCATTAATGACTGTCCCTGTTGAGGAAGCCATCGCAGCTCTTTCTACATTCTCGCTAGAGGTAATTCTGCGACTGCTCAAAATAGTATTATCAGCAACTTGTTCAGTGAGAAGTTTAATATAATAAAAAAGAGGAGAAAAGTGGAATGTTATATAATGTGATTTTGAATTTCAAAATCTATAGATTTCATCACGTTTAAAATGTATATATAGTGATTTTGCGGATGAATTGTGTAGGATGAGCAACCAGATGTACAAGGACCAGGAGTTTGGGTGTCGACTGAGAGAGGTGCAACCGAGAGTCCAATCGGTATTCATTTCTTTAAAATTTCTAACTTGTAAGGCTTTTTGGTGCTTAATATTTTTGTGTGGAACGCTAATTTTTTATGGTAAAAAAAATCTTTGCTCAAGTATTACATGCTTCCAAAATGTCATTTCTACTGATGCAAAACTTTTTAAACGTTATTTGTGATATGCATACAATGGTGGTTCAACTGGATTGTGATGGATCTATACAAATTATCCATGAAGGGAAGGTTACGGGATTAATTCAGGCCTTGCATTATTGGAAACTGTATTCTGACCTTTTTTGTTTTACCGTTTCTATTTAACTCTCTATCATTTAATTTTTTTGGGCCCAAGTATTGTGAAAATCTCCACATTTGAATAATTGAGGAAGAAAATTTGATTTGCAAAAAGAATTAAATTCAATATATAAGACTCCTATTACAGTGATGAGGCCATACAGAAATTTTTGCAGTCCTGAAAATATGATACAGAACATATAACCAAAGTTGTAAAAAATATATGATATATAAGCAAGTAGAGCATATGTGAAAGGGAGGCAAAGAGAACATCATAAATGAAAGAGAGAGAGAGAGAGAGAGAGAGAGAGAGAGAGAGAGAGAGAGAGAGAGAGAGAAGGGGAAAAAGAAGTATAGTACGAGGTGTTCATAAGTATAAGCACGAAGCTTCTGGCAAAAAGGATGATGAACTCATAAGTGGCAAAACATGGCAGCGTGTGTGGGCCACACGCTGGTTAAAATGTGATTCTATTTATGGGAGGTGTAGCCGGACACCAGAAGACTTTCAGTGGGGTGCATGTAAGGCGGTGGGCGGTGGTTCGGCCTATATTTGCAACTAAAAGTTCTTGAAAAGGTGATAAGAAAAAAATAGAAAAAGAACATAACAAGGCTGGCAAGCCAGGCCACCTATAAGCATCTGGCGACAAAAAGCAATAGTGACAATATGTGACACGACCCCGTGAATTCAACACGAACACGATACAAAATTAGCGAGTTTGGGTTTGATGTTAACGAGGTCGGGTCAAAACGGGTTGACCCGTTAAGACACGATTTATAAACGAGTCAATAACAAGTCAACTTGTTTAATCCGAAATCAATTCGTTTTGACCCGTTTAGATTTTATTTCAAAATTAGAATTTTATTATTGTTAAGTTGTAATATTGACATTTTTCAGTATGCTTATGTTTTTATTATTGAGATTGTAATTCTAGATTTATGCTTATATTTGTTATTGTAGGGTTTGTAATATTGGATTTATTATATATTAAAATTTTAAAAATATTGATATTTTTTATTAGTAGGTTATCTTATTTTTTTTAAGATATTGTGGCTATTAATAAATATAGATTTTAAATTTTATATAAAATTATGTTAATCAGGTCAAATGGGTTATGCATGCTAGTTCACCCCATTTACATGAGAGTTTTAAATGATGATCTATTTCTAATTAATTATATGACTTGTCAAAACAGGTGACACTATACAATCCGTTAACTAAATGTGTTGGGTTAGAGTTTGAGAGTTTGACACGTTTAGCTTAACGGGTTGGGTTCTTGTTGACCTATATAGTCGAATGTCACGACTTGACACGACACGAACATGATCCGAAAACACGAATTGCCACCCCTAACAAAAAGAGACTAAGATCCAAGCTAGGCAGTGGGAAATACTGGTTGTCATGGGGGAATGGATATGGGGCGGCGCTTCCAATGGTTGGGGTGTGTGGTGAGTTTGTGGACTAGAAGCTCTATCTAGCCTTTAATGGCTTGACAAGAAGAGACAAAGGAGAAGAAAATGAGACAAAATGGAGGGATGGAAGAGAGGAGTATCATTAGAAGAAGAGGAAGGGTCGGCTGAGGGGTTGGTGGTTAAGTTTTGGGATTTAGGGGTAGGGCACAAGAGATAAAAGAGGAGGGCTCTGTGATCTGGGATTTTTTTGTTAATTATATTTGAAGGTTGGAGTTTTCAGGGAGAAATCATTGCTGGGGACAGATATATTATTGCTTGGAGGGTAGTATCCTTGTGTGTGATGTGGAGCATTTGGCTGGAAACAATAAGTTTGTGTTTTGAGTGCAAGGAGAACTGTGAAAGAGCTCAGAATGGGTTTACTCCGGTCATTTTATTTTTGAATTTTTGAAACGATTGTCCTTTCAGAACTTCTGCTTATCTCTTGGGCAATGTGCGTGTGCATTAAGAAATGATATTTCTATTATTTATTTGGCTCCTTTATACGGTTCTCCAATAGTATGTATTGCAAACTTAAGGTGGCTTGTGTTATGATTCCAGTTCTGATTTACCTCGAGTCCAATAAGGTTTTCTGATATTTTTGAATATATATTGAAGTTTGAGGGAACTATGTAATATGTATGGTGCACATTGATCATTCATTGATTGTGTTCCATTCAATTGTAGGATTAATTTTTTTTTACTTATGCCTCTAGATGCAATATTTTGGCAAATGTAATTATGAACACTTTCTTTTGTAGAGTACAGTGACGTTTCAGCATACCGCCTGTCTCTGTCGGAGGATACAAAGGCGCTAAACCAGCTGGTATGCTATTATTGTTTATCCTTTTACTATATCTTCTGAATGCATATAACTTGTTGTTCATGCAGTTACCTTCTGTTCAAATATCTGGGACATTTAAATGTCAGCTATATAATGGCAAAACTGTAACACATGCAGAATGCCCTTATCCAAGAGGGGAAGGAGATGGCATCCGTGCTTTATACCTATCGCAGTTGTGTCAAGGCGCTTCCTCAGGTTAATTCTGGGTTTAGTTTGAAGTTAGATTTTTCTATAGAAATTTGGTCAAGGTAAATGGACAAATGTGTCTGCAGTCCTCGTATCTAGAACTGAATATACATATGTATAGTTTTCATAAGTGTGCACCAAGATGTGCTTTTAGGGGAAACACATCCAAAATACATCAATGCATGAAAATTTTGCTGGGCCTCTTGTTAAGGTTTTTTGTCTGAGGCATACACGAATGACAAATAATATTCCTTAGAATTACACCTGAGGTGTATGTTAAACCTTTTTTTGATGCATACATTTATATGTTTAATCGTTGAATACATGTAATACCTATAAAAAAAAGTTGAATTCACGTGATAACAAAGTTACATTTTTATTACTAAAAGTACTTTTTGATCAATTTGGTAAAAGTACTAAATTGGGTTTTTGGCTTCTTGGTAATTTGTAATTAGAGTTGGTGGCTGTAAGTTTGAATTTGAACTCTATTCTATGCTTCTTATATAAGTTAAAGACTTATTCTTGTTGTTCTCTACCTATTGAGAGAGAGTCTAAGCTGATATACTAGGCGGAATGTTAGAATAAAGATTTAAAATACAAAACTTT
Source organism: Juglans regia (assembly GCF_001411555.2). Lineage (NCBI taxonomy): Eukaryota > Viridiplantae > Streptophyta > Magnoliopsida > Fagales > Juglandaceae > Juglans > Juglans regia. The sequence continues at coordinate 16,622,330 of NC_049911.1, read as the reverse complement.
GTACTCCCTATCAGCTTAAGCTTTTGGTATCATGGCAATTTGTAATCTATATTATGTGGAAGCTTCTCGATTCTATCAGCAAAATCTAGTTGATTGAAGCACATAATCCATTAAGGGAAGTCTTGGCTCACATATGTGGTGGGATGTTAGATACTATATTAAAAACTAAATTTACTCTCTCACCAGACTTCTGACAGTTTTTTTTCCCATTTTAGCTTAGACTTTTGGGGTAATGATAATTTATAATGCAAATTATGCGGCAGCTTCCTGATTCTATGAAGCAAAGTCAAGCTGATTTGTATCTAGAAACATACCAAGTTTTGGACTTGGAGATGAGTCGTCTCCGTGAAATTCAGCGCTGGCAAGCATCAGCTGCATCAAAAGTATGAACTCTTATATCTTGTTTCATTTCTGTATTGAAGCTTGACTCAAACTCCCAGATTCAAAAATTGTTGTTTTGCAATGCAGCTAGCTGCTGATATGCAGCGCTTCTCTAGACCCGAACGGCGCATAAATGGACCGACAATCACTCATCTCTGGTCTGTTAGAACTTTTTATTTTGGGGGACTTGATCACTTATTTTATTTCTAATTTTATTAACCTCATTTCAAGTGCTGTATATGTTTGAACTTGAGCTCCTCACCCTCATAGAAACATTCATGTCATTAGAGTTGTTCATAAATCCTGAAGGTGCAGCCATGCTTTTTCTGAGTATCTCTCTACTCTAGGTCCATGTTGAAGGTACTTGATGTCTTGGTGCAACTCGATCATCTAAAAAATGCTAAAGCCAGCATACCTAATGATTTCTCTTGGTATAAGAGGTATGTGAATCATCTTTGGTCCATGTCATCTTGCTATATATTGGTTACATCTCTTCTCTTTAGAGTGGACTTCGTCTGCTATTTTTTCTCTCTTCTTTTAATTCTTAAGGACTGGTAGCTTGCATTTGAGAATCTCATCCCTTCTCTGTTCTCTTTGTTGTACGGTTGCAAACTTTTGCAATGTTCTTGAAGTTTGTAATTAACAGGCCATCTTTTAGTTCTGCAATTTGTCTACAACTTGAATGTTGGTGTTTGAAATCTTTTATTTCATGCAATAAAAAAAGCCAAAAGAAGAAAAAGGAATAATGGCTGTTTTTTGATGTGTGGAATGACATACTTTATAGGTCCTTCAAGATTATTTAAATCTGGTTCTTAAGACAGCAAGTCATATCTTTTGGAGAGGGGATAAGAAAAAAAGAATACCGATAAAAAAAGAAAAGAAAAAAAGAATTAAGGAGAACAAGAGAAAACATAAAACATCACACGCAGAGGTTCTGTAGTACCATCTAAGTAATGATTCCACCCTCAATTGCATGGAAAATAGCTTCCATGCAATCACACACACACACACATGCACAGAAAAACACACTTGTGCACGTGTATATTGTATGCTGCTGGACGCTGATAATCCTAATATAGTGGAGTCCACAATCTTTGATCAGCAACCTCGACAGACTGAAGAATTAGTCAGATTAAAATTTAGAAACTTTGACCAATGAAACTGAACCTTTATTCTCATCCTTGTTCCTCTTAAAATTTGTACGTCGGCACTGTTAAACTCCTGTTGAATTCTTAGTTTTAAACACTCCATTTTTATGAATGCAATGAAACATTATGTAGTCCAGTTTAAATTTTCTAATTGCACTTGCCTCCTAGTGGTTCTAAAAAATTATTAAATTGTTTCCTGAAAGTACTTGACCATACCTTTCAATGGCATAAAAGCAGTCAAAATGAGAAAATTAGCTATCAACCTGTGAACCTCCTAGATTGCTGTTTTAATATCCTCTTCCTCAATGGTTAGGAATGCCAAAATTAAAAAAATCACATATGGGTCAGGTATAGAAGTTTCCATAAGAGTCACAAGTATCACTTGTTAAAAATCCAAGTCTTGTGCTTATTCTACATAGTCAATTACAAATTTGAATTTTTTCTTCTTCAACTTGCTGACCTATTTCAGTATTTCTTATCTTTATTCCTGCTTCCCACCAAGGTGGCCATCACATGGAGAAACTTCAGTAGGACTTCTTATGTGGAGGATGGATGATGAGTTTAAATTTCATTTAGGGCTTGTTTGGGGTTACGTTAGGAGTCTTAAAAAGTGTTTAAATAGCTTTAAAAGCTTTTTAATGAAAAAAATTAGGTTGTTTGAGTGTTACATAATCAAGTACTTTTTAATCTTAAATAAACTAAAGCCAATGCTATTCAAATGAATAGCAAGACTTTAGAATTTTGTCAAAAAGAAATTAAATATCTTCTTGGCAGAAGGATAATTAGACATAGCAAGTCCCCATGGTCTTGTCCTGCCTTCTATGTTCAGAAAAATGCTGAGCTAGAGAGAGATACTCCTCATTTAGTTATAAATTACAAACCTTTGAATAAAATCTTAGAATGAATTAGGTACCCTATTCCAAACAGAAATGACTTAATTCACAGGTTGAGTGATGCCATAATCTTCTCCAAGTTTGACCTAAAATCCGAGTTTTGGCAAATCCAAATAGCAGAGTCGGATAGGTATAAGACTGCTTTTGTTACCCCTTTTGGTCACTACGAGTGGAATGTGATGCCTTTTGGTCTAAAAAATACCCCTAGTGAATTCCAAAATATAATGAATGACATTTTCAATTCGTTCACCCAATTTACCATCGTCTACATAGATGATGTTCTTGTTTTTTCAAAATCTATTGATGAACATTGAAAACATTTGTACTCGTTTCTTGACATCATTAGGTTAAATGGTCTTGTTGATTCTGCAAAAAAGATCAAATTGTTCCAAACCAAGATTAGATTCCTTGGTTATGATATTTCTAAAGGCAAAATCAGGCCCATCCAACGAGCCATTGAATTTGCTGACAAATTTCCTGATGTCATCATTGACAAAAAACAATTGCAGAGGTTCTTAGGATCTCTCAATTATGTTGTTGATTTTTACAAGGATATGAGGAAACAATGTTGTCCTCTGTTCAAAAGACTCCTATCCAATCCTCCTCTTTGGACAGTAACTCATACTGCTCTAGTAAGGAAAATCAATGCACATGTTAAAACTCTTCCGTACCTTGGAATCCCTACTTCTGATTCATTTAAAATTGTTGAAACAGATGCCTCAGACATTGGTTATGGTGACATTCTGAAACAATGTATTTCACCAGGCTCTTCTGAACAAATTGTTCGCTTCCATTCTGGAGTCTGGAACCCTGCACAAGAAAAATATAGTACCATCAAAAAAGAAATTTTATCTATGGTACTATGTATTTCTAAATTTCAATCTGATTTACTTAAGAAAAAATTTCTAGTAAGGATTTATTGCAAAAATGCTAAATTTGTTTTAGAAAAAGATGTTCAAAACATTGTATCAAAACATATTTTTGCACGCTGGCAAGCTATTTTAAGCATTTTTGATTTTGATATTGAATATATCAAAAGTTCTCAAAATTTTATTCCTGATTTTCTTACTCGTGAATTCTTACAGAATTCTCAAGATGAGCAAGAAAAAAGGAAAAGAGAAACAGACTGCTCCTCCCCCTCACATTCCTGTTAAGAAAACTATTAAGAATGAGACTGTTTCAACCCCTGCTTCAAACAGTTTGCAAATTGCCAATAGGTTTACCTCCCTTGGTAAAATAATCCAGCCACCTACTTTTGCTTCAACACTTGCTGCTAATTTTGATCCCTATACCAAGGCAATTGCGTAAAAAACTACTTCTGCTTCTGCTACCCAGTATTTCCTCCCAAAAGAAAAGCTGAGTACATTAAAAAAGCATACCCCACCCACTTGTTTTACATTGAGCCGAATAGATCTGCCCAAACAGATTTATTCAAAATTGCTTCATCTTATTTTCCCCCAGGATTTCATTGGATTCTTGAAAATTCTACCAAGAATCTCCAGTACTACTCCAGTATTCTAATCCTGACTGATTTGATTATCATAAAGTCAATTTATGATAAAACTGAAAACAATAAATTAATTTATCACAATGCCTACATCCTCCAAGTCCTCAATGAAGAAGAATGGGGAACAAATCCATTCACTCCTAAGAGACTAGGAAAAACAGACACTGCTTTCACTTATCATGACTATATCACTGCCTGACATCGATTCATGTTTTTTCAGGTACCAGATATGAGTCATTTATGGTTTCTAAATTTTGACAAGAAATTCAATGGAAAACTCCCCTACTGGTTCCTTCGTTGGTGGGACCAATTCGGACCAATCCCTGAGAATTTTCCTTATGAGCTCATCCGAGCTTTTAAATGCTATTCTAATGTAGCAACCACTAAACTTGATAGGCATATGCAAAAATTCTCTTACAATCTCCATTTTTGCCAGAAGTACAAAGTACCCTGGATAATGAAATGGAAATATGAAAGACATGCTGATATCATGGTTAGATATTGCTGCACAAAATGGTGGGATAGGTTTCCCTATACCCAACAAATAATTGAATATGTGATCAGAGATTTCCCCCAAACTGCTCCATACTTGTAGGACAAAAAGGAATTCTCAGAAATCACCTATGGTTCTCTTGTTTCAACTGGATATCCACAAATCCAGGTCTCTGCTTCGCCAACTACTTCCTATAGAGGAAAAGCCACAAGCAGTTCCTCTAAGAAAAAGTCCTCTAAGAAGAATGCTCTTGAAGGATTTTCTAAAAAGGATTTAGTTTAGCTGCTAAGAAAATCTCTGAAAAATGATTCTGAAGAAAATAATTCAGAAGCATCCTCAGAGGCTTCCATTAATGATCCTTACAAGTACTTTGGCCATGATTCTCCAGATACCCCAAGACTATCTGAAGATTAATCATGCTATTGTTGAAGACTGACCATACAAAAGACTGATCGAGCTCTTCAGAAGTTCACTATTGAAAGGCTGACCGTCTCAAACTGATCGAGCCTTTCTTTTCATAATTTAACATTTTGTGTTAAGAGCAGATTCCGCAACGACACAATAATGGCCCCTGCACTGCCACTATATGCCAAAAGCAGTCATCACAAAGACAGCTGAAGACATAAAGTTGATAACCAGACTATACCCGTGCTTAAACAGTATTTATTGTTCACTCACGGATCTACTTTCACTATTCTCTTTAATTATTGTAAACAGGAACTCCTTGTGCTATAAAAGGAGAACCTTACTTCAGAATTAGGCAGAGCTCACTCGCCTCATTCTATCCTCTATCTCTCTTACCATCTTCTGTCATAACATATTTTGCTCTCGAGTGCTTCTACATACAGTCCTGACGGGGACTCCTCTACAGTCTTGCTTATGTGTCAACAATGGAGAATTACAATAATACCCTTATCTGAAATATACACAAAATTTCATCTTCCATTCAAAATAGCACGGCACCCACTCATTTCGTTTTGCAATTCTACTCCATCAATGGTGACGCGCGTGATGACTGTTAAGAGAACCTTTTAAGAGAATACCAGAAGTCTCATTCTTTTTTCTTTTTCATCCATCTTTATTAATGGAGAATCCAGAACCCTCTTTCAGCATCTATATATACAGTGCTCTTGCTCCTCTCGTGTTCATCGCGAAATTGATCATCCATCGATCAAAGCTCTCTCTTTAATTAATTAGTTCTTCCTCAAGATATCTTTACATACTCTCAAGGTTTCAAGACATGTCGCTAATTCCTAGCATTTTTGGCGGTCGCCGAACTGATGTGTTTGATCCATTTTCTCTAGATATTTGGGATCCCTTCGATGGACTCCTCGCCTCCAGCATTGCCAATGTCCCAGCCTCAGCACGCAAAACTGCCGCATTGGGTCTCTCAATTCAGGAAGGGGACGGCGCACCTCTAAGTACGGGATGGGGACGGAGGACCTCTGAAAGTTGGACGAAGGTTAGGGCTTAAGGAAGGACGATGGGACTGAGGGAGGAAGATGGGTTTCACACTTCTGACCCTTATTTAATACGATGCATTTCATATGATAGGATGTACAAACACTTACGAAACGATGTGTTTTATTTAAGACGTGGTTGAAACACGTATGGGGTGCGCGGGCAGTCCCCGTTCGGGGACTGCAATAAGAATTTTTCTTTGCTCTCACCCTGTTCCAATTTCTGTAAGTGCAAATCTGTACTATATGTTTTGAAAGCTTTGTAATTTTACTAAGCTTTATGTTAATGATACTTCGTTATTTTCATCTACCTATTTTTGTATTGCATACATGCATATGGTCGGTTTAACCGCCTGCATAAACTTGTTCATACTCTGATTGCTTTTATTTTCATCTATTTATTTTCTGATATGCATTGCATGCATATGGTTGGTTTAACCGCCTTTTCATACTTGTGCATATTCTAATTACTTGCTTCCCTTCCTTCTCTTATTCTTCAGTCTCCCTTTATTTCCGCTGTTTTTGGTATCACTTTGAATAGAATTTCGAGAACTTTTGAGATATTCAATATCAAAATAAAAAACACTTAAAATAGCTTGCCAGCGTGCAAAAATAAAGTACTTTTTAATCTTAAATAAACTAAAAAGTACAGTTGAGGAAAAGTATCATTTTGATGTTTTTTCTCAAATTTGCTTTTCCGAATAATGCGGAATGTAATTCTAATTTTAAAAAATTTGTCAATAGGCGAAAATACCTATACAACTTTTAGATAATTACAACTTTAAAACTTTCATGGATATGGTCATAATATTTAAAAAATCAAATGATATTTTGTGTCATTTCTGCCTCAAAAAGCACTTTTTAAATTTGTTTCCAAACAAATGTAACATGTTTGAAAGTGGTTTAAACATATGATTGCCAAACAGTAAATAACTTTTTAATAGTAGAACTAATTACTTAAACTATAAGCTATAAACCCTAAAGCTATAAGTTATATTTTCCACCGCAATCCCAAACATGCACTTAGTATAGTGGGCTCCTATTCGTTCCTCGATTTCAAAAAATGGACTAGGTATCTAGAATTTGTCTCTTTTTAATGGTGCTTTATTAGGTAAGTGGTCATGGAGATACCAACAAGAATGAGGGCCTTGTGGAGGACTGTCATAGAATCAAAGTATGGTGGGGGTGTGGGGAGGATGGTGTTCGAATGAGGTGAGTGGGCCACATTGGGTGGGGCTTTGGAAGCATGTAAGAAAAGGATGAGATACATTCTTTAGATACACTCACTTTGAAGTGGGTGATGGGTCCATAATTAAAATTTGGCATGATTCATGGTGCGGTAATAGTGCCCTCAAGGAAGTCTATATAGAAATATTCAGTATAGCGAGAATGTAGGAAGCCTCAATTGCAAATCTTTTAGACATATCCAATGGCATCCCTAATGGAATGTCACATTTTTTAGAGATGCTCAAGATTGGGACGTTGACGCCTTTCCAGGGTTTTAGTACCTTGTATGCTCTATTTGTATTTTTTTTTTTGGGGGGGGGGGGGGGGGTGAAGTCTAAGATATTATTTCTGGGCTCTCTTCCAAAAAGGGAAGTTCACTGTCTGCTCATTCTACAAGTCCCTTAGTACGCAAAACGCGAGTCTATTCTTGTGGAAGAGTATTTGGAAGACAAAGGCTCCCCCAAAAGGCAATCTTCTTTGTATGGGATGCTTCCTTGGGGAAGATTATCACATTAGACAACTTAAGGAAATGCCGCATCATTCTCATGGATTGGTGTTGCATGTGCAAAAAGAGTGGGGAGTCCGTTGATCTCTATTACTTCGTTGTGAGATTTCCATGAACCTACAGAATGAATTCTTTACTAGTGTGGTACTAACTTGGGTGATGCCGTGAATGGCGATCGATTCCTTAGCATCTTGGAGAGGCCTTCAATGTAACTCCCAAATTGCAGCAATGTGGAAGATGGTTTCGTTATGCCTATAGCAGTCTTTGGAGGGAGTCGAGGGCGGTTAATAGAAGAGCTTAGAACTTTCTGTTTTAATACTTTAATCCATTCTTCGATTGTCTTTGATTTTAATGATGTGAAGTTGTGAACTTTAATGAATTTCTTGTATCACTAGATTATCATGTGGTGACGCTTTTATATGTCCCGTGTATTTGGCTCTTGCCTAGTTTGATTATTAAAAAATTTGGGTTAATTATGACTGCAAATCACTCCCTTGGTTTGAGATTTTTTCTATTTACTCCCTAGATATGCAAATTTTTCCAACTAGATAGATCCTTTTGTCCATCTTCCGTCAATTCATCCAACGGTGAGGTTGCCACATGGCAATCATGCCATGTGGCAACCAATCAAAATTCGACCCTGGCACTCTTAATGCCACGCTAGCAACCTTATTAAAAAATAATAAAAAATTTATAATAAAATCTGAAAATTATTTAAAAAATAGTTAAAAAAATTAAGATATATATTTGAAAATGTATGAATATTACTTAAAATGGTTACAAATATTTAAAAAACTTAAAAAATAATTGAGAAATATATTCAAGAGAGAGAAAAAATGAGACTTAAAAAAATTAATTTTAATATATAAAAATCTTTAAAACAAGCCAATCAAAACAAAAAAAATCTTAATAATTAATTAAAAGCGATAAAATAAACAAAAAAATTAATTAATTAAAAAACACCTTACAGTGGAGGGAGAATCTTGTCAGCGACCCATGTGGAGGCACGTGGAGGGAGATCCCCTGCCCAATGCCACGGGGCCATCCCGCGCCCGTGGTGGTTTGGGGTGGCTTGTGGGTCACCCTAATAGGTAGGAATCCTGTAAAAAAGGAGATGTGAACCATTTCAGTGTTGCCATCTGCCTCATTATCCATCATATGTTATTCGTCATTAGTCATCAATTATTCGTCATCATTCAATCATCCAATCACTTTCCTTTTTCTTTCTCCTTTTGTTTTGTTTTCTTGTCCTTCTGTTCACTTGAAAAATATTATAACTACATACATATCATCGTTTGGTGGAAGTATATGTGCAAGTCTATTTACATTCACATGCTTTCATATTATGAAGATGCTAAAAAGGGCTATCAACGAATAGGCTTTACGTTATAACGATAATTAAATGCAAGATTTGAGCAATGAGCATTACAATTATGCTAGAGAACTAAAGACATGCTCATAATTACACTACATAATTTAGAGAAGCAACAATTCCAAAGGGTGCACGCGTATTACCGCGTCCTTTTGTAATCAAGTGCAATCGATCTAATTAAGGAATGAACTCTCATCTAATGGGGCTACCCGAGACGCCAAGGCAATTATCTTCCCATTCTCTAACATCAAACAAAGCATCGGTAACACCCAAACAAATTATCTTCCTGTGATTTTGTTGTCAAAACAGAACACCCGCAACATAATATATATGAATAAGCTCCAAAATAATTTGATGGGAGAGAGTGCTGTATTGAGAGAGAGAGATGGAAAAAATCTGAAGATACAGCGGTGGTAACAAAGTAACTGAACAAACTTATCCATGTGAAAAGATTTGCAACCGGATTAAAACAGAGAAGGGGAGAAAATTAAAAAAGAGAGATTGTGAGGACTGCATAGAAGCAAGGGAAGAGAGCCCTTCTTGCAAGCAAGGTGTCATGGAAGATGAGGCAACGGTCAAGCAAAGTGCAACTAGTCCAAAGTAGGGCGAGCAACAATGTGTAGAAAGCCTGGTAGACACATCCTAGCATTGGTGATAAATGACTTTTCACCCTGCGACCGACGAGCAAGGACTGTGCCTGTAACAACCCGGCCCAATAATTTTAAAATCGGAATATTGATAATTTTTATTGGGCCTAAATTATATTTAATGGGCTATATTGGATAAGCCCATGAGCGATAAATTATTGAAATTGATTATGAATTTTAATTAGTCTCAATAACTAGGTTAAATCCTATTTATTATTTATTGAACGAGTTAGACTCCTTTTAGAATTTAAAGACTGGCCATTAGAAATTTATTTCAATTTAAAATCATCATTAATTGAAGTTTCCTACACAACCTCAATCACTCCCAATCCTACATTAAATGAACTACCAGAGTAGGTTTTTAATTTCAAACACACTAGGATTACAATTCTAGAATCCTCTTCACCTTAAAATTCGTAAACCCAACCTATACCATCCTATAAATAGAGTCCCATGCACTGTATGTGCACCTACCTCTTCAAGTTTAGGCTTTTTGTTTTTAGCTCTCTTTTTACCTTCAACATGCCGTAGCCTCATCTCCCCCACCATAAAACACGGTAAGGCCACCATTTTCTCTTCCTCCCTCCTAATCACAACCACCGTCATCTCTCCATTGCACTATGATCGATTTTGTGTCGAAAATTTTAGGAAGCAACATTACAAGGTAAGTAGGTTGATCATAAATCAGGATTAGCATATGTTAGCTATTTATATATATTATTATTAAAGACAGTTCTTTGGATGCCAGTGTTTACGTACCATGCATGTTATGATATTTGCAAGCACGTCACTCATCATGTTTCATTCAGTATATTATATATAATGGGCTATATTATAGTTATGTATGTATTATGTATATTATAATTATGTATGTATTATGCATCTCACGTTGCTTAAGATACGTAAGTTTTCATAAGATCAAGTGTAACATAAGCTTAGAACAGTTAATTAGATGAACATTAAGATGCATGGTACCAATGCAGTTTCAAGGTGGATGTGCAAGCCATTAACTCAAGCGTGGTCCATCGTAGTATGCCAGAATACTACTCAACGGCTACCCTTGCGGTCGTGGGACATGGGGCCAGTGCAAAACCTCACAAACATGGTTAAGTGTATTGGCCAGTCAGATAAATCAGATCAGTTAGTTAACTCAGATAAATCAGTCATGCATAGCATAAGCATTAGTACGAGAAATCATGATTTTAAGTTCTCAGCAGGAAATATTTTATAAAAAACTTTATGTTAAGTATGTTTACGTTATAATGAGTTTCTTACTGAGTTTTCGACTCATTGTAGTTTGTTTTATGTTTTTAAATCACCCAGGTCAGAATATTTATGAAGCTAGAGCTGCATGATGAGACTTAGTCCAGGGAGGCGTGACAGTGCCCTAGATCATGTACAAAGATTTTAAGTTATGATTTTTATGGTACAGACTTTGAGAAATTTTAATAAAATGCTTCTGCGCACTCTATCTTATGATCTTAGTATTTTAATAAAGAATGATTTTATTTATAGAATCTTTGTACCTAGCACTTCCTTCAGAATAAAAGAAAATATTTTTAAGTCAAGGTTCAGTAAAAGCACTTTGGCTTCTCCGATAATTTCTAAAAGTGATTTTATTCTTAAACTTGGAGAGTTGGGTGTATAGTGCCGACCGTACTTGGGTGAGAACAAAGAGCTGAAAAGGCTGGTAGTTTTGGAAAGGGATGGTCTGCAGCAAAGGGCGAGCAATGGGCAAAGGCAGGTAATGGTCAAAAGACGAATACCGGTCAAGGATAAGACCAATATGGATGTGAGGGCTCTTTAGGATAATGTGGATACGCCCAGAGGCAATAGGTTCGTATGCAGAGGACCATACTCCATCTAAGACGTCACGTCTAGAGTGAGCCTGCGAAAGAAAAATATTATGGACCTTCAAGCCATATCATCTGATCTTAGAGGTATGGTCTAGCGCCATGTGAGAGATCCTTATTAGGGGAAGAACTGTGGGATTGAACCTGAGGCAAGCTGCAGGAACGTGCGTTCCTTGTGCCATCAGTCACTCGGCCTCTACAATTCTTCAAGTCCAGAGAACAAAAAGACGGCTGAGATCAAAGGTCTCCTATTCAAGCATATCAGTAGTCAGAAAGACACCTGACAGTCCCACCCTATAAAAGGCTTTGGACAAGGGACAAAATCTCATTTTTGAAATTGTAAAGTGTTGGATCCTCTATGGAGCTGGAATCTTCAAAGAAAGGAAGTGACTTCAAGAGTGCGATGGAGAGAGAGCAGTGCCAGTGCCATCGTAGTATTTTAATACTATTCAGGTAGGTTAGCTCCTAAGACTGTATTGTGAATGTGAGGTAAATGTTTGTGAGTATGATTGGAAGATTAGACTTTGCATATTCTGTAACTTTTCCCTTTTTCTACATGAAAATAATCCATATCTTCTCCATTATGTTCATGGAATATCTTTACACTGTGATTTTCTGATGATGAGCTTGAATGGTGTGGGTGGTGATGATTGTGATTTCTAGGTGCGAGTCTTACTGTGTGTCAATCATCATGGACGGGTTGAGGAGTCCTAGCGCTATTCCTATGGCACGTTGCCACGAGTTTTATATGGATAGAGAGAATCCCTGTGATAATTAGGTGGAACGTTTTCGCATTGATCTCACTTGATAAACGAGTAGAAAGATTCCCTTGGAGGATCATGTGTGGTGTCTTCGAGTCGGTTGACCAGGTAGAGTGATTCCCCTGGGTGATCATGTGTGTTGTCTTCGGGTGTGTTGACTGGGTCGAGTGATTCCCAATGTCAGATAATTTGAAACTGGTGAATCAGCTTGCATGTTGGCTGGGTAGAGTGATTCCCCGCGTCAACCGGTGGAGTGATTCCCTGCGTCAACTGGTGGAGTGATTCCTTGCTTGGTGTTATATGATGAGATATGATGAATTTTATGTGTTTGATAAGAGGGTGGTTCCTCGCCTCGGTGATAATTACGCGTACTTGAGATTTTGATCAGAGGGTGATTCCTCGCCATGCTTATATGCTGTGCTTTTATTTAGAGGACAATTCCTCACCATAACCATGAAGTATGAATACATGTTTTTCTGCTCGGAGGGTGATTCCTTGCCATGCACAAATATATATGTTCACATATCATTTACCTGAAACAATGCATACATATTCATTTGCATTGTCTCTCATTAGTAGTATTGTCATAGATGTTTAACCTACCTATGGTTTCGTCTATCGAAACCGTAGACCTTGATGTAGACATAGCCCAAGAAGAGTTTTCTGAAGAAGAAGGACCGATCCCGCCCGAGTCATAGAAACGGAGGCTTGTATCCGTTATTTATTGTTTATATTTTGTCAAGATGTACTATTTAACCCTGTTCGGTTTATTGTACCTGGATGCAAGTGATGAATAGATAGTGTTGTATAATATTATTTGGGAAATAACAGTGACATTAGGATATTATTATTATTAGATGAACTTTTATAGGTTTAGACCTCTGGTACGATTAGCATCTAGTCTTTAACTAAATCTTTAACTATTCCGCTGCAACCTACTTTACTTATTGCATATTTCGATCCATGATTATGCTCCTAGACCAAATAGTAACATCGGAGTATTGTCAACCGGCTGACATCCTTGGCACCATGGATCCTCGCCAAGCTCTTTATCGAGGAATGGCATGCCACAGAGATGGAGAAAGCGTGGTTCTTTCCACTAGCCACTGTCCACATGGGCTCCATAAAGGGCACAAGTTGGCTGATTGAAAAAAGCTACAGCTAGACGTGGCAGGAAGTGGCTGGTCAACCGTTCTGTGTGAACTGGTGGTGGCCTTCTGCTGCTCTTCAGCAGTGTGGAGAGATAGAGGGAGATAGAAACAGACGAAGAGAGAGATAGCTTGAGTTTGAGAGAGAGACAATGCAAGCAAACAGAGAAAGAGGAGGCAGATTATGCAAAAGTGATAGGTAGGAGTTATGTGTGTGAATAAAATAAGGAGAAGGAAGAGGGGCTTTTGGCCACTTCTGATGCCACGGGTAAGAGAAATTGTTAGAGGAAGGGCTGCAGTGTTCAAACTGAAATAGGAGAGTGTACTTAGCAGAGTTTGGGTGATTTTCAAAAGCCAAGAGGAGCTGGGTGTCAGGGACAGTTGGGTCGATTTAAAATCTCAAAATCCTTAACAATTACAAGATTTTATAATTTCAAAATAACACATTTAAATATTTTGGGCTTCTAAAAATATAAAAACTCATTCCAAAATGGATGTGAGCTTAACCCAATTAAAACTGTCCAATAAAATATCAAAGAGACTTTACAAAAAATCATGGGCCTAAAGTCAAAACTTCACCCCAACCTTGGGTATTCTCGCACTCGGGTGTTACCGCATTTTTCTACAATTAGTAGCAATTCATCTTTTTAACTTTATATTTTTTCTCAACATGGTATAAGAAGTACTATCAGCTTGTTCTTGACTGCAGTTCAATATCTATTCTTTTTTTGTCTCTACCCCATCATCAGGACATTCACACAAGTCAGTATTCAATGGCAAGACACCGATTCAATGAGGGAGGAGTTAGATGATTTGCAGGTGTGTAACTGTGCTTCTGTCTGTCATAATATTTAGACGTAGGATGTATATAATGTACAACGGCCAATCTTGTTTGGGAACGGTAACATTTTTTAGTTTTTTAGTTTTTTTTGTCTACTTTTGTTTTGATCTTATAGTCACAATGGATATTTGTGCCACTCTGGCACTTGCTCGAGTACAATTATCTTTTTGAGTATTTCTTGCAGATTTTCTTAAGCACGAGGTGGGCTATCTTAATGAATTTGCACGTTGAGATGTTTCGTGTGAACAAGTATCCTGTCTATGTTATTATTTCTGACATCTTGTCCACTGCAGAAATATGTATTTAATACCTGGGTTGAAATGATTTACCTTAATTGATATTTGATCTACAACTCGTTTATGATGCTGATATATTTTTCAGAACTTGAATATAATTTGCGTTATGTTGTTCATAGCATGGGTTCAAATTCCTTGACCTGACCTGAAATAGTGTTGAAGACATTCTTCAAGTTCTCATAGTCTTTGCAGTCGAGTCGTTAGAGTTGGATTTCACACTTCTGTTTCCTGAGCGACACATTCTTCTACGCGTTTTGCCTGTTCTTGTTGTCTTAGCAACATCCTCGGAGAAAGACAGCGAGTCTCTATACAAGAGGGTGAAAATTAACAGACTGATAAATATATTTAAGGTATTCCTGCTTTGTGAAATGGTTTAAACTTGATATAGGTGATAAGTATACAGTTTATTGCATTTTTCCCAATCAACAACTGCTTCATTTTCACTAGTACCAATAAATTTTGACTCAGTCCTATTTGGCTCTTGATTTAAAGTTTTATTGCCAGTTTTCCCATTCCATAAATATCATTGTCAATATTAACAAAAATACATATAAAAGAATGTAATTACTCTTAATATTAAAACTGAGCTTTAAATAGAGCTTGAAGGTAATTTAATCTTTATACTTCTGTACTTTAATCTTTACCTATAAAAAAATATTAGCAACAATTTTTTATGGAGGGGTTACCTGAGGTCAAAACCTCGAATTAGACACCTAGTGACACTGAGTAATAATTGGTGAGAATTGGGTGGTAGTTATTAACCCAAACATATATTTACCTCTTTATCTGTGGTAGATTGATCAAGAAGCTTGCATTAATATTGTGGGTTTTCTTGACAGAACGATCCAGTCATTCCTGCATTTCCAGATCTTCATCTTTCTCCTGCTGCAATCTTGAAAGAGTTGTCGATGTACTTTCAAAAATTTTCTGCCCAAACTCGTCTTCTCGGTCTTCCAGCACCTCATGAGCTTCCTCCCCGTGAGGCACAAGAATATCCTGTTGTCTTTCATCATTTTTATTGTTGATTGGTCTGTTTTTTGATTAAATTCACCAATTGATGCCCTTTTTACTGCTTTTCTAATGAACATCTTAACCATGTAAGGAAATAATGTTAGTTAATGTGAGTCATTTGATCTCCCCATCTCTCTCGATAAGTATTAACAAATCAGACACAAAGTAGGACTTCTGGTTTAGTCAACTTTAAAGTGCTTTAATTTCAGTTTTCTTTCTTTCAACTTAGAAGGAAATAAAGATGCGTTACGGAATGAATAATGATGATAACACATTGGGGACTATTCCCCTCTTTTTGTGGTGTGTTGACAAGCTTGTTTACATGTTTTAAATTTGCTTCCGACGCCTATATCATATATGTATTTCATTGTGAACTTTGGGTGTTATTGCTTTTGGTGGGTTTACTACAATTCTGGATTGGCTCAATTGAGTTGGCCAGTTTGACTCAATCCAACTCTGATCCCTTCCAAACACGGGCCATTGCCATCTAACAGGGTTCTTAATCCCATTGACAACAATACTTTCAACTAAAACAGTGAAACATCGTTGTGAAAGTTTTACAGATACCCACCCGTGGGTATCCAAGTGGTAAGGGCTAACTTGTGTGCATGTGCCCCATGTCACAAGTTCGATTCCCCTTGGGATCAAACTACGATTTAAGTGAGAGGCTATGGTGGTGGGTTGCTTTGCTAGTATTCCCGGGGGTTTAGGTTCCATGGGTAAGTCCTAAGGGTTCTGCCCTGGGGTGGGTCCCTAGTCATAAAAAAAAAAAAAAAAGTTTTACATATATTATAAACTTGAGTCTGCCTTTTATCTAAGTGATTTTTAGAACTCATAGTTTGCTTTAGAAGACTTGATGCTTCAAGAACTATGTTTTCAGAATGGTCCACCGTTAAAGTACTTCTCTGCATTATAATAAATATTATTCGGTTGTGTTGGATTAATCTTTAAGTTGGTAAAGGAGGTTGTAGAAACTGAAGTCATTTTGTTTGAAATTAGTAACTTACTAATCTATGTACGAGACTGCATACCTAGTTGTCTAAGGAAGTTGTAGAAACTGAACTCATTTTGTTTGAACTTACTAATATATGTAGGAGACTGCATACCTAGTTGTCTAGGGATTAAGAACCATGTTAGATGCTGGTGCATTTACAATACATGAACAGATCCCTTTTTTGTGAAACCTTGATATAATGCACTTATCAGAGACAGTATCTGATCATTAATCACATCGGAGCAATCCGTGCTGAGCATGATGATTTTGTACTCCGTTTTGCTTCATCATTGAATCAGGTGCTTTCCCCTTACCTCCCCCCTACGTATATAGACACATTTCTTGCTGTCCCTGATGTATTTGTTTCTAAAGTCTATTAAATTTTTTGTGTGAAGCTATTGTTGTTAAAGTCAACAGATAGTGCTGATATTGAGTGGAGCAAAGAAGTTAAGGGAAGCATGTATGATGTAATTGTTGAAGGTTTTCAGCTTTTAAGCAGATGGAATGCACGCATTTGGGAACAATGTGCGTGGAAATTTTCTCGCCCATGCAAGGATCCAGTTCCTTTGGAATTACATGAGACTCCAACGTCATTTTCTGACTATGAAAAGGTTATATATCACTTTTATCTGCTTCTTATTGTTTTCCCTGTTGATATATAACACAAGTTTTCCGTCATCTTGACGCATTTTTCTGATCCTCAGCCTGAACAGCAGCAACAAAAAGCAGTACCTTAGCACTTGCAATGAACCTTTTGACTATCTTCATTGTATTGGATTGCTAATTATTCATTTTCTTTTCTTTACCTGTAAAAACAAATTATTCCTTTTCTTTTCTATTTTTTTTGGGATTTGAGCTTTCTTGGTTTCCTGTGCATTTTATGTATAACAGCTTTTTGGCTGATAGCTAAGCTTTGTGTTTAATGGTTATCATGTTGCAACTAGGCTCTTGTAACACCTCAGTCCTACATTTTAAAAAAATAGCTCACATAGAATAGGTAAGTTAGAAAGGTAAGTCATAGGTGCTAAGTCCCTCATTTTTTTTGATTGGCACCGGGTGTTTGGGAATAGCATCCCGATGGAGCTTTATGATTCTGTGGAAGCTTAGATGTGCTAGCGTTTCCCTGTGTTGTCATAGCCCCACTTAGAAGGTGTAAGCTTTGTGTTTCAACTTTCTCCACTAGGTTGAGACAAAGCATTTTAATGAGTGGTCTGACTATGTCATGTTAATGCATCTGCTGTGGCACAACCATAAAGGGTGGTTTATAATTTTGATCACTCTATCACATCATCATTAGGTATGTAGCTAAAGGATTAAATGGGCCGACAGTTTGCTTATGAATTTTCATTTTCCTCCTGTCGTATCAGTCTTCTTTACAAATTCAAGACGGTATAATTATTCTCTTTCATATATTTTACCTTGAGAACCCTTAAATAATTTTGATCATAAACTACTTGGCCTAGATTCTCTGCAGTTAGGTTTGATCAATTTTTAAATTGAATGGCTTGTTTAGACGAGTTGAAATATCAGTTAAGTAGTTCACCAAGAAATTTGATAGTCTGGCTCCTTGCCTAGTGTTTTCTCTGTCTGTCGGTGTTTGCTTTAGCATTTATGTGATTTTTTTTCTCTGGTTGAACTTTCACATATAGTTGCTTCTACTACATCGCATGCTTGTCGCATTTGATGGTACTAAGTACTCTTCATATAATCAGTCTAAGATTATTCACCATCTTTTATTTATTTATTTTTTCCAATTTTTCTTGATTGTTTGTTTTCTAAATCAGTGTAGATTGAGGAATAATTTGAGTGATATTGTTATAGGTGTAAATTAGCTACTGGCTATGCCTAATCTATTTCAACAAAAATATGAAATTTGGAAACTATATCCAAGATATTTTGGATTGTAGGACTTACTTAATGACCTGCCATGCAGGTCCATTTGAAGTTCCCTCATCTGCATAACCCCTAAGAACAAAAGTTCTTGATTTATGGATCCATGGGATTTTATGCTTTTGCCATAAAACATTGATTTGTTGATCCGGAAGTTTTTCTTTGATTTCTTCCCCTAATTTCATTTGTGACTAGCACAGTTTAACATGGAAAGCTGATGATACATTGGACAAAAAGAGGCTACTGCTATAACAATTCTAACATAAGCCTATCTTTTCTCTTCCTATCCTTAAATTAAACAACCTACAATAGTTACAATAAGCTTGGCCCATTATACCAATTTCTGTTCAAGTTTGACTGAGATTGAGTAGTTTGTTGCCAATTAGTTTGAAGCTCAAAGTGACACTTATTTGCTAAAACTTCGTTTGGCAGTGCTTGCTTTAGATGTTTTTGAAGGTTATATGCATTGAAGGAAACTCTTATGAATTAACAATAATAATCAGGGGAAACTTTAGTGAATTAAAAACACTTGAATAATTTGGGTTTGTGTTGTATGCTAGCAATTGAGGTGAATAAATTTGTATCAATAAACAATTTGATCTGTGTGTTTTAAATATAATCCAGTGCTACAGATCTTGATTATCAAACATATCTACATCAAAACTACTATTTGTGTGACAGTGGGCATGTTTGATTGAATTACCTGTAGGTTGTACGGTATAATTATGGTGCAGAGGAAAGGAAAGCACTTGTTGAACTTGTTAGCTACATAAAGAGCATTGGATCCATGATGCAGCGGTGTGATACATTGGTAGCCGACGCATTATGGGAAACAATACATGCTGAGGTCCAAGATTTTGTCCAAAACACATTGGCAACTATGTTGCGAACTACCTTCCGAAAGAAGAAGGACCTTTCAAGGTGGGGATTTCAAATTTCTGCATGTTCTTCACTTTTTAAATTATTATCTTTGCTGTTATGTTCTTTACTTTTGGAGTTTTGTCAAGAAATTAAGTTTGAAATTGATGAGCATGATGGTAGTGAAGTTATAGAAGTTTTTGGGAAAAAATTATTGATTTAATAATGTGGCTAATAAACTTAATATTTATTGGGTCAATCCCATCCTTCACATTGATGGTTCCAAAAGTAAGATGCATTGTTTGTGTAATGTGGTATGGATATATTATTTATTGTTTGACGCTCCTTATAGCTGCTTTCAAAGGTCACCTTGAGGGATTACACTACTATCAAATTACATCCGTACGTTGTTTAAAGATATTGGGTCTTGCAAATTGTTGAAATTATTTGCTTTAGATCCATACCACGTCCAAACTTCTTGGGTTTATATTTCAGGTAACTAGGGTTTCCTTTTTTATGAGTAATAATTCTTGTTAAATAAGTTCAAAACAAGTACACAGGAAATATGCAAAAGTGAAGCCTATCTAGAAGAAGATAAAGATACAAGAAAGTCATGTAGATTTAGACCGTTAAAGTCTATGGAGATAGTCTCAGATAAAAGATCATTGATAAAAAGTGTTTAGGATCTATCTTTCACACATCTGCAATTTGCGGGCTGCCGCTTAACCCTCTCCAGGAATAAAGCAAATAAAAAACTCTTCTGGGGGCTATGTTCAGAAGATAATTATGAATTAAAGTTATTTATGTTAATTTGATTTTGAGATTGATTTCTTGAAACAACTCATAGAGACGAAGATTTTTGAGCTCTCGGTGGAAGATGATCGGTCAAGGATCTTGTATTGTGAGCTTCCACAGTGAAATGGTTTGTACAATTGTTGGAAGATTGTTCTCTATGAAGTGGCAAGAAGGAATTCATTAGAACATCCTGTGTTACTAGTTCAGCCAATCTTGCCCAAAAGTGTTCTAATGTGCATGAGAGGTACTTGGCTTTGGTAGAATATTGGCGTGGTGGGAGAAGAGGCGTTATAGTCATTCTTGAAGGAGTGAAGGGAAGGGAATGAAAGAGAATGCCTATGGAGCTTTGAGAAATTGGCAATCGCTTGGAGAAGTCTAGCAACACTTGGTCAACATGAGTGCGGAACCTCAAGTTGCAGAGCTCGGCATATTTCGCACATTGAGAGGGGTGAAGTAAAGTCATATGTGAAGGCAGTTTTGGCTCCGTGCTCTGCATCTGCCATTAATGGAGTCCAAAATAGAGGATTGGCAGAACCGATGAAGGTAGCAAGGGACATCCAAAACTAGTGGCAACAAAGGAATTTCATTAGGGAAAGGAGTGACTGTTGTGGAAACTGATGGTCTTATGCGCCAATTGCTAGAGATTATGCAAATAGGTAAAGGTGATGCATTGTTCAAGGAAGCATTCAATAGACATTGGTGGAGATTTTGACGTCACTTGGTTTTGGAGTAAAATATTGGGAGGCTCTATCATCAACACAACTATGGTGGATGTAACGACCCGGCCCGATAATTCTAAGGTCGAGATATTAATAATTTTTATTGGGCCTAAATTAAATGACCCACGAGCGATAAATTATTGAGGTTGATTATGAGTTTTAATTAGGCTCAATAACTAGGTTAAATCCCATTTATTATTTATTGAACGAGTTAGACTCCTTTTAGAATTTAAAGATTGGCCATTAGAAATTTATTTCTATTTAAAATCATCACTGATTGAAGTCCCCTATGCAGTCTCAATCACTGCCAATCATTTCTTTTGATAAGTTACTGCTAATCCTACATTGAATGAACTATTAGATCATGTTTTTAGATTAAAACTCTCTTCTTGAATGATTGTGACCGAGTCCAACTCGAACTCGAACGTTGGCATCCTATTCCAATAGAGATACAACTCTACAAGTCATTTTCACGTTAAAACTCTTTAACCGAGTCCAATTTAAACTGGTCATCACCCTATCCCAAATCTCTCTATAAATATCTTCCTTTCGCGTGTTATTTGGAAAAAAAGAATTGTAAACCTCCCAGTCTAGCACCGTGATCGATTTTGTGTCGGAAATTTTAGAAAGCAACACTATAAGGTAAGTAGCATGATCATACCCTTACACATGTGTATGGTAAACGACATGTCTTTTATAAAAATATTATGCATGTAAGCCCTCCATTCGAAACCCTTTTTTACGTACCCAAGTCATGATAAAATTATGAAAATCCATGAATTTACGTGAAGAATAATGCATTAAATTATTTATGAAAATTCATAATTTTATGAATGGAGTTATGCTTCAAAAGATTTATGAGAAGTCATGATTTTATGTGAGATTTATGCATTAAAATAATTTATAAAAATCCATGCATGATTTTATGTGAAGATTTATGCATTAAAATATTTGAAAAATCATGATTTTATGTGAGGAAATATGTATCACGGAATTTTATGAAAGAATGCAATTTTATTTGAAATCTATGATATGACAAGTATGCAAGTATGATTATGATGAAGTATGAATGATAAGATATGTAACGACCTATGTTATGATATGAAGATGGTACCATATGTTATGGGCATGTTGCATTGCCTAGTTGTACATGTTGGTAGTGCACCCAGTGTGTCTTCCTTATGTATGGATTCCACAACCTGCGGCCACGGGCGGAATTAGAATCTACTTAGATTCGCAAACCCAAACTCACGGGGGTCAACAGTGGGTATCGGCCTATGATAAGTGAAAAATAAGTTCATGTTCATGTTATTTATGTATGTATTTATGAGTATGCATATTTTTCAAGAAACCTTATGTTTATTATGTTTACTGTATGATGTATCACTTATTGAGTATTCGACTCATTTTTGTATGTTTTGTATATTTTTGAACCTCCCCAAGTGATGACATTTATGAGGATGAGATCGCAGGATAAGATTTGGCCCAGGGA
Source organism: Juglans regia (assembly GCF_001411555.2). Classification (NCBI taxonomy): domain Eukaryota; kingdom Viridiplantae; phylum Streptophyta; class Magnoliopsida; order Fagales; family Juglandaceae; genus Juglans; species Juglans regia. The sequence goes on along the minus strand of NC_049911.1, from coordinate 16,600,039 downwards.
GACGAGACGAGGCAGATGCCTAGATAGTTTATGTCATGTTTAGTTTTATGATTTAAAGTTTAATAAGTTATTTTGATAAGCATATGAGACTTTATTGAATTTAAATAAGTGCTTCCGCAGACTCTCTTTTGGATTTTAGTATTTAATAAAGATTAAATTTATTTATTTATGGGATCTTTCGTATCTGGCGCTTCGTTAGAAGAAAAGTTTTTAAGTTCAAGTTTAGTAGCACACCGGTTCCCTGAAAATTCTAAAAATGACTTTATTGGGGAGTGGGGTGTTATAGTGGATTTCTCTAATTTCATCTTAGAGCAAGACCTACTGGATATCTCTCTTTAAGAGGTGGCTCCTTCATGTGGTCCAGCAATCAAGGCACTCCATGGTTGAGCATTGATAGATTCCGAGTATCACCAGAGTGGGAAGCACATTATCCATATCTAATCCAAAAACGACTTCCCAAGTGATGCTCGGAACATTTTCCCATTATGCTAGATTGTGGGACATTCATGGGGGTCGAAGATACTTTTAAGTTTGAGAACATGTGGTTGAAATATGAGGTATTCATTGATACCAGGCAGTGGTGGACTTCTTATCAAACTTGTGATTATCAGTTTCAATCTGGTAAGTCTTACTGTTGTTGTGTTTGAGCTGGTTATGTACTGAAACCCTCATCAGGATGTGTTTTCTCAACTTTTCTATTCTTTTATGTTTTTATTTATTTTCATAGTAAGCTATGCTTGATTGCATACAATGTTTGCTTGAGCCTTCCGTTAAAATAAATCTTATGGCGATACCATTATGATTTCACAACTCTTGCATCCTGGATATGATCTGGATAACCTATGCTCTGGCATATACTTAGTTTGTAGATATATGCACTTGCTAATTATACTCAATCCTATGATTGTAAATCAAGTTTTGTGTCTTGGTGTCCTGCTTCTATGTGTTAACTGACTTGCCAACTTGCAGGATTCTTTCCGATATGAGGACCCTTTCAGCAGATTGGATGGCAAATACAAGCAAGCCCGAATCAGAGTTACAATCTTTACAGCATGGAGGCGATGAAAGCAAAGGGAACTTCTTTTATCCAAGGCCAGTTGCACCAACAGCTGCTCAGGTTTTCCTCATTTTTTGAGCTTCTTTTCTGCATATAATTTTGGTATATTTCATTTTCTATAATGCTGATAATTCCTGAGCTTCTTTTCTGCATATAATTTTGGTATATTTCATTTTCTATAATGCTGATAATTCCTGGAATATGACTATTATTATCATTGATTTTTACTAAACCCAAAATCCTGTACGCGCACACACACAATTATGCATATTCACTTACATATGCATCTTTTCTGAGATATGACACTGGATACATACATACAGTCATACATTGTAGATACAGTTGTTTTGATAGTGAGTCCGAGTATTGGTTTTCCCCCAGAATACTTCCTTCTTAGATCATATGCCACTCGTGCCCCCTCAATGGACAAGGATTCTCATCTCTCTCTCTCTCTCTCTATATATATATATATATATATATATTAAATGTTGAAAAGCTTATACTTAAATTTATGATTTCTCCCCATGCTTAAATATTGGCAAAAACTGCATTCCTAGTAACATTACCTTGCAGATGACCTTGCTACTGTTATGGCAATTTTTCTTCTTCAGATCTGCTCCTGCACACACGGAGTTCCTTTTCTAGGCATATATTCGTAGATATACGTTAATGTATTGATAGATTCGTTTTCTGTATACAGATACATTGTTTGCAGTTCCTGATATATGAGGTGGTCTCTGGAGGTAACCTTCGGAAGCCAGGGGGTCTCTTTGGGAATACTGGGTCTGAGATTCCTGTCAATGATTTGAAACAGTTGGAATCCTTTTTTTATAAGCTCAGCTTCTTTCTTCATATTTTGGACTACACAGGTATTCAGTCAATTCTACTACTTCCGATAGTTGTCTAATGAGCTTAGAGATAGTTAGTTTTAACATGTTGCATTGGAAATTGCAGCTACTGTTGCAACTTTGACGGATCTTGGGTACTTGTGGTTCAGAGAATTTTATTTAGAGTCTTCTCGTGTTATTCAGGTATTTTTTTGGACAAGAATGTTTTATTCAGCTAACTTACCCTTCATAGTACTTAGATAGATTAACGTTTTTTTAGCTCACATATGATAATTGTGTCATTGTCGGTTTGACATAGTGAAAAAGATACCATACGGGTCATTTTTGGATTGTTAGTATAAAAAAATTAAACCATTATCTGCAATCACTTCAAACTCCAACCAGATGGTTTAAATCAACCTTCAATTTACCTTTTAACCTAATGAATAATGGAGCATACATCATGTATTCATGATGTCCAATTATCTACTATTATGTACAGAACAGAGAAGAATACAAAGTTACCATATTACAGAACTCTTGCTTGGAAATGTCCTTCATATTTTTTAAGGGAGAATGATTGAAAGCTATTTCTGCATACGCATTCGTGGCCTTTTCAACTTGTCAAGTCCATATTGTGTTGGCATATTCTGTAAGACAAAAACAGTTCATCTATTCTTATCTTCTTTCTAGTCTATTAGAATGTAATTAGGTGCCTCTCTTAGTATATTTCCTGTGTACTTGGGCACTGCCTAATTTCATTCACATCAATAAAAATTATTACTTATAAAAAAAAAAAAACAGTTCATCTAACTATGTCAAGCTTCAAGTGTGCTGGGTTGCTTATCGAACACATCCACTACAAGTCAGAAAATTCTAGTGACAAAAGCTACATTACATAGAGAACAATGGTGGTTGAATGGCCGAGAGACGATGGAGGTAGAGGAATTGCCTAATTATAAATATGAGAAAGCAGAAAATAAATGATGACATGGGGATTTACATGGATTAACACTATGGCCTACGTCCACAGAGGGTGGGAGATGGAAAAATTCATATGAAATATGAGCACATAAGGTCTTGTGCTCTCTCATTTGTCTCTATTATGAGGTGAAGAAGATAAAGGAATAAAGGAGTAGGATAAGACCCCCCCCCCAATGTACTTGCTCTGTCACCTTTATAAACATGGCCTTGTGCTTGCTTCATTGGTCGGCGTGCCCTGTCATGTCTCATTATTCCTTTTGCAAAGCATGGGTAGGGTGGCTTCTTTTATTGCTTTATATAAACTGGTTTCAACGTGAGGCCCAAGGTCAAGTTGTCCTCGAGAGTTACCTCCCAATTCCCATGATTGACTTATCTTGCTAGGCGACCATTGAGAATCCTGCTTATCATCCACAATTGTCATTTCCTTCAATTTTTTATGTTCCTTGACACTGTTAGACTTTGTAAGTCTTGCTGCATTGTTAAGGTGTTGTATAGGTCTTACCCCTCAAGTTAACTAATGTACTTAGTTGGGGAGTTTGTCATAAGACTAAGGCTTCAAAGATTTTTGCTGTCCACAAGAAGGTCACATTCGCAATCAGCTTGACAATCTTTGGTTAGACTTGGGAACATGACATTCATGGCCGGAATCCTAGTGGGCATAGGAATATGATATCTGAGAATGGCATGGAGATCCTAAGGAACTGCAGAAAGGTGGCATATGCTACTGTCTTTGTATTCTTGGTGAGTTGCAGGAGTGTGACATCTGCGACCGACTTGGTGAACCTAGTTAGCCACAAGAATGTGACATCTGCGACTGGCTTGGTGATCTTGGCAAGGTGTGGGAAGGTGACATCCATGGTTAGATTGACGATCCTAGTGGGTTACAAGAATGTGATATCTGCAACTGGCTTGGCAATCTTGGCGAGCTGCGAGAATGTGACCCGCTTGGAGATCTTGGAAAGCCGCGGTAATGTGAGATTCGTGATTGACTTGGAGGTTATTAAGCTCGTAGGTTTGCTTCTTGAGGAAACTTGCAGTTGGCAGTTGTGGAGCTTGTAAGGCCGTTCTTAGAAGAATCTTATTTGGTGGTTATAGGGTTATAGGGCGCATTGGACAATTCCTAGAGGATACTCACACTTAGCAGTTGTGGAGCCCGGTGGCTTGTTACTGAAGGAGATTCGCATTTGGTGGTTGTGGAGCCTGCCGGCCCATTCCCAGAAGAGATTGTGCTTGGCGGTTGTGGAGCCAGTTGGCTTGGTGGTGATGCCAGGAGTGATTGGCTTTGGGTGCATTTGATACCGAGAACTCCTCATTCCAAGGAGTCTTTAAGTTTATTGATTATTTCTTTGACTGTAGTTTGGGTGATAACTAATTTCCTCTATCAATCCACATCAAATGAATCTGAAGTAAGTAGGTGTGCGTGATACATCATAAGCACATGTTTAGAAGCAAAGCCTCAGTATTATGAAGGCAATAAATGCAACTATCTTCTTGAAGTGTGCAGAAATTGCCAGAAATGCTAATGAGCATCCAGCTTGTTATAACAAAATATGATATGTTGGCAATTGGTCCAGATAAATATAACTCATGAAATACTAAGCTCTGTGCAGCACCCACCAGTTTTAGTTTAACTATCCATACAATTAATATTCAAACGAGAGTTGGCAATAAAGTGTTGGTAAATCAATAACGGGTACTTTAATGATGAGCATCAGTTCGTGGCAAAATAAAAATGTCTCGTCTCCATTTCCTTGCTTTGAAGCTATTTCTGAGCTGAAAATCAATTTGGGCAAGTTGAAATTAGTACCCGTTGGTGCTGTAGACAACATTGGTGGTTTGACATCTATTCTTGGCTGACTCTCTATTTTCATGGGAATGTATTTGGATAAATAAGGTGCCTTTAAGGGTACCCATTCTAGGAGAGATTCTAACAACTGATAACTTGAGGAAGAGGCCATTGTCATAACATGTTGGTTCCTTATGTGCAAGCAGGATGGGGAAAGCATTGATCACCCTTTGTTGTATTTTTAGTTATCTAGAGAATTATGGAAAGCTATGTTTAACACCATTGGAATCAGGTGGATAATGCCTTGACAGGTGGTTGATAATAATATTGCATTACTTATGAAAAACTTTCTTGATTTTTAATGTTGTACAATAATTCGATAGTTGAACATATTCCTTTGGTATTATTCTTTACAAAAATGCTAGGGACAACTGCCCCTGCGCCCCCGCCTCGAAGCCTGCTGACATGGCAGCAGTAAAAAAAAAAAAAAAAAGAAAAAGGAGGAGGGAAACATCCTGTATACTAAAATTACAGATCCAAACACCCAACTAGATGGGAAGGATGAGAGATTAAGAAGATGAAACCTCTAGCATAGATTGGAGGAAAACCTGAGATAGCAGACAACGCAGGACTGAGAGCAGCAAAAAATAGAAATGAACATATTTCAGGCCAAGCCCAAGAACAAACTGGGGGATGAAAAACGTTACCTTTTGGAGTAGTAGCTCATGACCTAGGCTCTACAGGGAAATAGGATGCGAGAGCTTTGGAAATTAGTAGCAATGGCGAAATAGGTGGAAATGAAGAGCGGGGAGCTGAAAAAAATAAAGGAAGAAGTTTTTTTTGTTTATGTTTTTGGTACTGTTTACTTACTCAAATCTAGTTCATACTTATTTATTAGTTAAATGGAGTGTGTTGGGAGATATGGAATGACGAATTTGAAAGAGGGAGTGTATGTTTAACAACTTAGTGGTCTATGATAGATCAGAGAAAGAAGAAGACAGAAGGGAAACGCGTTCACGTTTCTGACCGACATACATTCTCGCCCCTTTTCCTTCCCCAAATTTTTTTTTAAATTTTATCTACTGATGTACAGCCTGCCACATCAGCAGGTTTTGCGGCGGGGATGCAGGGGCGGTTGTCCCTAGCATTTCTGTATTCTTTATTGGTTTTGTTAGGTTTTTTCTTTTCCTTCATATAGGTCTGTTTTGTTCACTCTATCGCTAAGCTGTATTTTTATGAATTTTGTTTTCTTTTTTAACCCTGTGCAGTTTCCCATTGAATGCTCTCTTCCCTGGATTCTGGTGGAGTATGTGCTTGAGTCACGGAATGCTGGTCTTCTTGAGAGTGTTTTGATGCCATTTGATATCTATAATGACTCGGCTCAGCAAGCACTGGTTGTATTGAAGCAACGCTTCCTCTATGATGAAATTGAGGCTGAGGTATGTGAAATTTGAACTGAGTTATAATATTTTGATTGGATATTGTTAATAATTGTCTGCTGTTGTCGTTTGAGTGTCCCTTTTTTGCTACAAGTACTAGTACAGATCATATAACAGTAGAAGAGAACAGTAACCTTTGGGTACAATCCCAACTTCCCACTCATGGGCCGCCATAAGGAAAATTGAATAGAACCACCCAAGGTTTCCAACAACTCTGCCACCGATGCTGCACACAATCCCATATACAGGAGGGAAAGTGTTCATGAGCGCCCTATCGCCATACCAAATATCATGCCAAAAACTAATCCTAGATCCATCCCCCACTACAAATTTAATGTGTTGAGAGAAAAACCCCCAACCCCTTCTAGCGTTTTTCCACAAACCCACATCATAAGCACATTGTGCCTCCAAAGAGCACCAAACCCCCCAAGTACCACCATATTTGGAGTCTATTACCACCTTCCATAATGCTTCCCCCTCTTGATGGTAACGCCATAGCCATTTTCCAAGGAGAGCTCGGTCGAACATATTTAGATTTCAGATCCCCAAACCGCCACAACAGATTGGGGAGCATACCTTATCCCATATCCCAATTGATTGGGTGAAATTTAAAATTCTTCACTGAATTTGCTCCAAAGAAAGTCACATTGGAGCTTTTATATGCGATTCGCCACCCCGGCCAGAATAGGGAACAAAGAGAGAAAATAAGTTGGCAAATTTGAGATTGTACTCTTGATTAAGGTGATCCAACCACCTTTCGATAGGTACAATGTTTTCCAACTTGCCAACCTGCGCAGCTCCCAAAAGGAGGCCAAGGTACTTAATGGGCAGAGAAGATACCTTGCATCCCAATGAACTAGCCAAGCTCCTTAAGTTGTTGACATTCCCCACCATGACCATTTCGGACTTGGAAATGTTCACCTTTAATCTGGACACAGCCTCAAAGCATAGAAGATGTGCCCTAAAAGAATGTATTTGATTCTATTCTACGTTGCAGAATATCAATGTATCATCTGCAAACTATTAATGGGAAATATTAAGAAAACCTCAGTTAGGATTCCCCATCAATCCCCTCATAAAGCCACCCGCACCATCGCTGTCAACATTTGATTAAGAGCTTCCATGACGAGGACAAATAATAGAGGAGACAATGGATCACCCTGCCTTAACTCACGTGAGCTTTTAAAGAAGTGAATTGGAGTGCCATTCACTAATACAGAGAACCAAACAGTGGAAACACTATGCATAATCCAAAAGATCCACCTTTCCTGAACCCATGTCTCCATGGCAAATAATGTAGATAACCCCAATTGACATGATCATGGCCTTATCCATTCATTACTTATAAAAAAAAAAAAAATGATCATGGCCTTCTCCATATGTACTTTGCATAAAATCCCCGTTTCAATGGATTTTATTTGGCTATCGAAGCATTCATTGGCAATGAGTATTGAGTCTAAGATTTGTTTGCCTCTAACAAAAGCATTATGGGGCTTCGATACGATCTTCCCCAAAACTTCACTAAAATGATTAAGGGCAGGTTTGGGGGATGGGATGAGACACAAAATTCTCATCTCATTCCATCTCATCATTACACATTTTTCAAATCCCCATACAAAATATAATAAACAATTCAACTTTTTCAAATCCCAATTCAACTTTTTCAAATCCCAATACAATAATAATACTAAAACATAATATTTTAAACATTAAAACAAAGCACAAAATTCTCATCTTATCCCCCAAACCTGCCCTAACAAGAACCGTGGATATAATTTTATACACCCCATTCACTAGACTAAGGGGGCGATAACTCTTAATATCCGATGCCCCTAGTTTCTTAGGAATGAGTACAATGAAGGTGGCATTGAGGCTTTTCTCTAATTTCCCATAAGTTTAAAGCTCTTGGAAGACCCTCATGATGTCATTCTTTACCACATCCCACCATGACTAGAAGAACGCCATGGTGAATCCATCCGGGCCTGGTACTTTGTATTTTGCCATCTTCCTTACCACTTCATGCACCTCATTTTCTTCAATGGCCTCTCCAACCATGCCGCTCTTTGTTGCTCAGCGGACTCAAATGCTAACCTGTCTAGTTTTGGCCTCCAATCAACCTGTTTCGTGAGCACTGCTTCATAGAACCCGAGCGATGTGATCCTTCATCTTGGAATAGTCTAAAGAAACATTGCCATCAATATAGAGTTGCTCAATGGCATTGTTCCTTCTATTTGAGTTGGCCACTAGATGGAAGACATTTGTAGATTTGTCCCCTTCCTTCAACCATAAAGCCCTTGATTTTTGTCTCCATAAAATTTTCTCCAACAAAGTGACCCTTTCAAGTTCTTTTACAAGTTGGACTTTCCGTGGTAATTCCTCATTCGAAAGAACTCTACCCTCAACTTCGAAGTCTTGTAGCTTCTCTAGAAAAGGACTTCTTCTGTTATTCCACATTGCCAAAAGGCTTATTCATTCCACACTTTCAAATATTTCTTCAAAGCTTTCAACTTACTTGCCATTGTAAAAGTTGGAGTGCCTTCAAACTGATAGGAGGACCACCATTGTTTGATACTATCCACTATGCCTTCAGCTTTTAACCACATGTTCTCTAATTTGAAGTACCTTCAACCCCTTTGGATACATCTGCAATCCAACATGATAGGGAAGTCATCCAAACATAACCAAGGTAACTTTTTTTGGCATGGCTTAGAATAGTGTGCTTCCTAGAGGGAGAAACTACAAATGTATCCAATCTCAACCGAGTCTGGTTGTTTGATCATGTGTATGATCCACCCACCAGAGGAATATCCCTAAGATCCAGCTCAAAAATGAAGTTTGAGAACTCCACTATAGTAGGACAAAGACGTGCATCCCTCGACCTCTCACTTGGAAACCGAGTAATGTTAAAAGTCACCACCAATGCACCATGGCATGTCTCACCAACTATGCAAACCTGCCAACTCTTCCCAAATCAAGCTTCTATCACTGTCCAGGGTCAGCCCATAAATATCGGCAAAGGCTCATTCGAAGTCATCTTCCACATTTTAAAAAGAACAGGCCGCTGTGTAGTCACCAACACACTCCTCAACTCTCTCCATCACCCTTGTGTCCCACATCAGTAATACTCCACCCGAAGCTCGTTTAGAGGCTAAGAAGGACCACCCTACATATTGGAAACTCCACAAATTCCAAATTATTCTTCTACAAATACCTTCCATTTTCATTTCCTGCAAGCAAACAATATCAGCTTTCCATGAGCAGAGCAGATTTTTTATTTGGAGATGTTTATTAAACTCGTTCAACCCCTACACATTTCAAGATAAAATATTGGGCTTCATAATAAAACTGGTTCAGCCTTCCATGTACCAAAATGGGGCTCGAAGAAGAATAGAGAGTTAAAGCATCTTACTTGAGAAATCAACTACGATGCAAAGGGAGGAGTCCAAGCTGATGAAGGACTAGAGGGAGGAAATAGTTTATTTTTCACTTTGCAGAACCCAATCCGATTAGGGGTGTACAGAAACCGGCCAAATCGGCCGTAACTGAGTCAAACCAACCGCCGGAGTACAGAACTGGCCGAAACCGACAGGGAACTGGTTGGTCGGTGGCATAAATTAGGGCTGTAAAAATAAACCGGAGAACTAGAGAACCGGCCTGGACCGGTTGGTTTGGTCTGGGACCAGACCGAACCGGTTTGCATATTTATATATTTATAATTAATTTTTAATATTATATATAATATTTTTTATATTATATATAATTTCTATAAATTATAATTATATATGAAATAATGTTATATAATAATTTATAACATAAAATTTAATCTTAAATATGAACATTTATTTGATCATATGTTTTAAATATAAAATATATATTAATTAAATTTTATGGCTTATTAAATTCTCAACATATTCCTTTTGATAAATATATTAGTAATACCAATATACATTAGTATATTAATTACTATATTATCACTAACATATAGTAATAGTACTATACCAATAGTATTACTATATACTAATAGCATTAGTGTAATACTAATATTTATATATATTAATATATATATATATATATATAAGTATAAGAGATTAGAGATTTAATATATATTAAAAACCGGAAAACCTGCCGGAATCGGTAAAACCGAAAGTACCGGTTTAGGAGAGTAACCGGTGCAATATCAGTTCTTGAAAATGCAAAACTGGTGTATGCTGGTTCGGTTCCAAAATTTGTTCAAAACTAGACCAGTTACACCCCTAGCAGAAATATCCCAAAATCGATGTTGGCCAGTTCAGTTTCGGTTTGAACCTGTTTTAAACCGCCGAACCGGCCGACTAGATATGTAGTTTTTATATTTATCTTAGGTAAAATGATGCTTAAGTGAAATGGCATTTGGTCTTAAACCAAACGGTGTCGTTTTACACGTAACGTATTCAAAAACATATAAGTCATAGCCTATCGCCTTCCTCCTCCCCTTTTCTTCTCCGATTTCTCTCATTCTCTCTCTCTCCTCTCTCAGACTGCAACTCTTTCTTTCTCTCCTCTTTCAGACGAAGCTCTACGCCATCGAGAACCGCTTGAGAACTGCTGAAATCGGTACGGCCAATATTTCTCCTCCCCATCAGCCGGTCTGGTCGGTTCTTCCATGAAAATGACCTCCATCGGTCGGCGGCAGTTTTTGTCAAAAACCACACCAATATGGTCGGTTTTCACCCCTAAATCCGATGATGAAGTAGAGATATTGTTGATTGGAGGCAAAGAAATTGGTGGGACAAATTCATCCCTAGCCTCTGCTCCAAATTGATTTCCCAGCCTTTGCCTGGAACACTTCTTCCATCATATTTCCTAGCTACCCTACACCACCATGACTCAGTACTACAAACCATGATACCCCTTTGCTCTTCTCCACAATTTTTATCGAGGATTTCCATGCTTTTGTTGAGAACTCAAAAGTTTTTGATTTCACCCAAAAATGACAAAACTGGCCTATAAAAACTTGCATCCCTTAATAAAGGTTGAAAAATTTGCTAGAAAGGAAAATGATCACCGGCAGAAAGCGAGAGGGTAGCTAATTCCATGATTGATTTTTAAAAGATGAAGCTATTGTGTTGAGGACATATGTGTAAGGCACTAAGAGCATCTGCATCTGGATGCTTAAAGCCTCTAATTCTCTAAATTTTAGCAAAACAAATTAACTTTTTGATAAAAACACCTCTCCATCTAGTTCTCTATTTTCGGGAAAGGTTTTGGGATGTGAACAAGGGGTTGGGGAGGTGTTTTGGGCTTGATGTATTTTGGGTAGGTTTCATGAGGTTTTTGGATCATTAGGGGCTCTCTTGTATGGGCTAGGTGTTTTCTTGTATACGTCCAATGTACTTGTTCACTCCTATTGGTATATATATATATATATAATATTATTATTACTTATAAAAAAAAAACAGTTGCTCCCCATATTTGGGAAGCCACGGTTCATCACTAAATCACTTTTATAAATATTTTATTCTAACAAATAAAACAAATTCTTCTTCCAATCATCTACATTTTCTCTCATGCTCATATTTGTTATAGTTGAAATTTGAAACAAATGTCACCATTGAGATGATCCCATTTTTTTTTTTTTTAAATTGACCATTTGTGAAAATATGATTTTTTTAAATATTATTATTACGAAAGCACTGATTTTAAAAATATTATCATTTAGAGAGATGAGTAGTTTAAGAAAACCGTTACAGATGAAAAATCTAAAATATGGGTACAAAAAATAATTAAATAATTACAAAAATGTGAAAAAAAAAAGTTAAAAAGTTTTCTTCCGATCATTCCTGGAATGACAAAAAAATGAGTAGTTAAAGATATACAAATAAAGGAGTAGAAAAAATAATAAAGAAAGAATAGAGATAGATTATTTTAATAGAATAGAGAAAAAATAGGGAGTGAGATGTATGAGGTTTTTGAAAGATGAGTAAAACTAAGGAGAAAATTTTAGAAAGTATGTTTTTTAGCCAAATTAATAGGGAAATTTATAGGGAACCCAATGTGAATGCTCAAGATAACAAACTGTACATAACAATACTTAGCAGAAACACATGCTTTTTTGTCAGTATGCTTTATCCTTGCGCCAACAATGATTTCTATTTACTTTTGCATAGGTGGATCATTGTTTCGATATATTTATTTCAAAACTTTGTGAGGCTATTTTCACATACTACAAGAGTTGGGCGGCAAGGTATGCCCTTTGGCCTTTTGGCTGATTTTCCTGTACTATTAAAGTTAATGATATAAATGTTTTTGTTTATGCGTTTGCAAAATTTTGCAGTGAGTTACTTGACCCATCATTTGTCTTCGCCTTGGACAATGGAGAAAAATATTCTGTCCATCCTATGAGATTCACTGCCCTTCTAAAGATTACAAGAGTGAAGGTGAATATGTTATTCTCACATTTAAAGGATTGTGGGCTAGAAACCCCAGATTTATAGGTTTAGGGTATGTGATTAATTAGAGTTCATTCAATCCTTCTTTTGAATAAGAATTTTATGACATACAGTTACTGGGGAGGAGCATTGATTTAAGATGTCTGATTGTTGAGTGGATGAACAAAGCTTTCCGGGAGAATCTTGAGTTCCTGTTTGATCGTTTTGAGTCTCAGGATCTATGTGCCATAGTGGTAAGTAGTTTCGCTCTATCATCTTGATTCATGTTGATGTTGAGAAATGCTTTTCCTTTTCATTTTATATACTGCATTATGTTAACAGAAGATAGTATCATTTGGTTTTAGGAATTAGAGAAGCTGCTTGATATCTTAAAACAGACCCACGAATTGCTATCCAAAGATCTTTCAATAGACTCATTCAGTCTTATGTTGAATGAGATGCAAGAAAATATCTCTCTTGTGTCATTTTCTAGTCGACTCTCTTCTCAGGTATGACAAATATGTTTTCTCTCATTCTCTTTAGACATGTTTTAGTTTGTGGGTGCCTTTCTCTGTCTCTGTCTCTGTCTCTCTCTCTCTCCAGTTTGTGTGTGTGTGTGTGAAGACATATTATGGATAGATATTAATTCTATCAATATTGAATTCCTCAATTGTTGTTTGTGGGCATTTTATTGAACTGCATATCTTGTTCTCTGTATAATCAATTTGTTCAGGATGGGTTTTGGACAAGAAACTTCTTAGCTCTTTCTGAATCAATTGTTAATTGTGTGTAGGAATATATATAGTTGGAATATTCATTAATACTTTCAACTGGGTAAGGATGCATGCAGCACAACTAGACATTGTTAATATTTTGTATGGAGCATCCCTTTTTGTCAAGAGGAAGATTTGATGTTGAAAACAAATGTTTGATGTACATGTGGATAATGATTTTGTGTATTTTGTTTTCATTTCTTTCAGCTGATTTATTAACCCATGAAAAGAAAAACGTATTTACTGTTCTCCAGCTGGTGCTGGCAATTTGTTTTTAAGTAAATTTTAATAATGCAAGGAATTTATCTAAAATATCTTAGTGACAAAAAAATAATGCAACAATAGGTGTTGGGGTTGACATTGATTTTCAAGCATATGCAGCACTTTGTTGGCAGCTACCAGACATTCTGTTTGTATTTTATAAACCATTATGTTCCTTAGTTGGTATATGTTGTCTCATGTGTGTGATATAATAATTTTGTTGCAATGTAAAGTAAACGTTAGAAAAGACTAGCTCTAATAATAGAACAAAAACTTAATTTCACTGTGGTAAAAGAACGATTAAGGTCAAAGCGCAGGCAGAAACACACTGCTTACTAAATGCGAAGTGCATTTAAATAAGTACGCTTTGCTACACTTTAAAATAGTGTGCTTTTGTTCTTAAAATATAGAAAATATCAGTTCACGACCTAGAGAATTGTGCAAAACTGATATTTTTAAGTATTTAGTTGACATTGAAGATCATTTACATATCTTGGTGCCACACTGCCATATGTGGTGTCTAAAATGTTATGTATAAATTATATATAACTAGTTAATTACTTGATTTTCATGCTGCATAATATGCTAATAAATTGAGCTAACAGACTAACAGTCCATCTTGCTTTTGAAAATCTTTGATTTTATTTTATGGATTTTTTCATATATATCATCTTTAAAAATGTGCGCTTTACTATATTCAGGCTCTCGCTTTGATCTTTCCGCCTTGGCTATAGACGACATTTGTGCTTAAGTGCTCCTAGAGCTGTGTCACCAACACTGATTTGATATAGAGGCTGTCTAACCTAGGGCTGCCCTCCCTGCACCCCGCCCATGTCCCACTCTACTCATCCTTGTTGACTGGGGGATCGAGTTTTCACTCTTTCATCTGGCCAAAACCAACATTTAAACACAAGAAAAGAAAAAGAAACTGAAAACCTTCAACAGATTGGCCAAAAAGGTATGACTAGAGGCATGAACGGAGACCCACGTGTGTGAGTGATGTGGGTGGGCCTCCATACCTAGATATTGAAGAAGAGGGAGAGGGAGAGGGAGAGGGTTTTTTTTACATATATTTAGTCTAGCGGCAGGTGGGTGGGATGCCCAACTGCATCTCTTAATATATTTCTTACTCTGCCTGCCTGACCCCCCAATGGGGCAAGTGGTTTTTCCTGGCGGGGTAGGTCTAGGTGACCCGTCTCCTAGCCCCCTCATCTAACCCGTCATATTTTTTTGTCAAATTCATTGAAGAAGACGGATGCAAAAGAGATATTGTTCTTGATATTTTTATACAACTAATTAAATTTTTAATGAAAGATACTCATAAGAATGAACTTTTGATTGAAAGATTGTTTCTTGGGGATAATTGACAATTGGACATTGACTAAAAATCTTGCATTTTAGGGAATTTCATGATATAGAAGATTTGCCTGCCTGAGTTACCGGAGTAAACTTGTTCTGAGTATGTTTTACTTGTTGACGTATCTGATAATGTTAGTTACAAGACTAGAACATTGAATAATGCGATTTTATTGCTCTTGAGTTCATCAACTGCTAGTTTTCACTAAATCAATTTCCTTGTCTTTTAGATCTGGTCGGAGATGCAAAGTGACTTTTTACCAAATTTTATCCTTTGCAATACTACTCAGCGTTTTATCCGATCATCAAAGGTTCCTCTAGTTTCTGTTCAGAAGCCATCAGTTCCCCATGCTAAGGCTAACTTCTATTGTGGTACACAAGTAAGGAACATACCTGAAGCAGTTATTTGGATTTTACCATTAAAGATACCTTCATAAGTAATCCTAAAAGCAACTTTGGAAGTTTTGTAACTCTTATTAACCTGTTGTTACACATATATTTAAACCATTATATTATTGACCTAAAGGGCATTTGGAATTTTTTGGTAACTTGTAAGTTATGAGTAGTTCTCGAAACATCTTTGCTTTGTTGTGATAAATTATAATTTCTAACACTGAGATTTTTTCACTTGTTTGTTTTCATGGTAGGATTTGAATTCTGCTCATCAAAGTTTTGCACGACTCCATAGTGGATTCTTTGGAATGCCTCACATGTTTTCCATGGCAAGACTACTGGGATCAAGATCATTGCCTTGGCTGATTCGAGCACTTCTAGATCATATATCCAATAAGGTTCAAGATCATTAACTCCATTTATTTCTTTATATATAATAACAGCGCAAACTAAATAAATGCATTTGATATTTTCAAGAATTAGGGTTTAATAAAAAGAAGAAAGTTTTTGTTTTCCTCCTTACTTTCCATTGGTTAAGTATGTGTAAGCAAAAACAATACAACGGACAAGTATACCCTTATAAATCATACTTTATTTCAAGAATACCATAAAACAGTCTCCCTCAAGCTAGAACATATCTTTCATATGAGCTCAACTTCTATTGAGGTTGAATGCCACTTTGTTATTTAGGAGAAACTGAGTGAAGATATCTTTACACCATTTGTGAGGTTTGAAGATCAACATGCATATATGTCGAAAGAAGTTGAGGTAGAGATATCTTATCCATAATAAGTGTAGAGATATATCATATCTCTCCATTTAAGAACGTGCATGTAAAGTAAGTGAGATTGTCTCATCCCAGTAAATGACGATTCTTAGGATCAGTGGCGTCCCTTTTTATTGGTTGTAAACACGAATTCTAATAGATACTGCATTTGTCACTTAAGTAGGATATTAAGATTCGTATTCTTTTGCATTGTCAAAGTGCAAAACACAAAGTTTGCGTCCAAACTGATTTTTAATTTCTTACAGAATATTTAAAGATGAAAAGTAGCTTAAATCAGTTACTTGTAAAATATAGCTCAAGTCATATGAGAATGATCATCCACAATTGTCATAATCATTCAATTGGACTCGACATTTATTGGTTCCAAGACATGGATCAATCAATTCAAATGATTTGAAATGCAAATGCGAACTTGAGGATTAGAAGACATGATTATGTTCACTAAGTTGACACATTTCACAGCACAAAGAGGATACACTAACAAGACTCATAAGTTGATGCTTGGAACCTAAACAACAATGCCGTTGAAAGGAAGATAATGATGCTTAAGCACGAGTAATAAAGATCACAAACTAACGGCTTGTACCAATTCCTGTTTTCTTGGGATCTTAAGGATAGATAAAAAGTTACACGACACTGAAGTGCTTTAGTTAGATTACTATTCTTATATAGATAATAAAATTCATTTCATTAAAGCGAAGAGGGAAATCCGAATACACAGATTGTATTCATGAGATAACCTATTAAATGTTTAATAGGAAAGTAAAGTCCATATATTCAGAAATATTAAGAATGTGAAGGATATTATATTCCCTTTGTCCATGTATAAAGAAGTTTGAGCAACATATTCTCTTGTTCTTTCACCGGCATCTCACAATCTTCTACGCATCTTGCGTTCTGCTTTCTCCATATGCTCCACATTAAAGAAATGGGCCATTTTCCAAGCGACTAAAACCGAGGAATATCCCATTTGAGCTTTCCAACATTCTAACAATTCTATCGCTTATCTAGGCATGACCCATTCTACTCCAAAATGTCTTAAAATCATTGTCCATAATGCTCTTGCCAGTTCATGATGAGAATACAGTGATAGATGGATCCCCAGCTCCTTATGCAATGCTACATCAATATATCACTGACATGTCTCTTCAAGATCTTCCCACAAGCAGTTGTCCACATAAAGAAAGTTACTCTAAGGCTCATAGACCTTTCAACTACTCGTCCATGGAAAAGGAGAATCATCCCACATGGATAATGCTTGATAGTACAACTTAACATCAAACATCCTTTCTTTACGACAGAATCCACCATATACTATCTTTACCATCTTGTCTCAATCTGAGGGTGTATAACAACTCAAAATGCCGTTACAATTCTGCCTCCCAATCCTAAACGGATCCAACAAAAGATATATTCAATTGAAGAATGAAGAGTTCCATTAAAATACTGCATGTTATCTTCTACCCATGCCTCATTATTGCAATCAATACTGAACAACTCTAGAAAAGACTCCTTTAGTAGTAATCCCCACACCATATGTTGTGCCAAAACTTGGTTCTGTTGCCCACTTTGTATCTGACAAAACCTGAAATGGTATCATGTTTTGTTTTCTCTAGTTGTCCCCACTCTCCACAAAGCGCACTCCCCACAAAGCTTCCCTCTCCAATGAAGAATGCCATAACGACTTTTGAATGGACCTTTATTAAATTGAGTCAAACTTCTAACCCCCAAACCACCCGTTCGCTTCAGAGGTTGGCAAATGCATTCATACGAGGTCGGAAAATTCTTGACTCGGTGCTCATTGCCAATGAATGTTTGAACAGTCGCATCAAGTTGGGTGAACCAGAATTATTATGCAAACTTGACATGGAGAAGGCATATGATCGTGTAAATTGGAATTTTTTGTTACACATGCTTGAGAGGTGTGGACTTGGAGCAAGATGGTGTTCTTGGATCAAATTTTGTACGTTTCTCTATTTTGGTAAACGGTATCCCAATGGGTTTCTTTGGAAGTTCGAGGGGTTTGAGGCAAAGCGATCCCTTGTCTCCGTTACTTTTTGTTTTCATAATGGAAGCTTTTAGTAAAATGATCGCAAGTCTCGTGGTAGGGGGATTTCTGTCTGGCTTTATTGTTGGGGATGCAAAAATCGGCACACTTGAGATGACCCACCACTTATTTGCAGATGAAACTCTTGTATTCTATGGGGCTAGTCATAATCACATTCAAGCTTTGCAGCATCGGGCTTGAAAGTGAATCTTACCTAGTTAGAATTAGTTCCGGTGGAAATGTTCCAAGTGTTTTGAGCTTGGCTAATATCCTGGGATGCAAAGTCTCCACTCTACCAATGAAGTATCTCGGTCTTCCATTGGGTGCCTCCTTTAAGTCGCATTGAAGATTTCATCTTTTGCAAAGGAAACAGATGTTTGGTGCAAGTGGTCAAGGATTGCCTGATCAATTTGGAGTTGTCTGGTCTTTCTCCCAACCCAGGGAAGAGCAATTTATTTACTTGCGGTGTTGAGAACAATACTAAGGATTCTTTGTTGGAGTCCCGGGTTTCAAAGAGGGGTCTCTTCCCGTGAGGTACCTTGGGGTCCCCCTTATCTCTTCCAAATTAAGGCAGGCAGATTGCAATGCTTTGGTGGAAAGGATAACCTCCAAAATCAAGAGCTGGACTTGCAAATTTCTTTCTTATGTAGGTAGGACCTAGCTGGTTGGATCGGTTTTTTTTGCTATCTAGGTATATAGGTTTTCCCTTTTTATTCTTTCAAAAGGAGTTACCAAAAAGATTGAACAAATTTTTTTTTTTTTTTATGTCGGGGAACCTCTCCAAGGCAAGGCTCTTTGGACCCACTCCTGCAGAGTATACCCCGGTCTTGTGCACTGCATTCTCGGAAGTTTCCTATACGGAACTGGTTAAATCGCTGGCTTTTCACCAAGGGGTGTGGCCCCAAAGGATTGTTTGCACCCATGAGTGGTTGAACCTTGGACCTGAAAGGGAGTGATACCCCAAAACCAAGGTCTTCACCACTTGGGCCAATCCCTTGGCATTAAAAAAAAAGGATTGAACAAGTTATGAGATCCTTCCTTTGGAAGGGGGATGATTTGAGCAAGGGCGGTGCCAAGGTTGCTTGGGACAGCCTTTGCCTCCCTTATAAGGAAGGGGGTCTTGGATTCAAGGATGTCGAAAGCTTGGAACCATGCTGCCATGGTGAAACACATATGGCATTTATGCACGGATAGCGACCATTCTCAAAGAAGCCTACCCAATACTATACTGCATTGCACAAAGAAAGGCGGCCTCAATAACATAGCTTATGGATTTCTCTAGTGGCTCTCCCCAGTGGAATGCCATTTTCCTTAGAGCTGCCCAAGATTGAGAAATTGACACATTTACAGATTTCTTCAATCTTGTGCACAATTGTAGAGTGACTAGAGGAGTGGATAAGATGATGTGGTCACCATCTGAGAAGGGGAGATTTACTGTACAATTGTACTATAAATCTCTTATGACACACTCTACAAGAACATTCCCAGGGAAGAACATATGGAAGACTAAGGCCCCCCTAAAAGCTTCTTTTTTTTTATGGACAATTTCGTTAGGGAAGATTCTCACCTTAGATAATCTAAGGAAATGCCGACTCGTTGTATTGGATTGGTGTTATATGTGTAAGAAAAGTGGTGAGTCGCTGGATCACCTATTATTGCATTGTGATGTAGCCATGAGTTTATGGAACGATATCTTTGCGAGAGTGAGACTTATTTGGGTAATGCCAAGATAGGTTGTTGACTTTTTGGCCAGTTGGCTAGGCATCCGGGGTAATTCTCATATTGCAGCTATGTGGAAGATGATTCCGACATGCCAATGGTGGTGCATATGGATGGAGAGGAACGGTTGGAGTTTGAGGATCGTGAACGGACAATGGATGAGCTTAAAACTTTTTTTCTTCACACTTTATTTCATTGGTCGATTGTAATAGACTTTAATGGCATCAACGTACATGATTTTCTTGTATCTTTAGACAGTCATGACTAGGTGTGGCTCTTGTATATGTCTTGTGTACTTGGCTTCGCCTATTATCAATAAAATTCTTATTTACTGATAAAAAATAATTAATGCAATTTGTTAGACTATTATTATACAACATGACAGCCAAGTGACCAACTAATTACATCAAATTTGTTGATATACAGTTCTGCATTAAATATGTTGGTATACCTTAAACCAGGTCCAAATCCCTAAAGTTTTTAGAGATTAGGTGCTGAACTATAAGATGTTGCATCACTATTTCAATACTGATTTTTTTATTTTTTATTTCTAGTTTTGCATGAACCTAGTCTCGTATTTTATATGTTGACGCTCTGATCGAAGATAGTATACCATAGTGGTTCTGTCTAATGTTTCATGCCTGCGTGTTTCAGATAGCTACGATCGAACCAATGATTACAGGGTTGCAAGAAGCACTGCCAAAATCTATTGGATTGCTTCCTTTTGATGGAGGTGTGGCAGGTACATGATGGAGTTACAAATTTTCATTGAAGACCTTTTTCTTTCTCCCCATTTCATTCAATGGAATGCAAATTTCTTCCTTTTGAGGAAGGTTTGAAAAAGCTATGTTGCAAGGCTCTGACCAGTAAAAGCTTACCAGTGCATCAAAGCTTGTTGATGCACTAAAGTATATATTTATGGATGTAGAAATGCTGTCAAATTTTGTGAGTTTACATTGGTAGTTCCTGAATTGATGCTAAGTGCATGGAAATGCATTTGAAACTTCTTATATTTAACTGAAAGCTAATAGGCATGCCACCAAGATATATTGACATGTCGTCTTATAATGTATTGTATATTTAAGTTTGATATGATTTCCAGTCAATATTTAATGTCCTCTGTATATCAATATCAGGTGATGAGTGATAGCTGTCAGGTTGATTTTCTTATTGTTTGTTTAAAATTGGCGAGTTCCTTTCTTTTTCCTTTCAAACTTCAAAAATCTCCTGCTAAAAAGCAGCGTGTGGGAGTTAATTACTAAGCCCAGAAATATTTTAAGGAAGTGTAGTATATATGCCCAGAAATGAAACCCTCGGGGTTGGCTCAAGTGGTAAAGGCCTTGGGCTTGGGGGTATGCTCCCCCCAAATCTAAGGCTTGGGTACAAACAATCTCTAGGGGCCATCGGACTAGGGGATGTTTCTCTTGAATTACCTGAGGTGCACTTGCTGGAAACTCCTTACTGAGGGCCTGTGCACCCCCAAGATTAGTCGGGATGTTGTACCCGGACAACAGGTGCCAATAAAAAAATGCCCCGAAATGGTAAAGATGTAAATTCTCCAAATGAGAAGTTGCTTTATTTGCATGTATAAGAAAATGGAAAGAGGAATTTAATTACATAGACTAATTGAAAATTTCTAAAAAATACTTTCCACAATAATGTCAGGATTTGAACCTGTGTCATTTTGAATCCAAAACAGTCGGTAGAATTAAGGAACTGACTCTACAGTCTTAAGTGGACATTAGATGTTAGACACTGCACTTGTGATATCTAGACATCTGGACACGGCTATGCATGTGTTATTTTTATTTAGTATGGTGCGTTGATGCATGCATTTCCTGTATATTGAAATTACTATGAATAACTTCAGCTGACGAATGTATCGGTAGGCCTGTTACAAATATACTAGACTGCAGGATTTTTGAATAACTGGAAGTGAACTCTTTTTCATGGGTCCAACCATGTTTGTGAAATTATTTAAGAGTAATTCTGTTCACTACATCATCAACTGTTACAAGACTTTCATCTAACATAAACTTCACTAGATTGCAATAGGCTGAGCTTCCATGATTTTCTTATCTCTTTTCCTATTCTAATTAGGTTTGTCTCTTGTATACTACCTACGTGCTTGGGTCATGTCTTGTGCATTTTTTATAAAATGTTCATTGACATAAAAAAAATACCTATTTGGCATGAATTTCAAGTGGTGAATAAGTTGAATTCAAGATGACAAAAACATAATGCATGCTTCTATCTTGAGTGATTTGCATTTCAGAACAATAACCATATTGTAAGGGTGAGCAGAAAATGGGTTTGTGAATTGCTAGCTATTTTCTGGTGGTTTTAATGTTTTCAGATATTAAATTTTAGGATGAATGCACTTTTTTTTCTTTCTGCTCTCATCTATTTGGTGTTTCTGCCTCATTCTACATATACAGGTTGTATGAGGCTTGTGAAAGAACATCTTAATTGGGGGAAGAAATCAGAGCTCAAAGCAGAAGTTCTTCGTGGGATAAAGGAGATCGGAAGTGTCATATATTGGATGGGACTTCTTGATATTGTGTTGGTCAGTGTCCTAAACTCTTCATGATGATAACTATGTTTGAGGAATTTCTAACTGAAAAAATGTAGTTCAGATTCAAGGAAAATTAGTGGCTCCTGAATTTGCATTTTTTTAAACTATTTACAATTCGTTAGAATTTCTTTAGCAGTTTTGGTAAAACACAAGCACAGACATGATTTTTAGTTACATGGATTATATTTCTCTCATTCATCCTTGGACTTCCTTTAAGTATGCAATATTTTAAAACAGTTATGATGTTGACAGATTAAAAAAATACAAGAGTATGTAGGAGTTTTCCATCCTTGGAAAGGTATCACTGGCTGCAAGAAGATTGTTGAGTATAATCTAGACTACTTTTGGGGACTCTTAGTAGATTGATAAGCCCTCTTTCTAGAATCTTTTAACAAACTTTGGTTGGTGACTTTGGAGCTTTATGGATATGTCTCCATCAAAAAGCAATTAGCTTGAATGTTGCAAGAATTCTAGCAAATCAACCCTGTGATTGATCAGCCCATAATATGTACTTCCTTGAATGGTGAGCCCATCCACCCTTATCTTTAAAGTCTCCTACCATGAGATGATCATGATTATAAGGTTGGGACTTTAAAAGTTCTCCAACTAGTTCAAATGCACTTGACTCAATTAAAGTTATTTACCAAATTAAAAATGAGGTTTAGGGTCCGTGACTTACAAATGGAATGCTTGACCAACTATAGAGGAGTTGGGTCGGTTGGTCAGAGTCAAGATTTGGGCCATTGCAGTGTATAAATCTGCAGGATGGCTGCTTTATTTGTGATGTGGTGTGTGGAAGGAATGCAATGTTGTGGATTTGAAGATGGGAGAAGATGGAGGGTGAACTTTGCTCCACCATGCTATGAACACTTTATGTCTGGGTTGGCTAATGATAGTGCAAGCTTTTCACTTCTTATAAAAAAGGATGGTGCTAGCTTTTCTATTTATGTAGAATTTTTGTCTTTCTGTTTTCCTTCACTTCCTCAGTTAATGCTCTGCTTGTATACACCCAGAGTACGTGGGTAGCTTTGCTTTCTGCATTTTATAAAAATGCTTATTTGGCAAGATAATTGCCTTCTGAAAGCTTCCTGTGGTCAGCTATACAATTCCCTTTTTCTCTATCCTGTGCTTTTTGATTCACATCCTTTGCAAAAGCGCAGGTTATGGTGGGGGTGGGGGCAATTGAAAGTGTCTATCCTCTTTTATAAAATGATTTATTTCTGTTCAGCCAACGTCTTGGTAGCACCATTCTTCCAATATGACTAGAGCCAGGATCAATCCCTTGAATGAAGCTAACAAATACTTTGAGGCTTCAACTTAGTTAATTTAGTTAACTTGAGAATCAACTGCATGAGGAAACGTCAATGTTAGAAAAATTGCACGTTCTTGCATTATGACACTGTCACTATAATCAGTCCTTCCTTGAAGCTGCGTCACATAACCTATGACTTTAATTTCATTGTCTTCACGGATCAGCGGTGTAGACAAACACCATTCTTGATCATGCCATCATATGATTCTGTTTTTTTTTTTTTTTTAATTCATGCATAAACATTGTAGGAGCTTCAAATCTGTCTTTCTCAAACTGTTTTACTACCTTTGGCATAACTGGCACTGCAAATAAAGAGAATAGGAGATTTAAAGTAAATGCAAGTAAATGCTCCTTCCATTCCCTAATGTGTCTCATTTGGGAAGAAAACATGCATTTTAAAGAACCAATGCCTTGACAACCCAAACTCTGTCTGTTCTCCCAGAATCACCTTTGTATTATTAGTGCTTTGAACTTTTGATATGGGGCAGAAACTTTAAAGTATAAATCTAAATTCAATCGTGTGCAAAAAGAAGATATTGGCAAGATTAGAAGCCTTTAAGGTAAAGATTTAATGTGTTCCCATATTTTTGTATCCAGTGAAGCAATATGTTATTAGGCATGATGAGGGTGCTAATTGTTTTAATTCTGTCCATCCTATTATTGTGCATCCTATATGATCCATTACTTTACCTTCTTGCTTCTTACTCCTCCATTCTTGGATGCTAAACAGAGAGAAGTGGATACCACACATTTCATGCAAACAGCACCTTGGTTGGGCTTGTTTCCTGGTGCAGATGGGCAAATATTGCATAATGAAGATGGTGGAGGCAGCCCTGTTGTCAACCTCTTTGCATCCGCCACTGCTGCAATTGCATCAGATCCTAACTGTCCAAATCCAATGTCTTTCCACACCGTATCAAAACAGGCAGAAGCTGCAGGTGCGCGCAATTGCACATCTTACAATCTTGCTTTTGCTTTTATTATAATGCCCAAAAGAGGGGAATCACTTTCTGCAGTTTCAGAACTTCCAGCTCCCCCTGCCGTTTCACCTTCCCCACTACCTTCTCCCTCCACAAAACCAATCTTAAAGAAATTAATAGTAAAGTACTAAACGTATCAAATAGCCATTCCTGGGAGGTATTGGATATTCCAACCGAAAGAAAAAGGACAAAGAGGATGAGACAGAGAGACAGAGAGACAGAGAAGTGTAGCCAACACTTCCAATAACTTCCCTTCACCACCATCGCTGGAAAGAGAAAAAACCAGGCCATTACTTGGGCAAATAATCCTCTAGGCTCGGTTTTAGGTTGAGTTTTAAGACACCAATCCTGTGGTTTGAAGCCGTTTTGGGGGAAGTCTATTTAACCACGTGCTGGTTGGAGCAATGGACAGTATTGGAGGTTTGATGCACATCCTTGGCTCTCGAATATTGTCTCCAAAATTGAGGATTGGCTTATACGATTTAAAGTTAGAGTCACATTATTAATTTTTCAATTTTAGTAGATAATGATCGAGTGAAAATTGAAAATTTGGTTAGGCATAGCTTAAAAAAATTAGGAATTGCGTTCTGGACTTCGAAGACCGTGAATGGATGACGGGGGAGCTCAAGAACTTTTTACTCGTAATCTTCTCCTACAGACTACATCTGTAACTTTTATGGACTTAGTTTACATGATTTTCTAGTATCTTTTTCTTCAACTTGTTAGGTGTCTCTCTCATATACTATCTGTGCACTTGGGTTGTGTGTTTTGCGCTTGTTAATAAAGATCTTCTTACTTATTGGAAAAAAAGAAAAGAATTTTATGTTCTCAGTCCTGTTCCCTATCAATGACTCCGTTAGGTTATAAACTTATAGTTAAATATGCAGAGGTTGATTTGATTGAAATGATGAATATAATATTTGGGGTTATAGCTAAATGCTTAGGTGTATCTATTGTATACTTCCAGTTGACTTGGATTTCACCACTTTTCAAGATTGAATAAAATTCATTTACTTATCAGAAAAGTCAAGATAAGGTCTGTGGGATGTCTGTGATGCAGTTGTAATGGTAAATGTTCATGAACATCTATTTATTTTCGTAGTATCCTCTATGTGCTGTGAAACCTAGTTCTAACAAGGAACTCAGTGGAACACTAAACACTGAGTTACCATAGGAATGGTTCTTCTAGGGCTTGTGCAAGGCACCTTTGTTATTATTGGATTAGGATACATTTTTATAATCACTTAACACAACAATGCGAAAATGGAGAGGGCATTTTGGTAATCATCATAGTGAACCTTTGTGGAAGTTTATTCTCTCTTGCCTAATGTGGTGTATTTGGAGAGAAATGAATGATAAGACCTTTGAAGATTGTGAGAAGTCGGTGGTGGATCTAAATGCCCTTTACTTCAAAATCTGTTTTACATCTGTGGCTTCCATCGATTGTTTTTACATTCCTAGTTTTCAGGATTTTCTTCTTCCACTTACCTTTTCTATTTAGGTGTATCTCGTATATACTTCCTATAAAAAAGTCTTGATGACCTTGATTCTATCTATACTTGTACACTGTATGCACAAGCCCACCATTTAGTTCTTGGTGTTGGAGAGCTATTTTGGGTTTAGTGTTATTTTGTATGCAAGTATTGTTTTTGGCTAATAGCAAGTTTTTGGGACTCATGGTTTCAAATTATTTAGAGGAAATGAATATTGGTGAACCGGTATTCTCCTAGTTGGATGCATGGGATTTACTACTGTCAGTTTCTGATAAAACTTCCCTTTGGCACGGGTGGATTTCACAGAACTAATGAGGTAGGTTGGAAGGCTCATCCCCTGAGCTTGTTATGGTGGCTTTGGCTAGAGATGAATCACAGAACCTTTTTTTTTTTTTTGATAGTTTACGTAAATTTTATTAATAGAAGAGAGTAGGCATAGCCGAAGTACACAGGAGATATACAAAGAGAACACCTATCTATGATATGGAACTAGAAATGGATACAAGAAAATCATGAAAACTAATCCCATTGAAGTCAATAACAGTAGCTCAAAAAAATAAGGTGTTGGATACCACACATTTCCTGCAACCGCCCATTTCTCTCCATCCAAAGGCACCACATGAAACAAAGAGGGATCCTTTTCCATACTGCTGCAATTTCAGGAATGCCTAATTGAAAGGATTTAATTGTTTTGTTGGAGTTTAAGCATTTTCCTTTCTGCAATCTCTTCATTGACTTGACTTGTGGTCCATTTTTTACTTTCTTCAGATTCTTTATCTTCTTAGCTTTCGATTTTTGAAATGTTTTGGTATTCTCAATTGAATCATTGTTTATTAAAATATGTTTCTCCAAAAGGAAAAAAAAAAAAGTCCAAAAGGAAAATAAAAAGATTAAGTCTGGCCAGCCAGCCACTCCCTAAACGCTACTTTCAGAACTGGTTTACTTTGGACAGTTCATAGAAATAAGCTACAAGTTTACGTTAAGGGCCCCCCCCTACTGGCTAATAAAAGGAAAAAGAGTAATTTCTCAATCTTGATTCAAGACTTTTCCCTAGTTTGACCCTGGTCCAAAGTTCATCCTTCATAGTTTGTAACTTCTAAATTACAGCTGGTGAAAGAGAGAGAGAGAGAGAGAGAGAGATTTCTCTCAACCTTGGCTGCCAGTTTGATCCTGGCCCAAATTTTATCGTTCATAGTTTGCAACTCTGGCCATTTCCTAGACAATAGATTACCCTAAATGAGTTGGGCCCAACACATTGAATTGGAGGTAATGTAGAATCAAGGTTAGAACTCAGCACCACTTCCTTTGATACCTTTTTAAACTGCTGCATATTTCAAAAGCTTAAACAACTGATTGGAAGTAGTGAGCTTAATCACAAACCGTTATCATAACGGTAAGGTTTGGTTGAATGGCCAATTGCAAAAGAAAACAGGCAGAGTTAAAAAAAAACACCACTGTCAGCTTTGTGTTTCATAATTTTAATGCTAGTCCTGAAAATGCGTGTACTCCGCTTGTTGCCTGTAGGTTTAAGTGTCTGCCATTTTCCCTGTTATTGTTTCATTCATTTGATGACTCTCCAGTTTGAGGGGTTAAATGTCTCCTTTTGTATCAGATCTCTTATACAAGGCTAACATGAATACTGGAAGCGTGCTGGAATATACCCTTGCTTTCACAAGTGCAGCACTGGATAAATATTGTAGTAAGTGGAGTACTGCTCCAAAGACAGGGTTTATCGACATTACAACATCAAAGGATTTCTACCGTATATATAGCGGCCTTCAAATTGTAAGAAACAACTTTCATCACTTGTATATTTGGTCTGTCCACATAATGTCTTTGATCTGTCTGTATTATTTGATATGTTGTGTATTATTTGATATATAAACTATTTTCAATGGGCATATCTGTTGAATATGCTGCAAGTTTTCACTTGTGAGTTTAAGTTATTGTAGGGACTCTGCAATGGCTTTTATAGGAAGAATTGGTGCTGAAGACCCATAATTATATATCGAAATACATATTTTGCATCTTTAGATAACATTTTCATGCGGACTTATTAGTTCTATATTTGTCCTATCAATTGAAAGAGACAGGCATGTTAAATGATCATGTCAGTTCACAGCGAGCAGAATGTATTCAGTTTGGGAAAAAATGTTAATGCATGAATCCTGATTATAAGAAGTCCCTGGTGGGGAAGCTTTAGTAAGCTTCAGTGAATCATTATTTTTTTTTTTCCTTCCACATTTTGGTCTAGGAGCATGCAAATGTTGATTGTCTTTTTTGCTGCTAACATGTTATAATCTTTGTACCATATAGGGATATCTTGAAGAGACTACTCAGGCATTATCAAACAATACCGAAGTGCTGGGTGATTCGGTTGCCTGGGGTGCTTGCACCGTAGTATACTTGCTTGGGCAACAGCTGCATTTCGAGCTTTTTGATTTTTCATATCAAGTCCTCAATGTTGCAGAAGTGGAGGCTGCATCAATAACACAGACACATAAAGTTCATTTTGCTCAGGTAAAGTATATCTTTGTTGTGAACTTACGGTTTTCATAATAGTTGTTTTAAACCACAAGCTAAAATGATTCTCTCTGGTTTTTTTTTACCTATCTTGATTCTGGATATATATATATATATATATATATATATAATGCAGTCCCATATTTCTTGTGCTCCAAAATTAGGAAGACTGCTTCTTATTATTTTTATTTCCAAAATAAAAATGTTGGAACTTTCTAAAACCCAGTGCAGTATAAATTAAAACCCTTTGGAAGTTCTGGCATTAATCTAGTTTCTCTTTACAATGCCTTTCGTGGTGTTTACGAATGCATTTTTTTTTTTTTAAATAAGGGGTGGGAAGCACTATTAGAAGCAATGAAGAAAGCAAGGAGACTGAATAATCACGTGTTCTCCATGCTGAAAGCACGTTGCCCCCTTGAAGACAAGACAGCTTGTGCTATCAAGCAAAGTGGTGCCCCTCTGCATAGGATTAAATTTGAGAATACAGTCTCTGCATTTGAAACGCTGCCTCAGAAAGGAGCCTGAATTTTGGTCATTACTAACTTTAAATTTTCTTCCCCACCGCCCCCGGGACGCTGCAGTGAAGTGGTATGTACTGATTGGGATTGAAATTTATACTAAAGAGAGTTGTCTAACTACCGTTTGTTCTTGAAATGAAAATATGCATATTAGTGAGTCTAACTGCATACCTGCATACGGTTTACATTTTGTCCTATATATACTTTAGGATGAAATTAGTGGTTTCGTAAATTAAAGTGATTTTGGTTCAAGGTAAGAGCAACAAATTGATGATTTTATAATATGATTATATGTATGTAATGGACCCACGAACTCTTGACTGTGTTCGAGATTGTCAATCTCCAGAAGAATAGAAAGAGATGAGATACAGAGAGAGAGGAGAAGAGATAGGAAGAAGATGATGATTTTGAAATGAACTTCGATGATCATTCCTTCCTTCTCTCCAACTATATACTCTTCACCAAACGGCAGCCTATTACACTTACAATTAAAAGACAAAACGCCAACGTATCACGTTTACAATCGAAAGACGACACCGTATCGCTTGCCTTATTACAATTACATTCATAAAACAGCATCATACAACTTAATCACAAGAGTAATGTTAGATACAAGTCTCAAATAAACAAGTCTAATATAAGCCTTTTATAAAATAATGGATCTTATTAATAAATAATAGTTTTTTTTATACTTTTTTAAGGTGGGATTTATTTTTTTACAAGGATTTGTATGAGACTTGTCTATTTGAGACTTGTACAAATCATTTCTCTGTACACAATTAAAGCACAGATTCTCTCTACTTGTAAAATGACCGTGCTGCACCAAGACCAACTACTTTTAACAACCTTTTCCTCTGAACCCTCTTGAAGCTGCTGATCTTCACTTCGACCCAGCTTGGCTCTCGTCATCTTCCATGACTTGAGCTCCCTTCAACCCATGACAATGTAACTCAAATGAATAGATGGAATTAGTTTTTGCTAATCAAAAGGCGAGTAGAGAGAATTGACAAATCAATTAGTTTGAAAGATTTCAAGTTAAGGTGATTTTTGGCTGTTGGTTGCGTTTTAAATTTCCTTGACAAATTAGGGATGGATTGAGGATTATTGGGATTGATTACAAGTCGGGAGAGATTTTGTTTCCCAAAAAAAAAAAAAAAAGATTACAAGTGGAGAGAGACTTATTCGATGCACTTGGATGCTTTGTCAGAATTTTTGTACGCGAGAGGTCTTTAGGCCTCGTTTGGTTACACAGATAAAATGAGATGAGAGTTGAAAGTTGAATAAAATATTGTTAGAATATAATTTTTTAATATAATTTTTATTTTAAAATTTGAAGAAGTTGAATTGTTTATTATATTTTATGTGGGAGTTTAAAAAAATTACAATGATTATTGAGATGAGATGACACATAGGATTGTGTTCTGAAAATTAATTTGGCTTGAATATTATTCCAATAGACTTATTTATTTTTTTAGATTAATGAACTATTATTTAAATGACGTGCTTATTTCTATATTTCATCTAATTAATTATACAGCCTTCAAATCATTGTAAATATGATTTGGGTATACTTAGTGAAAACACCGCGCAAGAGATCTAAATCATAAATGCCAATGATTTGCAAATTCTGACCTCATGGTTAGTGAGCGAATTGAGTATTTCATCTGATAAGATTATAATTTAACAATTATGATGATGTATTGAAGTGGTCCATGTGGAATACAAATTTCATTACAATTTCAATCGAGCTTGCAAATGTAATTAAGTCAATGAACTTGAATATCAGTTATACTTCGCTTTAATATATTAAGGAATGACATTAAATCACCCATATCTCAATATTAATGGGTGATCATGTAAAAATATTATGGGAACATTAATTTGATAAGAAATTCATGGTGGGAAATCTAAATGCCACCTTAAGGAAGCTAATATTATTGATTATTATGATCCGTACGTGCTGTTTCTTAAATGTAACTAAATTAATTTTTATGGGTAGAAAATTCTCCGTTTGAATAGTGAAAGTATTTCATTTCATTTTATCTCATTATTACAAATTTTCTAAATGATAGTGATAGGTTAACAATCCATTTACAACTTATAACAACTTTGATTTGATGTGTTTAAATATAATATTTTTTATTATATTTAAACACATCAAATCAAAAGTAAAAGTCAAAATTAAATTTAAAATAATATTATTTTATTACATAGTTGTATACAAATTTTTATTTAGTAGTAACTTCATAATTTTTTTAGAAAATTTCTAAACAAAAAATAATAAATAATTTAATTTTTTCAAATCTCAAAATAATAATAATATTAAAAAATAATATTTTAACAATATTCTATTTAAATTTAAATTTTTATTTAAAATTATTTCATCTCATTTCGCTATCCAAACTGTACGTAATTGATGACAGGAAATTATAACTTATCTTAATTTGTATGGATATTTATGAATGAACAACTATTGCAATTTTAATGAATTAGGATATTCTGGTAATAATCAACAAATCCTAGAGTGCAACTACATATCACTCACTTGTGGTAAGATTAATAATTAAAAAAAAAAAAACCTAAATGGGTGCTTCTAAGATAAACAAATGGTGAATCCTGTTATAGTTAAGAATTGATTATTTTCCAATCGGTCCACGACCAAATTCTATATAAGAACTGTTTGATTGGGTGGCCAACAATAATAGTGATTTTAGCTCTGGGGAGTTCTGCTTTAAGACAACATTTTTCAGCTTTGTTTTTTGGTATCACACATTTAAGACAAGGAGCAAGAGATACAGCAGAAGTAAATAATTGCACCGCCAAATTCTGGGAAAGAAGCATTTACGAACAAGAGGGAATTGAGTAATAAAACGTGTTTTCACACAATCATATTTTAAATTGAGAGTATTTTTGTAAAATGTTATTATTTTTATAAGTTATTTTATAAAAATATCATTTATATAAAATATAGTTGTGTAAATGATTGTAAAAATGATTGTATGTGTATCATTTTTCTTAGAGTCGTGCTAGCGTGTTGTCCAGTTTTGATCGTTGGACATATCCATTAGCACAAAGTTATTTTTTTATTTTTATTTTATTTTATTTTTTATATTTTTTAATATATTTAAATATTTAAAAAAAATAAAAAAATATATGAATATATTAAAAATTATTTTCTTAATTATTAAATAAAAAATTAAATAAAAAATTAAATACTTAAACGATCAAATTGAGAGGATAAACTCAAGAGAATAATAGCATTTTCCTTTTTTTTATTGTCTATGTTCATGTCAATATCGGCCTTTATGTACTCTTTGACCTTCTTGTCGACAACTTGTACATATGAATCATCATATTTCTTAATCACGAATAGTTAGCGGAGTTAGTTATTTACAGCATGTGTATATTAGTATGATTATTTATATAAAAATGACGCATTCTGTCCATCTGGGAACCACGCTCATCAAGGAACTCCTTGTGCGGAAGCAACGTAACTATGCAGAAAATCGTAATTTCGGGCACAAGGAAAGGCCCTATCAGACGATCAAGGCGAGCAAGTTGGTTTTTCATCATAGAAATGATTAAAATATTTGATATAAAGTGAAAAATAATGTGAACCATTACCATTGTTCAATGTATCGGTTCGGTTATCTAGATTTTGTGTCTTGGTACTTGAACCAATGTATGCCTCTTAGGGATATGAGCCTTAACCGCTTCTCAACCAAACAAAGGGTTGTGTCCTTTGGTGAATTAGAAACCTTTTCAATGTATTCTCTAATATTTGAAAAGTTGTGACTTCTCAAAAGTGTTCATTCATTTAAGTTGTGACTTTTCACAAACACCATTTCATTTAAGTGATGTGACTTTTCACATGTACCATTTCATTTAATTAAGTTGTGACTTTTCACAAGTACCATTTCATTTATGTGATGTTACTCTTCACATGAACCATTTCATTTAAGTGATGTGACTCTTCACTGTACCATTTCATTTAAATAAGTTGTGACTTTTCATAAGTACCCTTTCATTCTCTATAAATAGGGAACCCCACCCACAAATTCATAAACTCAAAATTCTCTACAAAACTTAGAGAAACACCTCTTCTTCTCTTTGTCTTTCTGTCTTTGGGCTTTGGCTATTTTATATCGGGTTCGAGAATCTCCTTTTGTGTGCACCGACGAGGAGATTAATGGGAACCAACGTTGTTGTATCTTGGGAGTAGACTGTCAAGAAGCCTAGTGCATGTTTAATATTGGAGGCGGCGGAATCTACTCTAAGGAAAGCGTCTATCACAACGTGCCTCAATACCGGGTTCTCTCTTTCAAATTTGTTCTTGTTATTTTACATATTCTCTAGTTTACAAAGCATTTCAGAATATTTCTCAACAATCTTAGAGTAGAGAATTCTCTTTGTTAAACTAGAGATGTGTTTTAATTGATTGGTTGCCACCATGACTTCAAACGAACCTATTGCACCCGAGAAATTTGGAGGAATCAATTTTAAGCGTTGGCAAGAAAAGATGAAAATCTTTCTTACAATGCTTGGATTATATTTTGTTATTGAGAATGATCCTCCTTCTGATGATTTACATGAGCCTGCACGTACTATTGAATTGCAAACATATGCAGAAAAAGATAATTTGTGTAGATGTAGGATTTTAAATCATTTAAGTGACACACTTTTTGATGTTTATCTACACATTAAATCTGCCAAAGATATTTGAAATGCTCTTGATAAGAAATATGGTGTACAAGATGCCGGAATGGATAAGTACACCGCAAGCCAATTTCTTGGTTTCAAGATGGATGATTCCAAATCTGTGGTAGAGCAAGCCCATGAGTTAACTATTCTTTACCATGAATTGGGCCAACGGGGAATGGGTATTACCGAGCGTCTCCAAGTTGCTTGTACAATAGACAAGTTGCCTCATTCATGGAAGAATTTTGGCCTATCTCTTAAACATAAGACTGAAGATATGACCATAGAAACTTTGATCTCTGCCATTAGGATCCAAGAACAACACTTGGAAAATGATCTCATCCCACCATTGGTTTCTGATTTTCAGTCTAAAGCAAATATTGTAGAAGGCCATAAAACTCATAAGAACCCACTACATCAGAAATCCAAATTCAATAAGGGTAAAACTAATTATGGGAATAATTTGAAACCAAAATCTTATATTAACAAAGATGATAAAAGACCCATTTGTTTTAACTGTAACAAACTGGGTCATTTGGCCAAAAATTGTCGCTATAAGAAGAGGAAATATCAAGGCAATGAACAACCAAGATCGCCTAACCCACAGGCTCATATGGTGCTTTCTGGGACCGACTCTGTTAGAACCGATGAACGGTATGTAACCATAAGTCCCCAAGTTTATCTGGCTTGTAGTGCTACTAATTGGATATTAGACACATGAGCCAATGTACATGTCACTTCTAACCGCAAAATTTTTTCAACATATCAGGATACAAGCGGCATGAAAGTGACTATGGGTAACTCCACCTCTGCACAAGTATTTGGAGTAGGAAAAATTGTACTCAAATTAACATCTGGAAATACTCTTCCTTTAGAAGAAGTATTTTACGTACCAGAGGCGAGGAGAAACCTAATTAGTGGATCTTTACTCAATGGGGCAGGCTACACATTATTATTTCAATCCAATAAAGTTATTGTAACTAAATATGGGTCATTTGTGGGGAAAGGCTATGTGAGTGGTGGTTTGTTTGTAATAAATATTCAAAATAATGTAGTAGACAAATTTGATTCTAATAATAAATTTGTATTTTCTACATGTTCCTCTTCAATATGGCATGCTAGATTAGGCCATGTTAATTATCATAATGTCAAAAGAATGATGGATTTAGAGATTATTCCTAAAGTTCCTGTTGATTTGGATGAAAAATGTTTAATTTGTGTTCAATCAAAACAGCCTAGAAAGCCATTTAAATCTATTATAAGAAACTCATTGCTACTTGAATTAATTCATAGTGATGGTTGTTATTTAAATGGAGTCTCCTCTAAAGGTGGTAATAAATACTTCATTACTTTTATAGATGATATGTCTAAATTTTGTTATGTTTACTTGATGAAAACAAAAGATGAATCATTTAGTAAATTTGTCATCTATAAAACTGAAGTTGAAAACCAGTTGGAGAGAAAAATTAAAATTATCAGGTGTGATAGAGGAGGTGAATACTCTTCTAATCAATTAGCTCAATGCTGTGAGGAGAATGGTATTATACATGAGGAAACTACTCCATATTCTCATCAATCCAATGATATTTCTGAAAGAAAAAATAGAACCTTGATGGATATGGTCAAATGTATGCTCTCTAGATCCGGCCTACCTGAGCAATGGTGGGGGGAAGCAATACTTGCATCTTGTTTTATCTTGAACAGGGTACCATTTAAGGGATCTGACAAGACACCGTATGAACTCTGGAAGGGTAGAATACCCAATATTAATTTCTTTAGAGTTTGGGATTGTCTTGCAAAGGTTAATGTTCCAAAAATTAAGAAAAGAAAATTAGGTCCCAACACAGTAGATGCAGTATTCATTGGGTATGCTAGACATAGTTCTGCATATAGGTTTTTGATAATCAAATCAGAAGTCCAAGGTATTGATCCCAACACCATCATGGAGTCTAGAGATGCAACATTTTTTGAAGATCTATTTCCTTTCAAAAATAAATTAGAAAGATCTTTACCTACAGTAAGTTTTCATTCCACCAGTAGTCAACCTATCATTATAAATAATCCTGATAGTGTATCTGGATTAGAAAATGAACTTGGAAGAGGAAAACGAGTTAGAAAGGAAAATGATTTTGGACATGACTTTTATACTTATTCTATGGAGGAAGACCCATTGACTTTCAAGGAAGCCATGCTTTCTATTGATTCTACTTTCTGGAAAGAAGCAGTAAATAGTGAGATAAAATCTCTTAAGATTAATGGTACTTGGAATTTATGTGATTTTCCACCTGGATGTAAAACCATTGGATGTAAGTGGATTTTTAAAAAGAAATTAAGACCTGATGGTATTATTGATAAATTTAAAACTAGGCTGGTTGCAAAGGGCTTTACACAAAGAGAGGGTATCGATTATTTTGATACATATTCTCCTGTTACTAGAATAACCACAATTCGTGTTTTAATTGCTCTAGCAGCGATCCATAAACTTGAAGTCCACCAAATGGACGTAAAGACCGCATTTCTAAATGGCGATCTAGAAGAAGAGATATACATGGATCAACCAGAGGGGTTTGTGGTTCCAGGACAAGAAAGAAAAGTTTGTAAACTTATTAAATCTCTCTATGGTTTAAAGCAAGCTCCTAAACAATGGCACCAAAAGTTTGATGAAATAATTTTATCTTATGATTTTAAGATAAATAAATCTGATAAGTGTTTATACACTAAAATAGTTGATGGTGCATGCGTAATGCTATGTCTTTACGTTGATGATATTCTCATCTTTGGTACCAATATAGATATTATTCTTGATGTTAAAAATTTTTTTATCTAAGAATTTTGACATGAAAGACATGGGAGAGGCACAAGTAATTCTTGGTATTAAATTAATGAGATCTCGTGATGGTATTAACATAAATCAATCTCATTATATTGAAAAGATTCTTAAAAAGTTTGAGAGATTCGAATGCAAACCTATTAGTACTCCTCTTGATCCTTGTTTGCATTTAAGTAAGAATCTTGGAGATCCTGTGTCACAACTGAGATATTCTCAGATTATTGGTACGTTACTGTATATTGCTAATTCTACTAGACCTGATATTTCATATGCTGTGAGTAAACTTAGCAGATATACTAGTAGGCCTGATAATTCTCATTGGAAGGCATTGGAAAGAATTCTTAAATATTTGAAAGGAACCATGACATATGGTATCCATTATTCTGGGTATCCCACTATATTGGAAGCATATAGTGATGCTAGTTGGATAACTGACACAGTAGATCGTAAGGGAACAAGTGGATATATTTTCACTCTCGGTGGAGCAGTTGTGGCTTGGAGATCTTCTAAGCAAACTGTGATTTCACGATCTATTATGGAAGCTGAATTAATAGCCTTGGATACTACCGGACATGAGGTAGAGTGGCTTAAGAATTTATTATCAGAAATTCCACTAGTTAAAAAACCAATGCCAGCCATTTCTGTTCTTTGTGACAATCAGGCTGTGATGAGTATTTGTAATAATAAACACTTTAATCATAAGAGGAGATATTTAAGTATCAAGCATTCTACGATAAGATACCTGATAAAGAATGGATACCTGACTTTGGAATATGTAAAGTCAAAAGATAACCTTGCAGATCCTTTGACGAAAGGACTGGCAAAGTCGAAGGTTATACGTACATCAAGGGGGATGGGACTGAAGTCCATTAATTAGGTCACCAATAGTGGCAACCCAACCTTCCTGACTGGAGATCCCAAGAAGAAGGTTCAATGGGAAGAACAAACTATTTGAGTGACTGGATAGCACTATTAAAATATTATTATAGGTTCATCCCTAGGGTGTGAGTGCTAAAAATGCAATGGCAAAGGAAAAGCGAAATGCTTTGAATGAGTCCAAGACTAAGGCGAGGTATTGAATTGCAGGTACCCTTGGAGGACTCACCTATGTGAGTGTGACTGTGGGGCCGCAGTCTATGGTAATTGGGCTATTTCCTAGAGCGCTCATGAATCCAAGATACGGTGCACGGCCTTTATGCACCACCTTGAAAGGAACCTGATATATGCCATACTATGTGTGTGGTGTGGAGAAGCCTGAGTTAAAGATTCTGGTTCAAGACTTGGTTCACCATGGATCTTTCAGATGGAAACACGCTAACACTAGGTAGACGTTCAAAGCCGCAAGCTACCTCTATTGATGCATAGTACTTAGTCCAAAGAAAGAAAATTGTATTCTATTCTGTTCTTTAAAATATTTTAATCAGGTGGGGGATTGTTGGTTTTTCATCATAGAAATGATTAAAATATTTGATATAAAGTGAAAAATAATGTGAACCATTACCATTATTCAATGTATCGGTTCGGTTATCTAGATTTTGTGTCTTGATACTTGAACCAATGTATGCCTCTTAGGGATATGAGCCTTAACCGCTTCTCAACCAAACAAAGGGTTGTGTCCTTTGGTGAATTAGAAACCTTTTCAATGTATTCTCTAATATTTGAAAAGTTGTGACTTCTCAAAAGTGTTCATTCATTTAAGTTGTGACTTTTCACAAACACCATTTCATTTAAGTGATGTGACTTTTCACATGTACCATTTCATTTAATTAAGTTGTGACTTTTCACAGGTACCATTTCATTTATGTGATTTTACTCTTCACATGTATAATTTCATTTAAGTGATGTGACTCTTCACATGTACCATTTCATTTAAATAAGTTGTGACTTTTCATAAGTACCCTTTCATTCTCTATAAATAGGGAACCCCACCCACAAATTCATAAACTCAAAATTCTCTACAAAACTTAGAGAAACATCTCCTTCTTCTCTTTGTCTTTCTGTCTTTGGGCTTTGGCTATTTTATATCGGGTTCGAGGATCTCCTTTTGTGTGCACCGACGGGGAGATTAACGGGAACCAACGTTGTTGTATCTTGGGAGTAGACTGTCAAGAAGCCTAGTGCATGTTTAATATTGGAGGCGGCGGAATCTACTCTAAGGAAAGCGTCTATCACAACGTGCCTCAACACCGGGTTCTCTCTTTCAAATTTGTTCTTGTTATTTTACATATTCTCTAGTCTACAAAGCATTTCAGAATATTTCTCAACAAAAGTCACGAGCGAACAAGACTTAGGCAAGAATGACCCTGGGTGTAAATTTCTATAATAGGGAAGGCCTAAGAATTGAGTGGCATTCCTTAGGTTGTCATTGGGAGAACAAAGGGTTTGGACGAAATGGTCGCGCTCTTGAGTCTAAGTCGTGTCGGTAGAGGCTAGAGGATGATGTGGTCAAGTACTGGGCGCAAAGCCAAGTGTTACTCATCATAACGAAGTCATACGTGCACTATAACACAATTTGTCTTTTGTAACAGAGGAAACCGTCACAAAAAATTACCAACACCTCACTAAAGATATTTGGTGACAGTTTGAAACCGTCACCACGACCGTCACAGAAAATAATTGGTGACGGTTTACTGTTGAACCGTCACTAAAAATATTTTTAGTGACGATTGGAGGTATTCCGTTTGGTGTAACGTTCGAACGTTCTCTTTTCTTGTGACGGTTGAGATCTATCACAGAAAGTAATGTTCAGACTTCCAATTGAACGTTCGAACATCAACCCGACCGATTGGCGTTCGAATGACAGAAGTTGACGTTCATTGATTCAAGTTCGAACATATCATATTTACGTTCGAACGTTAACGGACCAATGTTCAAACGTAACGGGTTTATCGTTCAGGCGTTATTTCGAATGTTAACAAAGAAGCGTTCGAACGCAAGTGGTACATTCGGAGGTTTGTTCGAACGTGAATCGTTTAATCATTCCAACGTTTTGTTAGTTTGAGGGTGAGTACGTTCGAATGTTACTATATAATTTTGTGTATTCACCTTCGAACGTTGGTTCGAATGTGAACCAATGTTTGAACGTACAAATCAAAAATACTAATTTCATAAATTTAAAAACATATCAATTGTATCATATTACACAACATCAATTAACAACTAACAATATCTTATAAAATTTCAAAATTAGATATTAAAATTAGTTATATACCCTAATAAAATTGATAAAATTCATTTCTTCTTCTTTCATTGCCCACCGCGATTCTGTTGCAACGATATAACACGTTCCATTTGCACCATCATCTCCTGCTGTACTTTCTCTTGGACTTCACTACGTATTATTTCCTCATGATCTCTCTGTTGGTCCTGTAAACGCATCTCTAAATGAGATTGTTGCTTTAAAAGAGACTCTAACTCTTGCTGTCTCGAC
This sequence comes from Juglans regia, assembly GCF_001411555.2. Lineage (NCBI taxonomy): Eukaryota > Viridiplantae > Streptophyta > Magnoliopsida > Fagales > Juglandaceae > Juglans > Juglans regia. Next base: position 16,559,844 of record NC_049911.1, on the reverse strand, counting down.
CTCATATATTCATTCTCATGCCGTGTAGCTTCTAAATCTTTAGTAAGATTATTAATTTGTGAAGTCGATGAGGTTGAGGAGGATGAACATGTATGTTTGAAAGATCGTCCCAAACCTCTTGCCATACTAGACTGCAGCCAGAGCACTTGCGTGAATATGTCTATGTCACCAGGAGAGGATTCTCCAGAAGCTGACTACATCTCCATCATTTATTCCTGCAATTTGAAAGAAAACACATCGTTAATAAGTAACGTATTAAAAGAAATAGAAATAAAAAATAAATTATTCACATGTTGCATAATTTATTTAACAAAACTAACATTGCTTACATAATTATCTGCAGCGGCATGATTCATCCACTCACTACGCTCATTAGTGTGAGCAATAGTATAGACATAAACGGAGGAAAAGTTTTCAAGATCATCACATTTCTAACAAAGCGACATTAGCAATTTAAAAAGATAATATTAGTACTTAAATAAAAGAATATCAGAAAAATAAATAAATTCTATAATTTTTTAATTACTATTTTTTCAGTAAGACGGTGGAATAACCTTGAACCGAGATGATGGTGGACAGTCAGAGCGGATCTATTTTGTGCATTTGTAGAACTCAAGTGCTATAAAATTAATTAAGAATGTTAATTGTAATATATATATACATATAATATATAGAATGAATATGAATGTAAATAATTAAAAGATATAAATGTAAAATACCTGATAATCTGGAGATGCGAAAAGATCACAATACTTTCTCCAATCATCTAACTTCATATGCTTGAAAGGGGACTGCATAGCCTCTTCCAACGTCTCAAACTTCTTGAAGTGGTCATGACATCGTCCCTTGTGACGCCGGAATAGTGTAACCATCAACTCATTCACAGTTATCAAATCCTCGCTACGGCGAAAGTCGAGATCGAATTCATCCTACTAATTGAATCAGGTAAAAAATATGATATACTAATCTAGGTGAAAAAAATGTACTCTCAAAGTAAACTCACCAGCACATGACTTTGAATGTGCTCCTTAATCTCATTCGGAACATCTCGTCATGTGCGCACATAAAATGGAGCATAAGTTTGAATTACTGTGCCAATATAGGAGGAAAGCACTACTGCACTATCATCCACTCTTTCAGTAGAATTATTAGGAATGGTGATCTTGAGTTTTCCGTGCCTTCTATTTTTCTCAAGAGAGATGTCACGTGTATAGCCACGACTGCGACGTACAAATGCATCAACTATATATGATAATAGTATAATTATAGTTATATAGTTATTGAGACAAAAATATTAACTATATAATTAATTATCAACCACGATATTTCCTTACTGGTAGGTGTCGACTGGTTGTTGTTTTCTTACGTGTTAACTTGATCTTCAGGAGCGGATTCCTCGGGTGGGGAGTCCTTAATGGGTTCGAGACTTGGACTTGGCAGAGGCACATTTCTTCGTTGTTGTTTTGGCGGCATCCTTGAAAATGATTAATTATACCAAAGAAAATTAATTAGAAGAAATTATGAAAAATATAATATTTTATAGTCACCTATATGAATAAAATATTTAGTACTTTTATTCTTCATCTTTGGATGTATTTTTCATACTTGTTTTAGAATCTCCCTCAATAACATCTTCATCATCCTCATCAACCTCTTCTTTGTCCTCCTTATCCACCTCCTGCCTGGATTCTGATTCGTCTTCATCTTCTGACTCTTCTTCTTATTCCTCCTCCTCACTTACTTGAATTGAATGATCATTTAATACGGACGGGTCGAGATGGACGGGTGGGACATCATCTCTACACAAGGGGAGCAACTCAAGTGCACCGAGGTAAACAAACAAATTAATATCCTCGCCATCGTCCTAGTATGCCTCTACAATCGGAGTGTCATCTTCATCTCCACTATTCTCGTAATCTGTACTCGTTCCTGCTTCATATATATTTCGAGGGATAAAATTTTGTATGACTCGCCAAGTTATCTCTCCACTATCTTCATACTCGCTTTTCATTGGATCAATCAAGTAATAGACTTGGGTAGCTTGACAAGCCAATACGAATTGATCATCTTCATACCATTTAGATGCAGTATTGACACTAGTAAAGTGATTATCCCTATGAATCGAAACCCGACCACCACATAGATCCCACTAATCACATTTAAAGACATATGTTACAGACCCACCCAAATGTTTCAATTCGATAATATCACGTATGACACCATAATAGTTAATAATCATATGTTCCATGACTCCCCTCGACCAACACACCAGAGTTTTGAGTCTTTCTATTACGTTTATGGTATAGAGTATGAAATCTATAATCTTGAACCGTGCATGCAGTGTAGCAAAGTGCTCTATTTGAGGGACCATGAGCCAATGCATACAATTCAGGAGAAATTGATCCGGGATCACGAGCACGTTGTTCCAAAATCTAACAATTGAAATAATATATATTTATAAAAAGTTACCCAGAGTTAAAAGTTTCAAAATGTAACATATATATAATTTTAGTTTATACACGATCTTCAAACCATCTGGAAAATTCTTTCTCGTGTTTTGCCTCTATATTCTCTACGCCTTCTATCTTAAGTTTGTCCATGTGCTCTCTGTATATAAGTGCAAAAGATGTATATTTTGAGCACAACAGTTATAGTTAAACTTAAAAAAAACTAGAATTATTTGAAGCATGCAACGACATACTTGAGATAATCATCAATCTCCCGGCAATTATTTAGCACATATCACCGAATTTTACCCAACTCTCCATCAATTAAATCGTAACCCGTTTGTGCACCCAAGGGTCGTACATTTTGGAAAAACGTTGATAGCTCACGAGGAGGTGGAGTAGCAAGATCAGCATTTCGCTCTTGACGATTAAATCTTGTTTCAACACCACGAAAATATAGAGAGCAAAATATAGGCCTCTATTATTGAACCCTCAGCTCTGGCTTTATTCCCAACAATGTGCTTCAGTCAATCCAAATATCTTTCAACTAGATATATTCAACGAAACTGCACAGTTCACCCAACAGTACCTCTCTAGGTAAATGTATTTTTAAATGGACAATGACATCAAAAAATGATGGTGGAAAGATCTGCTCGAATTTACTACCCAAGTGCACAAATCCTTAAAAAACATACAGAATTCGGATATGGCAATACGTACATTAGATGTTAGCTTCCCACAAATTCCCACAGGTAATAACTTCTACAAAAATACGTGACAGTCATGACTTTTCAATCCACTGATTTTTCAGTCATCAGGGCCCACACATCTACTAACATTTGAAGCATAACCATCTGGTAACTTCACACCTTGCAACCATTTGCAGAAGTCTATCCTCTCCTCTCTTGTCATCGTAAAACATGCATGTGGCATGACCACCCTATTGCCTTCCACCCGTAAATGTAGATTATGTTTAATTCTTATTCTCTCAAGATCTTTCATCATCTTGATCGTGTCCTTCATCTTTTAGTTAATGCTCATCAATGTACCCAGTATATTATCACATATATTCTTCTCTATGTGCATTACATCCAAACATGCAGGACATAGTTTGGATGTATATTATACTTTATATAGACAATAAGTATATAATTTCTATATAAGCATTTATTTGATCCTTATTTAATAAGTAATTATTAATTCTAGTTATTATATGTATATTATACTTTATATATAGTTAAGTTATATATTTTTTTCTTTTTTCTTTTTACATTAAGTTTTATACTATACTTATAATTTGCATAATAATCATATTCTAACTAAATTAGTATGAATATATTATAAATACTTATTAAATATTAAATATTAATTCTCATGTTAAATATTTTTAATCTTTACTTAAATTAAGTTCCTAAACTTATAATTTTCTTATTAAAATAACAATTAAAAAAAACAAAAAAATATTATATAAAAAAATTCACATAAATCCACAACCTAAACACAATATATTTCAAATCCATATCACAACATATTCACAATACTCCCACAACAATATTTCTAAACATATAAATTAATCACCAATGAACACCATGAACTAATAAACTATTCACAAAACTCACAAACAATAATCACAATATTTCAAAAGTAAGCATAAAATCACAACAAAATATATAAACATATTTCTAAAGTTTAGAAATATATCTAGCACTCACAAATTCAAAAAACACAAAAAAATACTATATAAAAAAATTCACATAAATCCATAACCTAAATACAATATATTTCTAACCATATAAATATATTCAATAAAAATTCACAAACAACAATCAATATATTTCAAATCCATATCACAACATAATCACAATATTTCTACAAAAATATTTATAAACATATTATTAATTCATCATAAACTATTTACAAAATTCACAAATAATAATTAGATTATTTCAAGAGTAAGCATAAAATCACAACAAAATGTATAAACATATTTTTAAAATCACAAAAAAATGTATAAACATATTGCAAAAGTTTAGAAATATACCTAGCACTCACAATATTTTCTTACAAATCAAAAACTTTCAACTTGTCAAAATAATCAATCCTTCAAAAAATACAACACTAACTTATTAGAGGCATATATATAAAAAAAACACAAGACAAATATCATAAAATTCAAAAAAATACAAAAGAAAAATATTTTTTCCTTTCCAAGATCAATGGAACTAGAGTTTCAAAATATTAACCCTCTCTCTCTCTAACCCACGACCCTGACCTCTCATCGTCTCTCTCTCTTGGTTATTTGTATGCACGGGAGAATCAACAGAAATGAGTTTGCTTCCTCTTGTGCGTATATTCATGCAAAAGCTAAATCATTAGATTTAACATTCGAATGTTTAAGTTGTACGTTTGAACGTTAAAATATCTTGCCCAATTTTTAGATGACGGTCGAACGTTAAATATACACGTTCGAACGTATCTTACTATGACAAAGTCTGAAATCTAGCAGAAAATTTCCCGCACTTTTATTTTCATATTCGAACGTACGTAAATTTGATGTTTGAATGTTTATAAATTCCTAGTAAATTTCATGGACTAACGTTCGAATGTTAAATTTTAACGTCCGAACGTTTCAGATCATCACAGAGGGGCCGAAATCAAGCGAAAAATTTCCTGCTTTTTTCTTCTCGTGTTTGAACATATTATAATGTAACGTTCGAACGTCAATCGAACGTAACAATAATATGTGATACAACAATAATATAACAATAATATAACAAAATAATCGCATATGGCTCTAATGTCAAAGACGTAATCCCAGGTAATAAATAACTACTAATAATATTATATGATAATACTAATAATAATATGTGGTATAACCAACCATATGCATGAAAACATGTAAAACATGCAGTATAACCGACCATAAGTAATACTAATATATGTTAATGTCATTAGTAATATTCTAACTTATACTCAATAAAATATGGTCTACGAAAAGATTATAAGAATGATTGTATGTCTTGTTATAAATGCATACAATCCTTTACTTATACTGTAAATTGTTTTTCCATTATATGTATAATATTAGTGTATAGTATTAGTATATATCTAACAGTATTAGGATAAGTACTAATAGTATTAGGATAATGTTATATATTATAACATTATACCATATAATATATTAGTATAGTACTAGTTTAATATTATATGTTATATACTAATAGCATTACTATATATTATTATATAGTAATACTATATTACTATATAATACTATATTACTATATAGTAATACTATTTCTATATAATTACTATATTATATCTCTCCACTATATATTAGTATATCAGTATTATATATTATGTAATTACTATATTAATATTTGTATTTTGTACTAATATAGTAATACTAATATTAATATTAGACAGCTAATCAAGAATTAGGATTTGCTAATGGCAAAAATGACATAATTAATTGTATTAGTGTATAGTATTAGTATATATGATATTAAGACATCATTATATATGATACGAAAAGACAATCGTTTATTAGGAAGTTACAATCAGCTTCCCATTCCTCTATTGCCGTTTATCTACTTTGATATATATGATATTTAGATATTTTGGAATGTATAGTCTTGTCTCATTAATTGTTGTTTTCTCTGAAGATCTTTCATATTATTCATAAAATGTTTTAATTCAAGCCTTAAATTATAATCTAGACATTTTAATGAATTAGAATTATTATATATAGTTATTATTATATTAGACTATAATATATATAATACTTAATATATTATGTTTTATATTATAACATTATACCGTATAATATATTAGTATAGTATTAGTTTAATATTATATGTTATGTACTATAGCACAATAACGATATACTATATATGGTAGATAGCATTATATATAGTGTATATATAATACTATATACACTATATATATATAGTATAGTATATAAAATATTATATATATATATATAATACACTGTATTCTATTATATATATATATATATATTTTTGGGAATTAAACCACCAAACGTTCGAACGTGACTCAGAATGACGTTCGAACGTTTTGTGTATCTAAGCCCAAAAACCGAAATGGGAAATGTCATTCTAAGCACTAAACCGTTATTTGTCCACTGTTGCACACTGCTGTCAAACAGTCGCCTCTGCCGTCAAACCCTGGCACAACCATCACAAAAAGGTAGGCATCCTTCTTTTGTCCTATTACATGTTTTTTCTTTTTAAGATTTAGTAGGATTTTGTGTAAACCGAACGTTAGTGGTAGTCGAATTTTCAACTCTATTTTTCGGCCACCACAGATTGCCATTGGCCAAATGGTCGCCGTAGAAAAATTTCTTGAAGTGTACACTTCATTTCTATGGTGGCATTTGGCCACTTAGACCGTGGTACGTGATTTTCGATAATGGTTGAGTCGACTCAACCATTTTGTGTCGAAACGTTTGAACATATGATGTTAGAATTGCATAGCCCTTCCACGTTCGAACATATCTTTTCTACATTCGAATATTAATTTTTGACACACTTACGTTCAAACGTTTAATGTTAACATTCGAACGTAAAACTTTTTAATTTATCCGCCGTTTTGCCTTTCACGTTGTAGAAGTCAATAATTTACGTTTGAACATAAAAAACATATGTGCGAATGTAAAAACATACGTTTGAATTAAAAACATACGTCCGAACGTAAAAAACATACCTGCGAGCGTAAAAAACATACGTTCGAGCTACAAAACATACGTTCGAATGTAAGTTATTGACGTTCGAACGTAAAAACCATACGGTCGAACTGGAAGGCATAACATCCGAATGCAACACATTTCAAAATTCTTATCCGTTATGCGCTTAACGTTAAAACGTGTATATTATATTATGTTCGAACGTTAATATAATTTTTATCTAATAAACGTGCATCTTTAGATAAAACGTTCGAATATATATTATATAATGTTCGAACATTAATGCAAAGCAATTTAAAATTAATACGAAAGATGCATCAATAATACTAATAATTTTTTTTTCCTTTTCTATTTTCAGGATATAGTTCATCCTTTGCATACTCGGAAACAGGGGAGGGAAGGAGCCACTTCAGACATTGCTCAGATCAGGGCTCATACTGTTATGATGGAGCGAGAGGTCCTGATCAATGAGTTCAACGAGCTTAGATGGGAGTAGACAAACCTCAGAGATGTGTTCATCAGTAGAGGCTGGGGAAATATCTGCACCTTGAGGGGGAAGGTATACCCCTCAATGGTTTGAGAGTTCTATATGGAGATGTGCTTCATGTCTCAGGATGCATCATCTCACACCGTGACTGTACGTGGTGTGTCGTCTGAGATTTCACCGGATGTGATCGCCGAGCTACTCGGGATTTTTCGAGTAGTTGAGACATCGACTACAGTTGACTCTCAAATTGGCGACACAACTGTCATTGGCACGTCTACATCTGCACATAGCATACTTGATGTAGATGTAGGCACTTTTACATCATCTATTGGCCCAATCGGGCTAGTAGATGATGCCTAAGGCTAAGGGTACTGACCGTGAGGCTCGGGATGATGACCAAGATGAGGATTTCTATATCCTCACCGGGAGAGACGAGACACAGATTGAGAGGAAGAACGCCTTCAACCAAATACATCTACTATCTTTCTTCCACATGTTGCAGCTTATTGTTGCAACAAACCTGGATCCTGTGACACATAAGATCACATTTAGTTGGACTCAGGCACAATTTTTTATATGAGTGGCACGTGGAGATCCCATCAATTTGCCATTGCGCATTTTTTGAGAGGATTCGTTACGATGCGAGCATCGTCTCCACAGACAACCTCCCATATAGTGTCATCATCGGTCGGCTATTACTTGCTCAGAGAGTGCCACTCTAGCTGGAGGAGCGGGTCACAGATAAGATAAGCCCCCTCGACATAAGCACCCATCGACGTAGCATTGGACAGGCGAGGGGGTATCCTTGACATCAACCACCCCTTGTAGCAGATCTAGCTCCTCGGACGTAGCCCGGGCCCGGTGTGGGGAGTAGTAGTCAGCAGCCGACGAGTATATCTGCGGGAGATGCGCGGCCTGCTTGGGTTGATGCGGTGATCTCATAATTGACTACACATATTGATCGGCAGGTCGTGGCTGTAGAGGAGTTTGTTGCCGAGATAGCCTATTGTGTAGGTATCCTCAACGAGAAGGTTGATAGCTTGACTGAGGAGATACGAAATACGAATTTCATGAACAACACGTTCACGTGAGTGTTGTTTATGAAATTCTATCATATTTTTTATTTTGCTTTTAATATATGTAAGGAAAAATATTATTTAATATATCTATTATTTTTTAATTTCAATTCTCAATCTTATTTAATGTTAGATTTTCTAACTTTAATACTAAATCACTGCACTTTAAATATATATAAACATAAGTATATATTTATATATATAAATATATATTTTTATATATAAACATAAATATATTTATACATATAAATATATAATTATATTTTACAAATTGTGTGTATATAAATATATATTACAATTTTTTAGACTTGTTCACAAATTATGTACTATAAAAATCACATCATTTTTAAATTAGAGTCATATTTAATTTAAATTTACAATTAATGTTCGAACGTTACTTACTAACGTTCGAACGTTGGCGCCAAACCATTTCATATTCGCACGTAGGTAGCCACTATATTCGAACGTATATGTGACATTCGAACGTAAATTTGCTCTCCGTTCGAATGTAAAAAAAAAAAACTCATATGCCTTTAGTGATGGTTTCCACAAACCGTCACAAAAAATACTTTTTAGTGACGGTTTGGGGACTGTCACAATTTTCCAATCGTCACTAAAAAACAATTATGTTGTTGTGGTGTGATTGTTACCTACGGTGTAGCGAAGGGATCTAGGGTGTGTGCACATATTAATAAACGAATATGGGTTTGTAAGATGGTTTTCATGTTGTTTGAAGGACCTGGAGTCCTCGAGTTAAAATCTTGTGTGACGTTTTGAGTATTGGATGCAAGTTCTCCATGAAATTATTTTTACTTTTAATTGCTCGAGGGCTCTCATCTCGGTATGTATGATTTACTACTCGGTTTTCTTGAAGTCCATACTTGTTATATTCATTGTCATTTACTTGCATTTCAAGTTTTGTCTTGATATATAATGTACTGAAATTTCTTCAAAATCTCAGATGTAGGGAATGAAGTTGTTTATGAGCAAGAAGACCCACTACAGCCCGAAGAGTAGTATGGGGGCCTGTCCCCATTTTGGTCCATCATTTTTTGTATTAACCATGTTTATTATTTCAAGCGAGTTGATGAACATCTTAGGTCTGTATCGCTTTGACTAATGTGGGATTGTGACTTAGGGATAGTTTTGATGTCAAGTTTGTTGTTCTAAGTTTGTTTTCTCTTGTACTAGTATTTTAGTTATGACATATATCTCAAATCTTTCCGCTGCAATTATATTTACTCACATGTGCCGAGCATACAAGCATATAATGTTCCGTAGAACGTGAGAGGTGTAACCCATGTGATGCACATCCCAACGTCACAGCCTTATGCCAAATCACAACTAGGGATCAAGGGTGTCACAGTACATATTGAGAGTTTGTTTTCTACTAGCCTTCTTGCTTTCTTGATTTTCTCTCTGGTTTCTTACTTGGTAGCTTGGTAGCTATCCTTTTTGAATGAAAATTGGATCATCTCTTCTATGTATTCTCCACACTTCCTACCATATTGAAATGATATTCATAAAGGTCATTAGTTACGAAACTCAAGGCAGTATTAGAAATATCAATAGATTCATCAATTTCAATAGGAGAACACTAGAATGAATAAATTAATTCTATAAATTTTAGTGAAAAATGACAATCAAAACCATCATCAATACATATAGCATACACAGATTGTGGCACCCTCGACCTCCGCTTGTGTTTTGGTGGAGGTCAAGACGCCAAGATGTTGGCCGCTCGGGTCAAACACCCCTAGAGCATTGTGAAAGCAAGTGTGTGCATATATGCAATATAATAGTGTGCAGTTAATTTGCAGCGGAAAAATAAAAAGGACAGTCAATAATTCTAATAGTACCAGAAAATAAAGCTAAATCACCAAGCAATTACCCATAAGCCACAAGTCCTCCAAACTCCCATTAAAGAATATTACACTCATCCAACAAAATAAAAAAACTCAAATATTAATAACTCTTATTACAAAAGGAGGAAGAACCCCAATCTTCACTTTCTGGACGAAGTCAGACCTCCCAGCTCCTAATCTCCCTCTACATCAAAGTCTATGGTTGCACGGGATGGAACCGTAGGTGGGGACACCACAATGAGATTTCGCAAAATTTCAGTAAGAAAATGAAAACTACTATAAACATGCAAGCAGGTGGAGAAATATGAAAACTAAACGAAGTAGATATTTAAGATGATGATAACATTGTAATTTTCCAAATAACCAGTATATACACTCATTACTCACACAAGACTCCACACACTTGAAAATCACCTTTTAGTTTGAAAGTATCCATTCGATTAAGGTATGCACCATGGTCTCCCTATGGACCATCTGCAAACTCTGGCTCCCATTGCCACACTACGAGTAACGACCGTGCATGTGACTTTGTAATGAGCGATAACTAGCTCCACGTGACCAGGCATCCTTTGGCCTTCACCAGTAGAGAGGCAACAAAGTCAACCCATGAGCGTTACTGTCTCACTCGAGCTCGTTGTCACCCGACAACAACCCAGGGGATGTCACTCAATTTTATGTGCTCTTGAGTGACCAGAGGACCTCCACTAAGATAATGCCCAATCTCAGGTCAGGGTAGTGATATGCATGCACCCACAAAATATTCGTATGACAATGAAATCCACAAATTTTCCATATTTCAGCATAGACAATAGCAGAGCACAATTATGAAAATATTAATGGTAGGTAACAGTTGTAATGCAGACATGCAACATTTAATAAATCAATGACATAATAACAACATTAGTTATGAATTTATACAAAACAAACAATCTCACAAGTCAAGCCACATCATCACAACAACTTCAAATTTTGTTCCCAATACTTCACGAGGCCCTCAACCACAAATTCACAACCACTACAATTTATGCCCAACGCTACATGGCCGATAGCCACAGACCCACAATTCCCAATCAGACTGCACAACATAGATTCACAAATTTTTCAACTGTGAGTCTTTTAAAGATTTAGTTCGAGAACCACTTACAATCGCGAAGGTAATTTTCTAGATGATCGCAACGTGCTGAGTCCTAAGCTTTTGGCCATGGTGATTCCTCTTGGATTGAGAGGAAATCTATATGTTTTCGTGTACATGTACGTCTCTCTACATAGATGGGCAATGTTAGAAAACCATGTAGTGAACGTGAGCCAGAAATTAAAAAAACAATGCAAGAGGTGGTGGTGCTTACTGTGGTAGCGTCAGGAGGGAAGGAGCACGACGAAGGATGTAGTGGTTAGCATAATGCAAGGTGGCAGATCTGGATAGAACAAACAAAGGGTGCTACGGTGAGATATTTAGGCTATGGTAAATCTGACAAAAAGTCGAGGGTTGGGAATAAGTGAAGCTCAAGGTGGTTGGTTGCTGTTGGTGATGGTGAAAACCCTAGGAGAGAGAAAAACAGAAAACAAAAGTGGGGGAAAATTGAGAGGGATGAGGCCAAGAGGTATGGAGGAGGTCGGTTGATGGTTGGAAAACTTTCAATGAGTATCTACAGGTGGCAAATTGTGACCCTAGCACAACCCTAGGAGAGAGAGAATTTACAAATGGAAGAAAGAGGGGGTCTGAGAGGGAGAGAAAGCTAGATCTTAGTGTGGAGCTGAAGATTGAGAGGGAAATGAGAGGTTGAGGTTATGCTGGAGGTGGTGGAGACTCGGCCTATTTATAGGACCTAAGGCTACAACCCTCGGCTGCGATCGGGGAAGCCAGGTGGCGCACATGCCATGGTGGAGAGGCTTGGGGATGCTACACACACCATATGGTGCGGGGGCACCCGCCCTCGTCCAGGTACCAGGGTGCAGGAGCGGATACGCTATCCATCCCCCCCCCCCCCCCCCCCCCCCCCAATCTCAACCTCCAAATTGGGCCCAGAAGCTATTTTGGGCCAATTGTTTTGTCCATTTCAGTGTTTCTTGGCCATTTTGGACCCATAAATTAAAAAAAAAAAGTATAATTTAAAAATTTTAAAGTAGTAATAAATTGAATTTACAATAAAAAAATACAAATTAAGAGAAAAAAAGATTAAAGAAGTACTACTAATACTCCTAAATCCTAACTCCTAAGCTATTACAATTTACAAAATAGAGTTTATAATAAAACTATAATAATTAAACTATTACAATAATACAGATTAAGAGAAAACAATTACAGAATTACAAACATAAAAGGGACATTGTGATTGTATCAACATTACAACAAATTGAATATGTAAAATCTAAATACAATTGTCAATTGAATATAAATGATAAAAGACTAATAGTGACAATGGGGAACTTTGAAGTTGAACTTTGACTTTGACATTTGCGGCGGGTGGCCTCGGCTAAGGGTGAAAATAGAATTTAGTGCTGTCTGCTCTGAGTTGTGAGGTCATAAAATTTGAAACATTAACAATTGAATATGAAGATAAATTAGAATTATAAACAAGAAAAAATGAAAAAATTACAAATTAAAATCTAACTAACCAAGATGAGATGATGCAGATCAAGATGCGACATTGAGAATATATCATTTCAATTTCGGCTTAGAATTAGGATTGAGGCTTGAGGTGCGTATACGATAGTAATTTTATAAAAACAATTAGATACCAAAAATTATATAAATACGAAAAAAAATCAAGGGACAATATAAATTGTACAAACCTATGGCAAATGACAATGGTGGGTCAGGGTCCAATATGGTGAAGTCATACAGCAGCGGAGGTAGACGTCATATCATGTATGGCTATAACAATTAAATTTGAAATTAATAATTTAATACCGATGAAATGAATATAAATAAAATAAATCAAAATAATAAAATAAAACATTGAAATCAATGATTACTAGATCCAGGCTGATCACCACCCTCCTTTTCGTCGACCTCATTAAAGTCAAGAACATTCGAAACATGAATTTGAGTCCCTTTGATCTAGTTTTGCATGCAAATCAATGCTTCTACAGCGGTAGGGGACAAAGAACTACGGAATGGATCCAATATGTGCCTTCCGGTGCTAAAGGCAAACTTTGAGGCTATGGTGCTAATAGGGATGGCCAAAATACTGCGGGCTCGAATGGGATACTTCATGGCATTGATCTTCCATCAATCTAATATATCAAAGCCTTCCGTATATGGAAGAAGATCCACTACCAAATATCGGTGTACCTCCGACTTCGCATCTGTAGATTGACAGACTAGTTAGGGTTTCTGTGAGGCTTTGGGCCCACACCATCCTAAGCTTTTCCTTGCCTCGGCTTTTGGAAGAAGCGCTGGGTAGGTGTAGGTGTAGGTGCGGTACCACCCCTAATCACGAAAAACTCATCAAACCATCTACTGAGGGTGTCTCTAACCATGCTTCCAATAAGCTCAACCCATGTGGCCTTGTGTACAAATCCCAAATCATATACCATGCCATCAATCTTGAGCTGGGGGTAAAAAACTACAACCAAATATAACAAAATATTTTTCGGCCCAATACTTGTTATATTTGACCCTTATCATCAATGTCATCTCCTGCATCGGTCACTCATACACATCTCATCCAATTCTTATTTCACCCTACATATTTGTTGAGTGAAATCATTGGATGTAAGGTATAAAGAACCATATATTTTCAATGTCACATCGTAGAAAAGTCTTAAAAAATCTACAAAGATAGCAACCACCTTCCAATCATCATCAATAGGCTTTCCTAATCCCCGTGCTCATCAAAATATCTGACATATTGGATGTCTTCATCACCCAATAATTCAAAAGCTGCATTATATTTTTGGGTCGCCTTCAACATCATGAAACTTGAGTTCCATCTTATAGGAACATTCGTACAAATATCATTCTTGGATGTTATGCTCGCATTCTTTACAGCGGCTTTGAATTTCTCCAATCTAGCAAGAGAAGAACTCACAAATCTCATAGCCATTCTGACTCATGCAACCGAGTCATCAACATCTCTCAAGCCATCAATTACAATTAAACTCAAAATATGTGCATCATATCTAACATGCAAATAATCACCACCCAAGATTGTCTTATTTGCCTATCTAAGATAAGTCTTAAGATATCCCAATGCAACATGGTTAGACGATACATTATCAATTGTAACCGTCGAAACCCGTGCCAACCCTCACTCCTTTAATGCATCCTCCAAGGCCTTCCCAATCGTCTCACCCTTGTGATAAAAAATTAGACAAAACTTCACAATTTTCTTATATAGTGTCCAATCACAATCAATGAAATGCATAGTCAAAGACATATAATTAAAATTTTGGACGGATGTCCAAGTATCGGTAGTAAGGTTTACAACTTGACCTGCCAATTGGCCCCTTAACAAATTCTTCTCCTTTTGGTAATCTTTTTTAATATCTTTTGTCATAGTGTGGCGATAATGAATATTAAGGGTGAGTTTGGATCCCAAACTCATCTCAACTTATCTCAACTCATTATTACAACTTTTTCAAATTCCAACACAAAATATAATAAATAATTCAACTTTTTCAAATTCTAAAATAATAATAATATTAAAAAATAATATTTTAACAATATTTTATCATCTCAACTCAACTCAACTCAACTCCCTTCAACATCCAAACACAACCTAAACCTAGGTTCCAAGCAACTGGAATATTCTTGAAACCCTCTCCCCTCTACAAACTGAATAAGTAGCTCGTCCATGATAACCATACAAGTTAACTTTCTTCTACACTCATTGGGGTCATACTTGGTATACCCCTTCAACGTAGAACCCCCACTATTCCCATCCGCCATTTTTTTAAGTCGAATCTCTAGTTTAGATTGACTCTTATCTTGTAAGGATCTCAATATTGGACTCTTCTTGCATTGTTCTTCTAAGTGCACCTTTAACTGTGATGTACCATATTTCCTATAGTGACATCCATAGAATTTACCATAGTGATTTTACTTTGCTTGGAGGTTATTGGGGTAACCACCCTCTAGTTTGGTAAAGTGAGACCGAATTATGGAAACAAGTTTCTTGTTTTGTGTGGGCTTGGGGGCAGGACAACTGTCACTAGGGTTAGTGTTGGGTGTAGGGTTAGTGTTAGGGTTGGCCGGGTAGGGTTAGGACAACTAGCACTAAAATATGAGGGAGTAGAGGAAGACACTCTCCAAAACAATCAACAAATCTGAAATTAAAATAGAAACATACCACTAACATCAACACATAGGGATCAACAATCAAAACATGCCACTAACCTTTTCATTATTATAATTTGTTTTATAAAATAAACATGCACAATCAAAATAGACATCATATTATAAGCATGCACAAATAACACAATCAAGTATCAACGCTGAATTTTTATAATTTGTTTTCTTTATTTCTATATGCATCACAATATGATATAAATGTGATTCATATGTGATTCATATGTTATAATAAAGAAAGCAAAGAAAACAAATACTCAAATAGAATATTAATATGATTAAACCAACTGTTTTTTTACAAAAGATTGTCTACTTTAACTAGATGCGAAGGGCTTTGAATGAAAAGAGCAGAAATAGGGTATAATAATTTAATAGAAGAACCAAAATAGGCTAGGAGGTCTCCGAGCATTGATGATATTAATTCAAATTAAAAAACAAAAACTTACAGTTTGTATTTTTTGTTTAAATCTGAACATTAATATGGATAAAAATAAGTGATATAAGTTATAACACATGAAGGCTGTATCAATTTTCGTAATTTGATATAATGTGGCTCACTTACAATTTATTTCTTTTGTGATTGATATAGTTGCTTTGAATATGATTATTAAAATGCTAGAATAATCTAATATTGGGTTGTCCCCTATGGCCTTATGAGTTGCAGATGATATGGAATCGAAATAAAACTAAGAGGATGTAATGTTCAGCAAGTAATGTTATTCCATTCAGTTTTATTTAGATTTATTCTTAGATAATGACAAAGTATATTTCATTAGATATACTAATCATGTGTTTCTATCGGATTTAACTAGTAATTTCCATATTCAATAAATTGAAGCGGGCACATGGTATTGTTTTCATAATCTCATACTTTAGTAATGCCATCTTTTTTCATGGTACCTATTCAAAGTTTTTAGCAGATATTTTTAGTGTCTCTACAGATATTTATTACCTTTAGAACTAGTTCTTGCTATAGTGTACGTTTGCCTTCGGGTAGGCACTTGGCATATATATAATGTGGGTCATCATGGTAAGTGTAGATGTTCTAGAAAGTAAATGTACCTAGGTTTTGTTGTCTATCTAGATGTTTGTTATGATCAAAAGAGTTGTGTTTTGTGTGAACTAATCTAGATTTGGTTGTAGAAGTGTGTTTACCAGTTTACAATTGGTTGGCTTCTTAATTAAATGAGAATTGAAAAACTAAAAGATGTGCTAATATTTAGAGATACAAATTAAGATGGTAATTTTAGATAGAGATCAATTAAGCACATTCAATTAACAAGCACTCTCTGCCTACCAGCCCAATTGAATTATTGAAGATAAATGAGCAGAGCATTGCAATCTTTGAAAAATCCGCATTTCAAAACCCCTAAATTAATTTAGGGTTCCAATCCGAATTTTGAAACCCACAAAATCACTATTACAATTGGTATAAGAAGAATGCATAATTTAATTCTAGCATGTCATTGATAGAAAGGTCATATCGTGCGTCACTTGAGGTTTAGTTAGAATTTAATGATTCTATTAGGCATGACTAAGTGTTGGGATGAACTTGCTCAAAGGTAAGCTTTTATTTTGTCATTGAGGATTTATAGTGATCATATTTTTATTGAAGGAATTTTTCATGCATGCATTCATGAGCATTAATAGTCAAAATTTCATATAGGCATCAACTAGAGAGCATGTCCAAAAATGAGGATGAATAGGCTAAGATTCCTTTGACTTTTAAAGCATAAACAATCTTAGAACGACAAGATATGAGGACTAAGAATTCTGGTTAAGTTTGGAGAGCATTTGCTTTTTTCCTTAAGATAGTATAGATTCTAACTTAGTGTAATTTTTACTACAACCACTACCTCACTTTCAACTTCAAAAGTCAAGTTGGCCTCTAACTTACACTTTGATTATTATTTATGATTTATTGATAAATGTCGCATTCATTCTATAACTGTCATTTTGAGCATGAAATGTCATATCTTATGTTCCATTTTTGTCATTTTGCATACAACTATCATTTTGAAATGTGTCACATACATGCATATCATGAAAATCATTTTTTAAAAGTATTGCATGACAAATTATTTTATCATGACACTAAAGGCTAAGATTGGGAAGTATTCTAGTGGAACTCTTCTGTCCATTTTGGAGTGATTAAATATAGAGTGGTAACCCTTGGGTTGATGAAGAACAGTCAACAAGTTTTGAATGAGTTCTTTTTAAAGAATGCCGGAGCGAAATCTTATGTTACGACACCTAATGCTGGTGGGTGTACATGTTATGATTTTTACGATGTTATGTTATATTACCAATTCATTGAGAATGAGTCTATATACAATGTAGTTTCAACGTGATTTGTACTATGATCACCGACAGGTACTCACAGTGGATATGGGTAATTGTGACGATACCATACATTATGTTAATTCTATGTTTTCATGAAAGACTAAGTTTTAGCAACATATGTAAAATTGTGTTCTCTATAAGAAAATGTGCATCAAAATCTATTTTCTTGAGAAATCTAAATGGGAGACAAATACATTCTTCTACATTGCATGCATTTCATGTTTATCATTCTTCATGCATAGTTTATCTTTGTGCACGTTGGTTGTCTAACTTACAGAGAATTCAAGTAAATCTCACCCCTTGTGGACCCATTATCATTTCATTTGAAATGATAAAAGTTGTAGATGCAGATAGACCCAATAGACAAGTGGATAAGAGGATTGAAGAGGAACCAGACGTCGACAGGAGACTTGATCTTATTTTGATATTTCTAGGCCTGACCCTTCATGCCATAGAGCGCATGAAGAACTGGTTTAGATTTTTTGGAAGCTTGGTATTTTGTACTAAGATTAAGTTATGTGATGATTTGAACTTATGGTTAAATCAATATTATTTGGATGATTTTAGTTATTCTAGCATAAGTTCATTTTCACCCTTACTTTCTGTTGCGATTATTGTATACTGCTAGCTGCATTTCTAGGATGCATTGCATATTAACTGTCATGTGCAGGGGTATGTAACCTTGTGTTGCATGTCCCGACACTATAAATCTATGTTATATCCCAAGCAAAGGTTTGGGTTGTCACACTGGTGTTGTAGGCAAACTCTATGAGGGGTATGTGATTTTCCCAACTACATTTGAACTCTAAAGCACATGCTCTCAACATATCCTCAAGAGTCTGAATAGGTTGTTCCAATTAGCCATCCGTCGGTAGGTGATATGCGCTATTGAACTTTAATTTTTTGCCCATTCAGCTTGTAAGCTCTTCCAAAAACGCGATGTAAACCTTGGGTCCCGATCTGATATGATGGTCTTAGGTATCCCATGCTACCTGACTATCTTCTTCATGTATAACCGGGTCAACTTTTCCAAGGTGTCTATATTGGTGATTGGTAAAAAATGGACACTCTTGGTCAAACGATCAATAATCACCCAAATAGAATTTTTCCTACTCATAGTTCTCGGCAAACCCACCACAATGTCCATTGCTATGTCATCCCATTTCCATTTGGGGATTAGGAGAGGCTATAAGCTCTCGACGAGTCTCTGATGTTCTGCTTTTACTTGTCGACAGATAGGGCACCTTTCGATGAACATGGCTATATCTCTCTTCATTCCTTCACACTAGAAAGTTTTCTATAGATCGTGATACATTTTTGTACTCCCTGGGTGTACCGAGTAAGGTGCCGCATGGGCCTTAGCAAGTATCTTCTCTTTAACTTCTGAATCTACAAGAATCACTCTACGATTCTTGTACAATAAGGTACCATCTTTACTAAGATTGTAATGCATGGGCCCTCTCGATTCCTTAACTCTCGGATATCCAACAGTTTTGGTTCCCTCCTCTGATGAGTCTTCAACTCTCCAAAGTCTACAACTCTAACTTCCTGCATAAAGGCGATGACTTCTTCTTGTTGAGATCTCTCCACTAACAGTCTCCTCATTCCATAAAGGATAGAATCTACTTTTGATGCTTCATCTGCACCCACCATTTGAGATTTACGACCCAGAGCATTGACAACCTGGTTAGCGTTTCTTGGATGGTACCCGATCTCACACTGATAGTTGTTGATTAGTTCTAACCACCTCCTATGTTTCATGTTGGGATTTTTTTGAGTGAAGAAATGTATAGACTTCACATGCTTCATCGTATAGATAATGCTGACAGATTTTCAAGGCAAAGACCACTACAGTTAGCTCCAAATCATGTGTGGGATATTTTATTTCTTGATCCTTTAATTGACATGATGCGTACGACAAAACTCGCCCTTATTGCATCAAGACGCACACCACACCGAATTTGGACACTTTGCGGAAAACTACCAATGGCTCTTGCAGCTCTGGTAGTGCCAATACAGGTGTTGTGGTCAGTCTTCTCTTCAATTCTTGGAAGCTCCTTTCACACCTTTCAATCCAAACAAACTCGAGATTCTTCTTAGTCAAAGTTGTAAGCAACCCAAAAGCCCTAGAAATACCTTCAACAAATCTCTAATAATATCATGCAAGTCCCAAAAAGCTTATGATCTCATGTACTCTGGGATGCGGCTAGGCTATTACTACAATTTTACTGGGATCCACGAAAACTCCCTCCTAAGAGATTGCATGCCCAAGAAACTTAATCTCACAAAGTCAAACCCACACTTGTTGAGTTTTGCATGCAAATGGTGCTCTCATAGCCTCCCCAGTACTAGTAGTTGTAGGTGGTTCGCATGGTCATCCAGATCTTGCAAATAGATCAAAATGTCATCAATGAAGGCAACTTCAGATTTTGTTCCCAATGCTTCACGAGGCCCTTGGCCACAGATTCACATCCACTACAATTTATTCCCAATGCTTCACGACCCACAGCCACAGATCCACAATTCCCAACTAGACTGCACAACACAGATTTACAAATTTCTCAACTACAAGTATTTTAAAGATTTAGTTCAAGAACCACTTAAATTGCAAAGGTAATTTTTTGGATGATTGCAGTGTGTTGAGTCCTAAGCTACTGGTCGTGTTGGTTCCTCTCAGATTGAGAGGAAGTTTATGTGTGTGCGTGTACGTGTATGTGTACGTGATGCTCCATAGATGGGCAATGTTAGAAAACCAGATCATGAACGTGAGTCAGAAATTAAAAAGACTATGCAAGAGGTGGTGGTGCTTACTGTGGTAGCGTCTAGAGGGAAGGAGCATGGCGGAGGATTTAGCAGCTAGACAGAAGAAAGGGTGCTACGGAGATATATTTAGGTGTGTGTAAATATGTCGAAAAGTAGAGAGTCGGGAAGAAGTGGAGCTCAAGGTGGTTGGTGGAGGCCGAAACCCTAGGAGAGAGAAAAATCGAAACAAAAGTGGGGGAAATCTAATAAGGGTGAGGCCGAGAAGAAATGGAGCTTTTGGTGAGCGCTTGAGGGTTGTAGATTGTTATGTGCCTAGGGTTTGCCAGTGTATTTCTAAGTGTTGTCTTTTAATTGGTTTAATTGTGTAAGTGTGTGTTTCTGAAGCTGCGTCGTTTAAGTGTTCGTTGACCTAGTCTCTGTCTTGGGCTAGTTATTGGTATATGGGTCAGTTATTCAGTTATCTAAGTTAACTAGTGGGCCGGTTACTTTGGTTGGTTTATGGGCTAGTTATCACCTGTACGAGGCCATTACGTGCATCTGTATTTATTCAGCAGTTATTCAATGAAAAGGGCAAGCAATTTCCAATTCAATTACAAAGTGTATTGGGAGGCCTTGACAACCTCGAATATGCCAGAAAGATTTCTACAAAATCCTATTACAAAATTGTAGAATCTTAACAGTGGTCTTAGAGTCGCGTTCCTGCGACATGGCGGAGGGCACTCGACAGACTCAACAAGCAGAGACAGTGGCAGCTTTGAAGGGAGAAAGCAGATACTTATGAGAAAAGCAAAAACATACATTAGATGTGGTCTTGCAACAAATTAACAATTTGACTACCAGTTATAAGCAGTTGGCAATCATGGCAGCAAAACAAAATTCTGGAGAAGGTTCTTCCAACCAGAACAACAAGGTTAGTAATAATACACTTTTTGAAGGGAATGGGGGTATTCAGGCCAGAACAGTTAGGCTAGACTTTCCTAAGTTTGATGGCACAGATCCTAATGAATGGGTTCAAAAAGCACAACAATTTTTTGAGTATTATAGTACTCCTGATGAGCAAAGGCTGCAAATAGCTTTTTCTCACATGGAGGGCAAGGCTCTCTCATGGTATGGTTGGTTAAAATAATCAAGTCTAGTGCATTCTTGGGATATTTTGTATTGGCCTTAGAAGTAAGGTTCGAGCCCTCTGCATTTGAGGATCCAGTTGGGGAATTCACTAAACTAAGGCAAGTGGGGACAATAGAAGAATATCAAATCCAATTTGAAATTCTATCAAATAAAATAAGTGGTCTCACAGAAGAGTTTGGAATCAGTACCTTTTTGAGTGGCCTAAAGGATGATTTGAGAATCATGGTAACATTGTTTAAGCCCTCTACTCTTTCAGCTGCCTTTGGCTTGGCCAGATTGCAAGAGGAAGAAGTAATAAGGCGTGTGAAAGGAAACCCAAACAAATTCCCAACCTACCAAAACACCTACCCAAATAGCTAGCCTAGACTACTTGCCCCAACTCCTATGTTAATACTTCCAGCCCCACCAAATAGGCCAAACCCTAGACCTGCACCCTTGAACCCACCCAGAAGAAACAGTTTTCCCATTAAAAGAATATCTCCAACTCAAATGCAAGAAAGTAAAGAAAAAGGACTGTGCTATTCTTGTGATGAAAAATTCCACCCAGCCATGAATGCAACAAGTCAAGAATTTATTTTTTAGAAGGAATGGAGTGGAAGGAAGAAGAAGAGAAAGAGGAAATAGATCCTGAGGAAGGTTCCCTAGCTATCATAATGAATAATGAAGAAGAATTGGGAAAATTATTGGGAATATCTTTACATGCCATAGCTGGATCTTTAGCCCCTAAAACTATGAGGATACTAGCTAAGATTAATCATCAAAAGGTGCTAATTTTAATTGATACAGGGAGTACTTATAGTTTCATTGATCTATATGTAGCAAAGAAAGCTAAACTGTCAAGAGAAGATAGCCACTTAACAGTCCAAGTGGCCAATGGGGCCACTCTCCCTTGCATGGGTTACTGAAAGACAATTTCATTCTTGTTACAAAATTTTACTTTTGAGGCCAATTTATATGTGTTAACTCTTGGAGGTTGTGATGTTGTGTTAGGGGTTGATTGGCAAGGGGGTTAGGTTCAGTTTTGTGGAATTTTGCTAAGCTAACCATGAAGTTTTAGTTGGGACAACAATCTGTAACTTTTCAGGGGATCCAAAGGCCAGTTCACAGTGTTTTTGAAGAAGACCACATTGAAGATCTCAAATAGGGTGTTGCATAAGGAATATGGCTACATGTTATGGATGGAAACAGTGGGGTATGCAATGCCAAACGTCCAGTAGAGATACAAAAACTTGTGGACAGTTTTAAGAAAGTTTTTGAGGAACCAAAGGGCTTGCCTCCTCCCAGAAAATTTGACCATAAGATAAAGTTGCAAGATGGGGTCAAGTCGACTTGTGTTAGGCCTTACAGGTATCCTTTTTATCAAAAGGAGGAAATAGAAAAGCTAGTCGGGGAACTGCTTAAGAGTGGAAGCATAAGAAGCAGCTAAAGTCCATATTCTTCTCCTGTTTTGGTAGTGAGGAAAGTTGATAGAAGTTGAAGGAAGTGTGTGGACTACCGTGCTCTCAACAAAGACACTATTAAAGATAAGTACCGTATACCAAACATAGATGAGTTGCTTGATGAATTAGGGGGGCTGAAATATTTTCTAAATTGGATTTAAGGTTGGGATATCATCAAATAAGGATGAATCCTGATGACATCCCTAAAACTGGCTTTAGAACACATGAAAGCCATTACAAGTTTCTAGTTATGCCTTTTGGGCTTACTAATGCACCATCAAATTTTCAAGGGGTGATGAATGAAGTGTTTAGGCCTTATTTGAGGAAATTTGTTCTAGTAATTTTTTATGAAATTTTGGTATACAGTAAGTGTATGTAGGATCATGTTAAGCATATTACTAGAGTGCTGGAAATACTACAAGTTGAATAGTTTTATGCAAAGTTGTCAAAATGTGTGTTTGGTTGTAGAAAGGTGGAGTATTTGGGGCATATCATCTCTAAGGAGGGAGTCAAAGCTGATCTCCAAAAGCTGGTTGCTATGTAAGAATGGCTAACTCCTAAAAACTTGAAAGCATTAAGGGGTTTTTTAGGACTTATTGGATACTATAGAAAATTTGTAAAGGGATATGGAGCCAAAGCAGCTCCACTCACATCACTTTTAAGGAAAAATTCTTTTGTTTGGAGTGAGAAAGCACAAGAAGCATTTGAGAGACTCGAGGAAGCCATGGTAAGACCCCCTGTTCTCAGATTGCCTAATTTTACTGAAGCTTTTGTGGTGGAATGTGATGCTTCAAGAGAAGCTTTGGGAGCCATGCTTATGCAAGAAGGGCAGTCCATATATCTTATATCAGTCAAGCTTTGAAAGGAAGAAGTCTCAACCTCTCAACCTATGAAAAGGAGTTGCTGGCTTTAGTGATGACAACGAGGAAATGGAGACACTACCTATTGAGATTGTCCTTCATAATACGCACTGATCAGCAGGCACTTAAATACCTGCTGGAATAAAGGATAGGAACTCCCTCACAACAAAAATAGGTGCCAAACGACTGGGTTATGAATTTACTGTGGAGTACAGAAGTGGGAAGAGTAATGTAGTGGCAGATGCACTGTCTTGGGTCAGATATCCAGAGAACTCAAGCCTAAACAATGACCAAACACAAGCCCCAAACACTAAACCCACTGACCCAATTACCAAATTCCCATCCATCTCAAAACCAACCACCACAAAACTCGAAACTAACAACCATTTCCTACAAAACCATGCAATTAGTGTCATTCAAGCTCAGTGGGTGCAGGAGTTGAAGAAAGCTTACCAACAGGACCCCTTTTTGCAGTAGCTGCTAAGCCACTACCATCAAGGAGTCTTGTACCCTTCTCACTACTGATTTCAAAATGAGCTCCTCTTCTACAAAGGAAGACTTCATCTCAAATCATTGGTGGCCTTCCAGAGGCAGATTCTGCATCATTATCACAGCAGCCCATTAGGTGGTCACATGGGGGGTGCAGAAAACTCAATCAAGAATAAAAAAAGAATTTTACTGGCCTGGTCTCAAAAAGGGATGTAAGAGAATATGTCATGGAGTGCGATGTATACCAGAGGAGCAAGGTTGAAACCCTCCACCCAGCAGGGTTGCTCAACTATTGCCCATACTTGTCAAGAATTGGAAAGATGTCAACATGGACTTCATTGAAGGATTACCCCCTTCAGGAGGAAAAACTGTGATTCTGGTGGTAGTGGATAGACTGAGCAAATATGCTCATTTTATGGCCATCACTCATCCATACACAGCACTAACAATTGCTAGTGCATTCATGGATAATATCTTTAAACTACATGGTATGCCACAAACCATTGCAAGTGATCAAGACCTAGTTTTTACTAGCAATTTCTGGAAAGAACTATTCAGAATCTGTAGAGTCGAATTGTTACTCAACACAACATATCACCCACAAACAGATGGCCAAACAGAGTCCATGAACAAGATTCTCGAATGTTACCTCCAATGCTTTTCAAGTGATAGACCCAGAGACTGGGTAAAGTGGTTACCTTTGGCCGAGTATTCATACAATACCTTAGTGCACACATTCATGAAAGTATCACCTTTCGAAGCAGTGCATGGCCAAGCCCTTCCTCAAATGTTGCCCTTTGAGTATGGATCTACAAAGGTCCAAGCGGTAGAAGATGAGCTGCAAACTCGAGATTTCATTTCCAACCTCACCCGAGAAAATCTGCAAGAGGCCCAAAACAAAATGAAGTATTTTGCTGATTTAAAGAGAAAGGACAAAGAGCTGAAGGAAGGGGATTATGTTTACCTGAGACTACGCCCCTATCGACAGATGATGGTGGTTGTGCGTTAGAATCTTAAAATCGCGCCCTGATATTATAGACCTTTTAGGGTTCTTCGTTGGCTTGGGAAGGTGGCATATGAACTCGAGCTACCTCCAGAGGCACGGATTTACCCAATATTCCACATATCATGCCTAAAAAAGAAGCTGGCAGAAGGGATTAGGCCATTCACAAATTTACCCATTGTGACCCTTGAAGGAGCTCTTGCACCCAAACCAGAAAGAACTTTACAGAGAAGAATTAAGAAGAGAGGAAATACCGCAGGAGTAGAGCTACTGGTATAGTGGACTGACATGGAGGAGGCAGATGCGACATGGGAGGATCTCTACTCACTCAGGCGGCGATACCCTAACCTTGAGGGCAAGGTTTTGTAAGGGAGGGGGGAATCTGTTACGTGCCTAGGGTTTGCCCGTGTATTTTGAAGTGTTGTCTTTTAATTGTTTTAATTGTGTAAGTGTGTATTTGTGAAGCTGCGTCGTTTAAGTGTCCGTTGACCTGGTCTCTGTCGTAGGCCAATTATGGTATATGGGTT
This sequence comes from Juglans regia, assembly GCF_001411555.2. Classification (NCBI taxonomy): domain Eukaryota; kingdom Viridiplantae; phylum Streptophyta; class Magnoliopsida; order Fagales; family Juglandaceae; genus Juglans; species Juglans regia. The sequence continues at coordinate 16,533,422 of NC_049911.1, read as the reverse complement.
AGTTATTTAGTTATCTAAGTTAACTAGTGGGTCGGTTACTTTGCTTGGTTTATGGGCCAGTTATCACCTGTACGAGGCCGTTACGTGCATCTGTATTTATTCAACAATTATTCAATGAAAAGGGCAAGCAATTTCCATTTCAATTACAAAGTGTATTGGGAGGCCTTGGCAACCTCGAATCTACCAGAAAGATTTCTACAAAATTCTATTACAAAATTGTAGACTCTTAACATAGATCGTAGCGGCAACACAACCATAAGAGAGAGAAAATTCACAAATGGAAGAAAGTGGGGATTCTAGAGGGAGACAAAGCTAGATCTCAACGTGGAGGTAGAGATCGAGAGGGAGAGGAGAGGTTGAGGTTGTTGTGGAGGCTCGGCCTATTTATAGGCCGTGAGGTTCGATCTCAACAAAAAAGATCTATCGACTGCAATTGGGGAAGCCAAACGGCTTACAAACCGTGGTGGAAGGGCTAGTGGTTGATCTATGTGTGTGCGAGTGAGATTGGTGTGTAGAGTGTCGTCGCTAGGTCAAGAGAGGCCATTCTCGATGGGGTTTTGTTCTCAGCTTGGACTGGGGGATCCCGACGGTGGTCAGGGAGTAGCAGAGGAGAAGGGAGCAGCGTCGACACATGGAGGTCATGAGGTGGTGGCGGGTGAGGGTGGTGCAATAGGGTCACAGGTGTAAAGGAGAAAAGAGAGAGGGAGGTTAGGGTGGTGTGGCACGCAGGAGAGAAGGGTGGAGGAAGAGAAGAAAACAATTTCTAGGATTTTTTCCTCTAGGCTAAACAACGCCCTTTTAAAGGGGTGAGGGCTAGGCTTTTGTTTCTCAGCTTGGGCCCCTACATAGGTTGGGCCTGCAGTGCACACACTTAAAAAATCAAAATAAAAATTTCAAACAATGGGCTTACACACATTTGTTCGTTGATTCATCCATCACATGATTGTTTGATATGCGATGATCTGGTTACGTACATATTTTTATTAGTTAAAATATAAAATTTTCAAATGACAAGCTTTGATTTCATAGAGGTACGTTATTTATTTTATTTGTCATTTTAGTTTATAAATTATGGAAGCTTAAAAGTCATCTTTTCTTTTTTTCTTATCAGGAACATTTTTTTTTTTTTTTTGCATTTTTAAATTGTACTCTTTACGGTCCAAAATATATCTTTTTTTTTTTTTCACTTTGGCCAATGAGATCATAGTTGTGCTCCATCATCAAGGTTGGATATATAATAATGAAGCTGCGAAAATGAAGTATCTTTTGTGTTACAAGTGGGGACTACATGTGCTGGTTTATTTAAGCGGCTATGTAAACTTGTAACACCTAGGCCCAATACCAAGTCCAAGCTAAGCACAAGTTCTATAAATTTTTTTATGTATGGGAGGTCTACTTGAGATTTAACGAGCAATTTTGGAGTAGGCTACGGACCCAAAATTTTTTATGATGGAATATGGATTTTATTGAACTTGATAATTATGTTAAATCTAATCAATGTTTTATGCACCAAGTAGAATCTATTTATTTGGTAATTGACCCAAAAAGTTTAATGGAACAAATTGGGCTATTTTAGAATTTGAATCGAGATCCATTAGTATTTATTATATACTTGATCCATGAAAATATGAACAAACCAAAAAGATTATTCGAACTACTTTAACTAGCCAAACCCATTTTGTTAAGTTCATACACCACCACTGGATGATAGCCCCACTGCCAAGCCAAAAACCCATACCCCACAAGCTAAGCCCAAAGGCATTGCCTTTGGCACATGCATAACTCAATGCACATTGATCTCTCCCTTCTCTTTCATTAGGGTTTCCAACATCATGTATATATAGGTAACCTACACTGATATCACACTACATGCACAACGGTTTCTCCCACGTCTCATGACTTTAAACTCACAGTCTCCCCTCAACTGGCCTATAGCACCAAACAACGGACTCCAAGCAGACTAGAGTTGTGCACTACTATAGGATAGCCCCATTGCCAAGCTCCTCCACACAAGCCACCTTGCTTCTCAATGCAGTAATGCCATACGACTATTCCAGCACCCTCACAGCCTCTACTCAGCCACTGTCGCAAGGAAACAACTCTGCATGCTTCAAGCTTCAAAGCCCCGTCAGACCTAGTCGAACCACAACCAACCCAGGACAAAAAAAAAAAAAAAAAAATAGCTCAGCCACCATAGCCAAACCATGTAACCACCGTGTAGTTACAGCCACGCGACCTCCACGTCCTTTGTTTCCCTACATCGAAACAAAGTAATTCCACAACTTGAACCAGCCACCACTGCATCTCGGGAGAGCCAGCACACGTTGCCAGCCCCCACCTCGACATCGCCACCCCTAGCCACCACTCTCTGTCGGTAACCTCTCATTTCTCCCTCACGCCGTGCTCACTCACTCACTCTCTCCGTTCTCTCTCTCTCATCACTTTCTCTTAGCTCCGTGCCGCAACGTCGACTGTCTTGGATCTCAGCCCACCATTGCCCCGTCGCGTCTCTCATTCCCTCTCAGTGGAAATGGCCCTCATTCTCTCTCTCTCTACCTTTCAGTTACTATAACATAGCACACACTTTGTTTTGTTTTCTTCAGTGTCTCGGTGTAAGACGTTTTCAACAAAGATGGGCTTATTTCCTCTAGCGGGCCAGTTGTGATCTCACACAGATGGGTCTTTCTAAGTTCAGCTAGTGGGTTATTGGACTCGGGTCGTAAATCATTTTGGGCTTGGTAATATTTTAGTTACACTGTTATAACACTTAAGTGGACTGGGCTTAATATTTTTAAGCGAGCTCAATTTTTAATTCTTAATAGTCTAGAAACTTTAGTACTTTTTTACAGCAAATATTTAAAGGATTTAAATTATGTTATTAGGTATATATTTTTACAATTTAATTTCAAAAGTAAATGATGACTGTGTAATTTTATTTTGAATGCTTTAAATCTGATCTAGTCTATTTTTATTAAATAAAATTTTGTTGTTTACTATAATAGATTTTTTATATAATTATATTATCTAGTATTAAATTTTTATAGTTAGATTTTAGTAGTAAATAATTTAGAATTTAATGTCTTAGTCGGAGAAATTAAGTGGATATTGATTAATTTTGGAAAGTGATGGTATTTTAGGGTTAGCGGTTTTGAGGAATTAAAATAGTTTATTTAAATATTTTAGGTTCAATTAGGAAGTATGAGTTCAATTGGAAATTTACCCCAAGTTATATGAGTTTTCTATAGGTGACATATTGATATCCCATTGGCACTGTTGTGAGGAAATTCAGATAAGTTAAGAAATCCACGTAAGCGGAGTTCCTATGTTAGACTTTGCATAAAAAGAAAATGAACTAAGGTTAATTTTATGAAAAACAATGTGCATGATATGTTTTGAAAAGAAATGTGAAAACAATTCAGTTATTTATTCTGCATTACTCATGAAATCTATATAAAAGAGAAATTACTTTCTAACATGACTGATATAGACATGATCAATATTTTGACATGTTGTTTTTAAAATATGCAAAAGAGTGAATATAAAGTTTGTGAATTTCGTACATGTTATATGAAGATGCTTTAAATCCGTTTCGATTATGTGAAACTGATGTAAAGATGTTCAGCACTCTATTTGATATGATATGGCTTCTGAAAAACCTTTGACATGACTTTTTAATTCTGTATTTGATTTTGTTTCTAGTCATGATCCAATGATTTTAATTCTATTTGCTTTGATATATGAGCTTGCCATGGGTGATAATAAATGCCTCTGGACCTGTCATGGGTGATAATAGTTATTTCTGGCCCTATCACGGTACATAATAGTGACTTCTGGCCTCGTCAATGGATATAATAGTGATCTCTGACCGTGTCATGAGATATAATAGTGACATCTAGTCCTGTATGGGACATAATAGTTGCCTCTAGCCTCGCCATAGGATAAATAGTGGTCTCTATTCTGAGTGCAATCGCTTTGGTATTATGGTGATTAATGTTCTGCTTGGCTTTTCTCATAATGCACACCATATCACGTAGGTTAAACATGGTCTCTATTTTGATAGGATACTCTGATATGATATGATATGATATGATGATGATGTTCAGTCATGATATGCCAAAGGACATTTTTGAATATGAACTTTAGAATTGTCGCCTTGATATTCTGTTAACATATTTTTGGATCTGCATTTTGAAACTAAAATCTTTTGTTCTGCATTCGGAACTCTGTGAAAAGACTCATGTTTACATATTAGTATATGTTCTTTGCTTACTGCTAATAACTCACCCCTTATCTTCACAATATTTTCAAATATATTGAATATTTCATTTGATGATTAATATTATAAAGCATGGATGAGATGATTTAAGCATAGTGGATTAACCACAAAAGGTTTCTATAAGTATTGATGAATTTTATTAAGTAATCTTGTTATGTTCTGATGACTTAATATTTTGGGAGGTTGATTATATTGAGGTAGTTGGTTTGAAACAAAAATTTGTTATATGGTATTGAGAATTTAGAGTATATAAATATATTGTTGGAATGTGATCAGGTTAAGTGATAGGAAATAACTCTCCGACCCCACCAGGATCTGGGCGTTACAAAACCACTGCCTCATTTATTTATTTATTCTATTTTCCATCATTTGAAAATGTCCGCGATTGGGTGTCTCCTCCCTCGGTATTGCTTTTGGGTCATCCGTCCAACCATTGACTATTGGCCGGTCTAAAATCAAGTATCAACGGTACGAATGGCGTTGTTTGTGCAATCAATTCGTCACTAGTACGGTGAAAATAGATAACTCATGGTGCCCTTTATCTATAGTTTAACTTTACCTATTTTAATTTATGTGATTATCTTATAACCCGTCGTGGCCGAAAATATTATATTAGAACACTCAAACCCACCAAAAATAATTGAAGATGAAAAATAAATTAATAATTGTACTGTAAATATATATGTTTTTTCTAACAAGTTAATTAATATTAACATGAAAACATTAAATGAGGAAAAGGGATTTAAAAAATACACAAGTGTTTAATTCATAACAAGGACTGATCCTAAAATGTTAGAATAAAGTCACTAAGTTTTGTTCATCAATATATATAATACATAGCTTTCATGCTATATATATCTGCAAGTAATATACAATATCATGTCCATGAATTTATTATAGAGTTTTCGTTTAAACAAAAAAAAAGAGAGGATGCATGGTACCCATAAGTTAAAAAGCCAAAACATTTTAAAAACACATATACCCACAACAATAGACAACTCAGGCCAACTTATTTCTATCCTGTATAAACAGCAACCTCTTATGCAACATGCAGGAAGACGTTCTAAGGGAACAATTAATATATATCCTTAATTGCTTGGTTAATTGGTTTATATAGCAATCCAACATTTATAACGTTGGTGGCCGCTGAGTTACATCCGATCCGCTGGTTGGGGCCTCCCTCAACCCATTATTGTTCCGAATAGCAGCTAGCTCACCTTGAGAGAGAGAGAGAGAGAGAGAGAGAGTTCACGCACAGAAATTGAACACGAAACAAACAAGTAGCTGTTTTACTCATCAGCCAATAATACAAATTAACTTCGCATGATCAAGTACATGATCATGACGCCCTTTTTTGGGTTTTGGTTTTTTTTTTAAACCATTAATCCAAGACATAAATAACCTGAATTGTACGTAATGCATAATACAGTAATATAAAGATGGATGGTTTCACAAGTTGGAATATATATAATAATTATTAATTAATTAGGTCCTGGAGTCCAAGGCCATGATGGTGCTGAGATTCATGGGGTACATGTAAGTGGTAGAGCCACCTAAGATCTGCTGAACAATTATGCCGTTTGCTCTCTCAGATGGATGGAATGCATCCCAAAATGCATAATCATCTCTGTTTGAGCACAGGTTGGAAGCCACTGTGCAAAGTCCGATACCGTTATAGGGTCCTTGACCACAGCATGCTACCTTCGATGTAACAAATCCTGTTCCCAAAAAAAAAAAAATAAATAAATAAAAACATTTTTATATATATTAATGTACGTATAACTTCGTTGTAATTACTCCCATCAATCATTTTCCGCAACTATATATATACAAGTGGTTTCCAACCTCAAATTGTACGTGAATTTTCATTTCATCTAATCTTATTATTATACATTTTTTAAATCTTCATATAAAATATAATAAACAATTCAACTTTTTCAAATCTCAATTCAACTTTTTTAAATTTTAATATAATAATAATATTAAAACATAATATTTTAAATACTAAAATAAAATATAAAATTTTCATCTCACCTCCAAACCTACCTTAAGTTTTAAGATTATACTGCATGCCTACGACATTTCTGTTGACAGAATTTTAACGGTAAAAGTGCACCTTTCAAATCAGCAATTTTTCCCAACCTTAGATCCATTTCACTTCAAGATCAAACTATATTTATTGCTCAAAGATTAGATAAGGAATTAGGAAAAGTAGTGCTTTATGTATTTATACTTTTACCTACAAAACTCTTTATGTTAGTTTTTTTTTTAAATTCAAATTTTATAATTTTTAAGATATCAATTTTGACACGTGGAGAATTAAATTTTTTTTTAAATACGTTTAGCTTTTTTTTTCCGGGTGGTTGGGGACCGTGTTCAGCTTTTTCAAGGCAAATCAAATAGATATATATTGATAGGTAGTCGATCGGTCACAAACAAATTAATCATTAAACTAGCTAAAATGAAAAGCAAGAGGTAGCTAGGCTGCTCCTTTATGATTCCAACAAGGCATGCATGGCATGCAGTTTTAATAAATGCATGTCCAGCAACATTAGAACCTATTTATCGGTCAGAAAATGACAGATCAGGGGTCGTTCTAGCTAGCGCATGCATGCATGCCAGACAAAGTATTTCTCATTTCTCACAGTTAGAACTAATTCATTGAACGAAATGGCTTAGTAGTTGAATCCACTACTCTTCACTTCTATTTTGTCCCTTTTAAATGGCCAATAAGAAAACGACATTTCAGAATATTAAAAGCACTACCATGATATATATATATATATATATGTGTGTGTGTGTGTGATAAAAAAGAGATAGTACTTATATACCATATGCTTGAGGATCACGGATGAAATCATTGCTCATTTGCTGTGTATTAGCAGCGATAAAAACATCAGAACCGAGATCACTGTTTAGTCCCTTAATTATCTGAACAAGTTGTGGGTTGAACAAAGCCGCAGCTCGTTGCAGCTCAGTGGAGCACTCCCCATTTGAGCCTCGCATGGCCAATTCTGCTGGAACGCAACCCAGTGGTCCAGTTCCTGTCACAAGAACTCTGCGTGCTCCAAGGTCATATAGCCTCTGAAATGACATCAATTAATTGAAGTTCGTTACAAGGAAATCAGCAAAATGCTTTAATTAATTTATAAGGCCTATATATATATATGGCACGTGCAATTAGTAGGCGTTGTTCAAATATGGATCGCAAAGATCAGCATTGGTTATGATCGTCCACGTACATGACTCCAAGTAAACAATAAAACATTTATGGAAAATAATTTAGCCAACATATAGATTATATAAAAGTAAACTTATAAACTTACGTCACTTAATGTGGTACTTGAGATTCTAAAATTACTTTTATTATAAAATATATCTAATGGATTCTATGAAATCACATCAATTTATGAATTTATTTTATATAATGTCTTTTATATATTTGATACTTAAAAAGTCCAAAAACTACGTAGATTTCAAGCAAAGAAATTGTCTAATTTTAAGATCATCAGTAGCATTGCTGATCTTTGCACAATTCAGGGTGCATGTAAAACCAGAAAATAAATAAAGGTACGTACCCAATACATTAATTAGTAAAAGGATTACTATATATATATATATATATGGTATACATACGTGAAGAAGTTTTCGGTACTCGGAAATGAGGTACTTGACATAATCTGGGAGAGAGTATTGGCGAGATCTGGCAGAGAAAGGTATAAGGTAGTAGTTGTTCACGAAATCGTTACCGCCGACAGTGATAAGGACGAGTGCTTGGTTAACTAGTTGTTGAGCCTGGTCCTCTCCAACAATTGCAGCCACTCGCCGCTGGTACTCTTGGAAGTATTCCAGTTGTCTGTACATTCGGATTATGTTTATCTGCAAATAAATAAATGTTGTAATTAACAATATAAATATATTAAATTCATAAATATGTTGTAAGTATATCTAAATTAGGAAATAAAGCATTAATTTGCAGCAAATGTTGACAGCTGAGATGGATTCAGGATGGATCAGGTTCATCAACTCACAAACTGAACTCCGGTGTCATTGAGGATTCCAATGCCAGCAGAAGCAAAGTTGGCACCAACGAGTAGTCTTTCTCCAGTGAGCTCTGGGCTCAAGTATGGCAGCAGTGATTCCGAGCCAAGTTCCCGACCTGAATTACGAATTTATATTGATATTTCGGCATGAAAAGTAATCAAATCATGATGATGATAAAGAGATGATTATAAAACCCAACTGATAAAATCAGGAATGTTGAGGCCATTAGAGAATCGTCCAGTGGGGAGGTGAGTTGGGTAATCGATTCCGTAGGGAGGGGAGTCTGCTCGGGCAGTGGTTGCCAAGTAGTTATTGTTACCGTTATCGACCAAAGAATCTCCAAACACGAAGAAAGCCCGAGCAGCCTCAGCTTGATGAGTGTTGTAACAGCTACTTCCAAATGCCAGGACCATTAACATCATCCAAAAACTACGAACGTTAACCAAAAAGAAGCTAGCCATGGATGGAGTAGGAACCCAAGTAAGATGAGAGAAAAGAAATTAGAAACTGAATTAATGTACTTGATGATCAGAAAGCTTTCTAGATAGATAGATGGATCAGCAGATAGCTATAAGATCTTATGCAACAAGCTAACAAGTGGGGAGGATTATATAGTACTTCGGGGTTCTTGTCTTGTGAAAGGAAAAAGGCCCACTAAATTAACAAAGGCGATCTAGTAGTACTAAATGGTGGTTGTGCAATTGGCAATGCCTGCCATGCATGAGGCCGTCATCATCCATTCCTAACTGCTAGCTCGGTCGCCACTAATGCTCTAATATTGATCATAACCAACATATATTTCTGTATCTCATGTCTGCGTATGTGTGTGTGTGTATAATGTAAAAATAAGTGAACAGCCTATAAGCTGTGTAACTTTGGTTTAGTGGCCTGTTCTACATCACTGCCCAACTGGATGATTAGACCAGCAATGAACTTTCCCAACGAGTTACCCAAAGACCGGACAGAAAATGAACGGCCTCATCATGTTGTCTTAAAAAGAGTGCGCTAGTTTTTGTAACATGAATAGTTTAGATCCTATTGATCAGTTATGTTTATTCACGCATTACATCATGTTTAAACAAAGATATTTTGGCTAGCTAGCTCTTGATTTCATCTCTATGCAAAGACATTTTGATATTGATTTAAAGATATCAACAAACAAGTTGACTATTTGAGAAAATATTGCTCAAAAACAGCTCATGATCCAAACTCAATTCCAGCTCGATCGAATAATTAATATCAATGCTTTTGTTAATTGATATTGCTCGTAAAATGCAAAACTTACATGATATAATATTATATCAAACGATATATATAATTAAGTCGTATAAAGCTCAACACAGCCTACATAATTGTATATATAAACTCAAATTTATTATTTTTATAGTTAAAGTATATATATCATTACAATAAGAATATCATGTTAATTAATATTTATAAATATTTAACATATTAATCATAATGCAATAGATGTTTCAATTCTTATGAATATAATCATTGCATATATATATTGAGTATCATATTTTTTATAAATCATGTAAGTGTAAGATGATATCATAACATCATTCATAAAGCTCACGTACGTGTATCTTATGAATTAATTGGAAAAGTACTAGATATATCCATATATACTATAGTCTATATATAATACTCATGTAATGAGACTTCTTTTTCGCGGATGGTGAGAGTACTCCATTGTTGGTGATTCATGAATTGTTTGTAGTGTTTCTTCGTATAGTTTCTATATATATAATTAGAGTCCTTGGTCCTACCTCAATCTCTATTTTCAAGCTGGATGTTGACCTAATTAAACCTCCCAAAATAATTGCAATCCTAGCCAGGTCTTTGTTTTTGCGTGATTAGTCTCTGTCTAAGTAAGCTCATTTGGATAGTTTCCATTAAAAAAAAAAAAAAGTAATTTCGTTTAGATAGTGAGATGAGATGGTTTTAGATGAGTTGAATAAAATATTGTTAGAATATTATTTTTTAATAATATTATTATTTTAAAAATTGAAAAAATTAAATTATTTATTATATTTTATGTAAAAATTTTAAAAAATTATAATGATAAGACGAAATGAAATGAGTTGCTGAAATGAGTTGAAATTGTATCCAAACGTGCTATTCATGCTAAATCTTGCTATACTTGTTTTCTTTTTACGACTTTAATTCAGAATCATGGAAATGAAGAAAACATACATATGAGGGGAATGGAGCATAACTTGGAAAGCAAACTCTTGTTCAATTTTGACTCCTCGCTTGACCCTTTCCTCTCTCCTATTTACACTAAAGTAATCAACAGGTTGAGTTACAAGTTTCACTTTATTCTAAATATTGCTAAAGAATCATGAAAATTACTAAAAAAAATATATGTTTAGATGATGAGATGATTTTAGAAGATCTGTAAATAATAATAAAAAATTAAATAAAAAATAATAAAAAAATAATGAATAATATGTTAATAACATTGAACTGTTTATAACTAGTAATAAATAATAACCAAATAATCTGAAATTAATTCACTAACCAAACACAGCCTACGTACCCTAATCTGTTGATGCTAATGCAATATTCACACGGCCATCGATCGCCTCACAACTACATTCTTTAGTGTTTTTACATACTAGTACCTAGCTAGCTAACTACGGCTTAGTTAAAAAGTTTCAAGTTCTATTGTTTCAACGATGAAATGACCTATTCTTGTTTTTTTTTTTTTTAATAATAATTAAGTAAGTGAATACTAATATACTATTGAGTTTATGTATTTTTTGTAAAATGTAAAAATAAAATAGATAAAATAAAAATAATAATAAAATAAAACTTAAATTCACTTGTCGGTTGGATTATCGATAGAGACATCGGTCCTAACGCATCATCATCCAAAAGTTTCGAGTTTGTTCATATAGAGAGAGCTAGCTAGGGCCATGATTTCAAAGGAAACTGATATAAAAATGTACAACTATACTACAATTCGTTTACAATTAAGTATAAAAAAAATTATTATTTTATCTACTTTTAACAATTAAGTATAAAAAATTATTATTTTATCTACTTTAAATTGTTACAAATACACAAATTCTAAATTAAAATAAAAAAATATTAATATTTTAATATATAAGAATAGTTAAATTGTAATATAATTGGTGACATTTTATTCTCTTCCTCCTAACATTATTAGGCCTAATTTATTTTTATAATTTCTCTCAATTTATTTTATCTTATTATTATAAAATTTTTAAATTTTTATATAAAATAAAATAAATAATGTAAATTTTTTAAATCTTAAAATAAAAATAATATTAAAAAATAATTTTAATAATATTTTATTTAATTTTTAATTTTAATTTTAATTCAATTCAATTCATCTAATTTTTATCCAATAAAACAAATAAAATTTTAATTAAAAAAGACTGACGTGACACATCATTATTACACCCAAAACTTGATGGCCGGCTGCATGCAAGACTTGCAAATAATTTAATATAAATATTTTGGATCCTGAATTAGGATTCAAAAAATGTCTCCAATAATTTTTATTTTTTATTTTTTATTTTTATTTAGTAATTAAAAAAATATTTCTTAATATTATTATTAATTTTTTATTTTTTAAAAACATATTTATAATGATTAAAAAAATATAAAAATAAAATATACTATTAGATAAAATCATTCGGACTATTATTTTCGATAGCCGTAGCCGGGCTCATAATCTAACGGGACAAATGATTACAAGCAGCTGCAGTAGTACTACTACTACAGTGAATTCAGCGAACTCGATCCTGATATTCTGGCTTGGCTTGGCAGCACAGCATACTGACAACAGTACTAGTTTGTTAGTACGTACGATAGATGAGGTTCAAAGGGGCCCCCATCATGAGTTGTTTCAAGTCTAGTCTGTCCCTTAATTTGCAAAGGGAATTTAAGAGCCTGAAAATTAGGTTGAGCAATATACATCATGAGGAGAGTTGAATCATGAATTCCAAGATCCGTAGGAGAAATTGTTAGTTGAACCGATTTTTACGGCTAAATTATATGCTCTATCAAGGATATTGGTGTAGAGTAGTTGGTACTATAATGCCTCTTCCACAGTACAGCTCATAATTCCTGCTTTACTCTTCTATTGATCATCTCATATTAATTACTTTACACTGGTCCACAGTTTCTTCGCGGTCCCCAACCTAATTTGTATGCATGCATGTATGGTTTTAATTAATTTGTTCATAACATTATTTATTTATATATGTTTCAGAATATTACACATTTTTAGAAAAAAAAAAAGTGAGGCCTTTTATTTAGCTATTTATTATTATTATTTTTACCGCTATAATTCGGGGGTTAATTTAAAGGCTATATATATATATATATGAATTAAATTAGTCGTTCACAGCTAATTGCTTGATGAAGCTAGTGATGATGATCTGCTATATATAAGAAAATACTCATTAATTACTAGCTAGCTAGCTAGCTAGATGGACTAATTATTTCTTTGTCTTTATTTAAGGAAAATGTTAAATGTATTTTAAAAAAATTTATAAAAAATTTACTTATCCACATGTCAGTTATTGATATGCTAAAAATTATGAAATTTAAAATTCAAAAGAAACTTAATAAAATGAGTCTTGTAAATAAAACTATAAGTACATGTACCGCTACTCTTATTTTAAAAGTAGCCCTAGATCATGTTTTAGTAAGAAAATCAATGTCAACTATTATTAAATCAGTTCCTCTTCGGATCGGTGACACCTATAAGCAGCTGTTATCAGAGACAAATAGGGAGCTGCCACGTAAGGGTTTCTCAGGAAACCATGGAACACGCGAAGCAGGGTATCCAGATGTCTCCCTCTCCTTCCCGAGTCTCTCTCTCTCTCTTTCGATCTCTCTCCTTCCCTCTCCCTAACCTGATCTTCAAAATCTCTCAAAAAAAAATACTGAGGTTTTATTAGAATGACAAACTTCTTGTGTGCTATTAATACCTTCTCTTTCACTTATATTATGTTTTTCACCTTTTTTGTTCGTTTATTGTATTAAATGCTAATCTATATGATGAAAACTGCCAATGAGGCTGAAGGCAAATTTGTCATCAACTCTGGAGAAGATGTTTAGCTGCTCCAACATGGCCTACAACCCCTTTCTTTCAATGATGCGGAACCTCAGCAGGACCCTTTGGACCCAATTCTGGAGAGAAAGATCCTAGATACATGATTCCACTGGTAGGAACTGTATATAAAGTCATCTGGGGAAACTCAGGATTTCTAATAACCCCATTTTTTCATACTAAGGACTGCAGGAAAGGAACTACTGGTAATGATCTATAATAAAATTGAAGACAAAACCCTAGAAAGCTCTATAGGTTTTATTGCCTATACATGTGATTTCCCTTTTTTTTGGTGTGATCTTTTTATTTGCGTGAGTGAGAGAGAGAGAGAGAGAGAGAGAGAGAAGACTAGTATTTGTATGTTGTATCAGAAGAGTGTTTGCTCAAGATTGCATGATGGCATATTTATGCAGAAGGGCATTCATTCATATCCTGAATGAATGTGATCTAGAGCAATGTAGTTCTCTTGCAGGTTTCGTGGCACTTGCAAGTCTCGAAGGTCACGAGAGGGAAGGAATCATATATCGGAGATGGAGTGAAGGATCTCGACAGGTAGTGTGAGGTAGGGTGTTCGCCCTTTGGTTCGAGTGAGAGAGCAAAGAGGAGAAGAGCATAGAGGAGAGAAAGAGTGAGAGAGCATAGAGTAAAAAACAAAATCAGAGAATGAGAGAGTTTTCTTTTCGCCTCTCGAGATTGAGAGAGAGAAAGAGTGAGAGGGAGGTTTTCGCGAGAGGGAGGAAGGGTTTTCAATTTAGAATAAATATAGATAGAAGCCACTATTGGGAGTATCCATTTTGCACACATAATGTGGCATCATCTAGACCACATATTCCTAAGTGAGTGTTGAGAACAATCAACTAGAAGTAACCACGTAGTGAGTGCAAAGTGTGCACTGTTATAATGGCTTCTCTCTAGCATTACTATTTCATTTAAGGTCCAATTCCCTGTTTGCACACCTATAGTGTTCCTTGATGTGCACACGTGGCAAGTTGCCATTGGTCCCCGATATATGAGGGTTGTAAGAGACACCTACAAGAAGTTTTTCTCTTATTAAATAGACCAAATTTGTATGGATCCATGAAATCTCTAAAATTTAATTTTAGTCAAGCTTGAAATAATTAACTCACATGAGTTCGGGACACAATACAATTAATTTGTGCAGTTGGATTTGTTGAGATTTCAAATTTAAATATTATCTACATGGAGTTCATTTAATTAATAAGATTAGGTGGTGATGCTTATATGTCGTTTATGATTATTAATGGTGGCGCGCAAATAATTAGTATCTAGGAGCGTAAATGAGTCCGAGTTTCATGGAGTAGTATGCTACGTACAACATGAACATATATAGCTTTGTTTCTATATATATTCATGTAGATGATGAAGCTCTAGCTGTTCATCTTTAATTTTCGTTCATACGTACCTGAGTTTGAGGTTATTAATTACCAAATTATACGGGCATTTAACATATTTTCCAAACAAGTACGTAGAAGAATGTTCACAATTTTAACAAAAATGCAATTATATATATATATATATTATATATCCCATAACTAAATATTCTAAGATTAAACCAACTTTCATGAGTTTCGTGAATTTTTTATGTATGATGACACACACATACATATAAATATATATATCACTACAACATAATTGTTTTTTAGTGACGGTTGAGAAATTGTGACAGTCCTCAAATCGTCACTAAAAAAAATTTTTTGTGACGGTTTTTGGAAACCTTCACTAAAGATAGATGATTTTTCTTTCTTTTTTTTTTTTTTTTTTTTTTTTTTTTTTTTTTTTTTTTTTAACGTTTAAACATAGAGCAAATTTATGTTCAGATGTCACATATACGTTCGAACACTGTGGCTACCTACGTGCAAAAGTGAAATGTTTTGGCGCCAACGTTTGAACGTTAGTAAGTAACGTTCCAACGTTAATTGTAAATTTAAATTAAATATGACTCTAATTTAAAAATGATGTGATTTTTATAGTGCATAATTTGTGAACAAGTCTAAAAAATTGTAATATATATTTATATACACACAATTTGTAAAATATAATTATATATTTATATGTATAAATATATATTTGTATATAGATATATAAATATATATTTATGTTTATATATTTGAAGTGTAGTGATTTAGTATTAAAATTGGCAAATCTAACATTAAAAAAGATTGAGAATTGAAAATAAAAAATAATAGATATATTAAATAATATTTTTCCTTGCATATATTAAAAGTAAAATACAAAATATGATAGAATTTCGTAAACAACTCTCACGTGAAAGTGTTGTTTATGAAATTCGTACTTCATATATCCTCAGTCAAGCTATCAACCTTCTCATTGAGGATATCTACATGATGAGCTATCTCGGCGACAGACTCCTCTATAGCCACGATCTGTTGATCAATATGTGCAATCAACTGTGAGATCACCGCATCAACCCAAGCAGGCTGCACATCTCCCACATATATACTCGTCGGCTTTGGACTACTACTCCCCACATTGGGCCTGGGCTGCGTCGGAGGAGCTAGATCGGCTACAGGGAGTGGCTGATATCAAGGATACCCCCTTGCCTGTCCAATGTTACGTCAATGCGTGCTCATGTCGAGGGAGCTCATCTGATCAGTGACCCGCTCCTCTGGCTGGAGTGGCACTCTCCGAACAAGTAATAGCCAGCTGATGATAACACCGTATGGGAGTTGTCCGTGGAGACAATGCTACCCTCGTAACGAATCCTCTCAAAGATGCACAGTGGCAAATCGATGGGATCTCCACGTGCCACTCGTATAAAAAAATGTGCCCGAGTCTGACTAAATGTGGTCTTATGTGCCGTAGGATCTAGGTTTGTTGCAAGAATAAGCTGCAACATGCGGAAGAAAGGTCGCAGATGTATTTGGTTGAAGGCGTTCTTCCTCCCGATTTGCGTGTAGTCTCTCCCAATGAGAATGTAGAAATCCTCATCTCGGTCATCATCCCAAGCCTCACGGTCAGTACCCTCAGCCTCTGGCGGGTCAGCATCTCTGGCATCAACTACTGGCCCAGTTGGGCCAGTAGATGATGCAGAAATGCCTACATCTGCATCGAGTGTGCCGTGTGCAGATGTAGATGTGCAAACGACGGTTGTGTCGCCAGTCTGAGAGTCGGCTGTACTCGATGTCTCAACTACTCGACGAATCCCAAGTAGCTTGGTGATCACATCTGATGAAATCTCAAACTACACACAACGTACAGTCACGGTGTGAGAGGATGCTTCCTGAGACATGGAGCACATCCCCATATAGAACTCTCAAACCATTGAGGGGTATACCTTCCCCCTCAATGTGCAGATATTTCCCCAACCCCTATTGATGAACACATCTTTGAGGTTCATCTGCTCCCATCTTAGCTCGTCGAACTCATTGATCAGGACCTCTTACTCCACCATAACAGTACAAGCCCTGATCCGAGCAGTGTCCAAAGTGGCTCTTTTCCTCCCCCGTTTCCGTGTATGCAAAAGATGAGCCATATCCTGAAAATAGAAAATGAAAAAAAATGATTTGTACTATTGATGCATTTTTTGTATTAATTTTAAATGACTTTGCATTAACATTCGAACATAATATAACATATGTTCGAACGTTTTATCTAAAGATGCACGTTCTTTAAATCAAAATTATATTAACGTTCGAACATAATATAATATACACGTTTGAACGTTAAGGGCAAAACATATAAAAATTTTGAAATGTGTTGCATTCAAAAGTTATGCCTTCCAATTCGACCTTATGGTTTTTACGTTCGAACGTATATTTTTTTAGTTTGAACGTATGTTTTTACGTTCGCACGTATGTTTTTTTATGTTTGAATGTAAATTATTGACTTTTGCAACGTAGATGGCAAAATGGCGGATAAATTAAAAAGTTGTATGTTCGAACGTTAACATTTAAACGTTTGAATGTAAATGCGTCGAAAGGTAATGTTCGAATGTAGAAAAAGATACATTCGAACGTGGAAGGGCTATGCAATTGTAACCTCATATGTTTGAATGTTCTGTCAAAACGTTTGAATGTTTCAATACAGAATGACTGAGTCAACTCAACAATTATCGAAAATCACGTACCACGGGTCTAAATGGCCAAATGCCACCATAGAAAAGCGCTGATGAAGATAGTGGAGAAATAACTTGGCGAGTCGTATAAAAATGTATCCCTTGAAATATATATGAAGTAGGAACGAGTACAGATTACGAGAATAGTGAAGATGAAGATGATGCTCCGATTGTAGAGGCATACCAGGAAGATGGAGAGGGTATTAACTTGTTTGTTGACCTTGGTGCACGAGTTGCTCCCCTTTTGTCGAGATGACATCCCACCCGTCCATCTTGACTCTTCCGTATTAAATGATCATTCAATTCAAGTAAGTGAGGAGATTGAAGAAGAAGAATAAGAAGATTCAAAAGAAGAAAAAGACGAATCAGAATCCAGGTAGGAGGTGGATAAAGAGGATGAAGAAGAGGTTGATGATAGTGATGATGATATTATAAAGAGAGATTCTTAAACAAGCATGGAAAATACATTCGAAGAAGAAGAATCAAAGTACTAAATATTTTATTCATATAGGTGACTATAAAATATTATACTTTTCAAAATTTATTCTAAATGATTTTCTTTGATATAATTAATCATTTTCAGGGGTGTTATCAAAATGACAACGAAGAAATGTGCCTCCGCCAAGTCTAAGTCCCGAACCCATTGAGGACTCCCCATTCGAGGAATCCGCTCCTGAAGATCAAGTTAACATGCAAGAGAACAACAGACAGTCGACACCTACTAGTAAGGAAATATTATGGTTGATGAGTAATTATCTAGTTAATACTTTTGTCTCAATAACTATATAACTATAATTATATTATTATCATATAGTTGATGTAACTGCACGCCGTGGTCGTAGCTATACACGTGGCATCTCTTTTGAGAAAAATAGAAGGTACGAAAAATTCAAGATCACCATTCCTGATAATTCTACTGGAGGAGTGGATGATAGTGTAGCAGCGCTTTCCTCCTATATTAGCATAGTAGTTCGAGGTTATGCACCATTTTATGTGCGCTCATGACGAGATGTTCCGAATGAAATTAAGGAGCACATTCGAAGTTGTGTGCTGGTGAGTTTACTTTAAGAGTACATTTTTTTTTTTTTGCCTAGATTAGTATATCATATTTGTTACCTGATTAACTTATTATGATGAATTCAACCTCGACTTTGGCCTTAACGAGGATTTGAAAACTGTGAATGAGTTGATGGCTACACTGTTCCAACGTCACAAGGAACGATGTCATGACCACTTGAAGGAGTTTGAGACGTTGGAAGAGGCAACGCAATCTTCTTTCTAGAAGATGAAGTTAGATGATTGTTGAAAGTGTTGTGATCTTTTCGCATCTCCAGATTATTAGGTATTTTACATTTATATCCTTCAATTATTTACATTCATATTTGTTCCATAAATTATATGTATATATATTACAATTAACATTCTTAATTAATTTTGTAGCACTTGAGTTCTACAAATGCACAGAATAGATCCACTCTGACTGTCCACTATCATGCCAGTTCAAGGTCATTTCACCATCTTGCTGAAAAAATTGTAATTAAAAAGTTATAGTATTCATTTATTTTTCTGATATTATTTTATTTAAGTACTAACATTATCTTTTTAAAATTGCTAATGTCGCTTTGTTAGAAACGTGATGATCTTGAAAACTTTTTCCTCATTCATGTCTATGTTGCTACTCACTCATGTGAATAATTTATTTTTTATTTTTATTTCTTTTAATACATTACTTATTAATGATGTGTTTTCTTTCAAATTGCAAGAAAAAATGATGGAGACATAGTTAGCTTCTGGGGAATCCTCTCCTAGTGACATAGACATATTCATGCAAGTGCTCGGGCCGCAGTCTAGCAAGAGGTTTGGGATGATCTTTCAAGCATAGATGTTCATCGTCCTCAATCTTATCGACTTCACAAATTAATAATCTTACCAAAAATTTAGCAGTTGCACGGCGCGAGAATGAGTATATGAGGTCGAGACATCAAGAGTTAGAGTCTCTCTTAGAGCGACAGTCTCATTTAGAGACGCGTTTGTAGGACCAACAGAGAGACCAAGAGGAAAGAATACGCAGTGAAGTCCAAGAGCAAGTGCAGCTGGAGATGATGGTGCAAATGGAGCGTGTTATGTCATTGCAACAGAATAGCGGTGGGCCAGGATAGAAGAAGATTTTATCAGTGTATATAACTAATTTTAATATCTAAGTTTGAAATTTTATAAAACATTGTTAGTTGTTAATTGATAGTGTGTAATATGACACAATTAATATGTTTTTTAATTTTATGAAATTAGTATTTCTGATCTTCGCATGTAAATTAAAATCGTCCGAACATTGGTTCACATTCGAACCAACATTCGAACGTGAATACACAAAATTATATAGTAACATTCGAACATAGGCCTCAACGTTCGAGTGTACTCACCCTCAAACGAACAGAACATTCTAATGATTAAACGATTAATGTTCGAACAAACCTCCGAACGTACCACTTGCGTTTGAACGCTTCTTCATTAACATTTGAAATAACGTCTTAATATTAAACCCGTTACGTTTGAACATTGGTCTATTAACGTTCGAATAAAAATTCGAACGTTTATTGCAATTAACGCTTGGACGCATAAACGTTCGAACGTAAATATGATACGTTCAAAGTAGAATCAACGAATGTCAACTTCTATCATTCGAACGCCAATCGGTCGGGTTGTTGTTCGAACGCTCAATTGGACGTTCGAACATTACTTTCTGTGACAAATCTCAACTGTCACAAAAAGGGAACGTTCAAACGTTACACCAAACAGAACACCTCCAACTGTCACTAAAAATATTTTTAGTGACAATTCAATAGCAAACCGTCACCAATTGTTTTCAGTGATGCACATTAGATGACGGTTTCAAACCATCACCAAATATCTTTAGTGACGTTTTGGTAATTTTTGGTGACAGTTTCCTCTGTTACAAAAGAAAAATTATGTTTTTGTGTATATAGATATATTGTTGCGTGTAGAGAAGTAACGGTACCCAAGATTGCTCTGGAAATAACCTTATTGATCTATTCACAATAGTGGTTGATATCCTGTGAGAAGAAATCCCTATGTAATGAAGGGGAGTAAAGGGCGAACAACTCACTTGAGGGGTAAAACCATGTGTGCAGGTTACATGATATTGTGAACAGTTAATAGTGAACAATGATAATTATGTGAATTTGGAATAAGACAAGAAAAAGATAAAAGAATAAGTATGCTGATAAATGATTGGTTATTTGATGCCTTCTTCATATAATATGGCTTTGTTATATTCAATTTTTTGATAATTGATGCAATTATTGATAGTAATTCATTGATAATATGATTAAAATTTCTTATACATAGGGCTTCCTTATTATCAATTTTTCAATTTTTTTAACATTAGATTTTTTTTTTTTTTTTGGCAATTGAGATTTCTAAATCTAACCGAATTAGGACTTATAATGGGAGTAAGATCCATACTGCTAGATGGATATGGAATTCTAATTAAAATTAGTAATCCTAATTTACATTTACTTCGATAATAATTGAAATTTCTCTTTTAATTATAATTCTAAGGGAAATTATGATTTATATAGTCATAGGGTGTGCAAATCATGTACACTCCCTAATTATAAAAATTAGGGGAAAACATAAACTTGGTCAGTCTGCCACCTCGGTTAAAATGCAGAGAGCCCCCTATCCACTCATGGTCGAAAAAAACCAAAACCACCAGTGAACTCCCATTCTAAGTTACTAAATATCAACCAGTGCACCACCATTCAAAGTTACCAAATATCAACCAGTGAACCACCAACCATAGAGAGAGAGAGAGAGAGAGAGAGAGAGAGAGAGAAATATACCAGGATGACGGCGAGGAGGAGGGAGAGATAGCATGACAGTGATGGCTACCGGCTAAGGGTGACGACGACGCCATAAAATACTAAAACAGAGGCATTGGGAGAGGAATGAGAAAGAGAGAGAGATATATATTGGCTGAGGGCGACGTCGAGAGGAAGAGAGAGAGACCACAACGGCGAGGGAACCAACTGAGGGCGACAACGATGCCAAAAAACACTAAAGCAGAGAAGGGGGGGGGGGGGATAGAATGGCCAGGCAGCTAGGATTGGGGATTTTTACGTTTATATGAAACTCAAACCCCATATTGAAACAACGTCGTCCTGGAGTTTTACCCTAAATGATGTCGTTTTATTAAAGAAATAATTTCTTTTTTATATATACCTATATATACATATTTATGTGTGTGTGTGTGTGTATATATAGCTATTTATATATGGGGATGGATGGGGCCCAGAAATATTGGTAGGCATGGGCATAGTCCTGTCCCCATTGAAGAAATTTATGAGCCTAACTTATCTCATAAAACCGGTTCTATAAGAGATGATTGTTCATTTCTTATAAACATGTCCAAGACCTTGTCCACAGGCAATGTGAGATATTTATTTCTCAACACCCTCCCTCATGTGTAAGCCAGTATTTTTCCTGGTCCTTGTCACGGGGTAATTAGTGTGGGCTCCCATTCGTCCTATGGCAGGCTCTGATACCATGAAGAAATTTATGAGCTTAACTCATCTCATAAAACCGGTTCTATAAGAGATGATTGTTCATTCCTTATAAACATGTCCAAGACCTTGTCTACAGGCAATGTGAAATATTTATTCCTCAACACCCGCTTGAGTTTCAAGGTGCGAACACCCTAGAATCTAACGGCCAAGGGCGCAAGTGGGGGTAGGCCGAGTGGGGGCTTGCGGATGGGTGGCGGAGCCCTGTCGCCCAACCCTAGTAGACACTACTCTTTTTGGTATATATAAAGACTATATATAATATCACCTGCGATTAATATCCAACCATACTAAGATTGGGAAGACAGTCTAAATTGCGATCAGATCATATGTTTTAAAAAAGAATTATATGTACTCAGGATTAATAAATAGAATTAATCTTAACCAATGTAATGGCTCAACCTAGTGGTCCAATGATCCCTCGGCTTTGTACCTGGTTCTTGGTTCTGTGTATCACTTTGGTTGAAGAATCTTTTTTGAGGATGTGTATATATCGCTTGGGTGGAAAAATTAGAACCAAATTAGCGTGGTGCAAACTGCTAGAGTTAGGGAAGACGACATATATGTTGGGCTATCGCACAAACAATGGTGTCATTTGAAAAAGTAAGCATGTCTTAATTAAAATGTGGCAAGGGATTCGGGGTCCCCTCTCCTGTGCGGATGGGGTTTTCTCTCTATGCTTCCTAGGAACATAGAGTTCTATCTCTTGGATCTTCTTGATACATAGAGCTTTGTTTTTATCTCAACAGTTATTGCGCATACATGGAGGAGATTTCTCATATATGCAAGGGCCTCAAGCTCACTGAGGAGGAACAACAATAATTCTAACTAACGGAGGAGTTTACGATTGCACAGGATATCAGCAACTCGTGCCTTGTTGCACTAGTAGTTTCAGACAGAGAAGTAAATAAAGGGGCTTTCAAAGCAACGATGACTAGGGTCTGGAATGCTGAAGGTGGGATATCTTTCAAAGATTTAGGAAGAAACAAGTTCCTACTCGAGTTGCATAGCCCCACTGTGAGAACCAGGGTGTTAACTGGGCAACCTTGGTCTTTCGACAAAAACTTGATTTGTATTCATGAATGCAAAGGTAGGATTGCCTTAAAAGACATCGAGTTTTCTCTGGAACCGTTCTGGATCCAACTTCTGACCTCCCATTTGTTGCTGTGAACAGAAGAATGGATGAGAAACTCGGGACCAATGCAGGGAAGGTCATCATGGTGGATGTTGATGAGAAAGGAAGAGCTTGGGGGGGAGTCCTACGTGTGAAGGAGATGCTTGATCTCTCTAAACCTTTGACAAGGGGATGTGTAATCAACGTAGGGGATGCTCATTCCTGGATACCATTCAAATATGAAAGACTGCCCTCATTTTGCTACCACTGTGTTATAGTTCTGCACACAGCTCAAATGTTCAAGACATTTCTCAGATGGTAGTACTCAGGCTACGTCTCAACTTCAATATGGCCCCTGGCTCAGAGCTGACCCATCTCAGAAGCAAACTCACTACAAAGCACAAACAAGCAGTCCAAAGGGGAAGGCCACAGGCAGTGGTCGGCAGGCCGGCTCCGATGACCAAGAGTCTAATTTTGGCGGAAACAGCTCTTCTCAAAAGTCAGCTGACTTCTCGCCAACAGTCCCGTGTGATCCTGTACAACCAGACTGTGCATTGGAAAAGGAAATAGGAGTTGAAGACTTTTTGGCAAAAAAGTATGGTGTCAATTGTCAATAGTCTCGAGGTGTCACCAGCAGTTGTCAGGACCTCTCTGTCCAGCAGGCAGACAGACTTTATGACTTTGGATACCAATATGGCCCTCACAGGAGACAATCACCAAGTAGGTCCTTCACTTCTGTACTCCCAGCCAGACCCAAAGATACAAACAAAAGCTCCCTTTTTGTCAAACTGGAAAAGAAGAGCCCGTGGAAAGGTAGGCTTGAATGCTGTGTCAAGTATGTCCAACCCCTTTGTTGGATATGCAACCAGCAAAAGGAAAAAGAGAATCACTAGCTTGACAACAAAACCTATGAGATCTTCAAAAAGACTCAAACACACTATGGCAGAGGCTGTTCAACAGCCCTGCCCATCTCCATGATCACCCTATGCTGGAACTGTCGAGGGCTTGGGAACCCTCAGACAGTTAGAGAACTCCACTTGTTGGTGAGAGTTAAGTACCCGTCTCTAGTTCTTTTAATAGAAACAAAGTGTAAAAGAGAAAAAATGGAATTCATAAGAAACAAGCTAGGTTATGAATGCAGTTTCATAGTGGATTGCATAGGTTGAAGTGGTGGCCTAGCTTTTTTCTGGAAGCAAGAAATATCTGCCAATCTGATGTCTTACTCCCTTAGCCATATATCTCTCCAAGTCCAAATGGATAATACAGCAAAATTTTTCATCATCACTGGCTTTTATGGTCAACCTATTACTGCAAAAAGAAAAGAAAGTTGGAACTTTCTAAGACAAGTGAACCCAGACACTCCCTGGTTATGCATGGGAGATTTTAATGAAATCACTTCTCATGGGGAAAAAATGGGTGGTCCTCCCAGACCCTTTAACCAGATGGAAATTTTCAAACAAACCCTTGCCAATTGTGGCCTTGGAGATCTAGGCTTTGAGGGTTCCTTTTTTACTTGGTGCAATAACCGTGAGGGTCCCAACTTCACAAGAGAAAGATTGGATAGGGGACTAGCAAACTGTGCGTGGTAGGAATTATATGATTCTAACTCAGTCTCCATCCTCCCTACCATTAGTTCTGATCACGACCCTCTTCTCATCTCAAGCTTTTCTTTTACTCCCTCTCTTATAGAAAACAAAAGAGTCTTTAGATATGGGCCTCGTGGGCCAAACAGGAGGGGTGTGAGACTGTGATCAAAAGGGCATGGTAAGGCTCACTCCAATCGGGTTCAAGGGCAGATGTCACTAGAAGGGGGCTTGAGAGATGTAGATACCAACTGAGAGAGTGGTATAACATCTCTAGAATTTCTCACCAACAGGCCTTAAATACCAAAACTGATCTTTTGAGATCTCTGCAAGCTTCCAATACTGGTTTGGATAATGACTAGATTCAAATTTTACAGAAGGAATTGGATGTTTCCCTAGAGGTAGTTGATCTTAAGTGTCACCAAAGAGCCAAACACAGATGGCTCAAGATGGTGATAGGAACACCAAGTTTGTTCACAAATGTGCATTGGTTAGAAAATAGAAAAACCTTATCTAGAAACTCCAAACTGAGGTGGGGCAGATCTTGACAAATCCTGATGACATTGGAGGTGAATTCCAATCAGTTTTTAGGGACCTCTTCACTTCCTCCAATCCCACTGTCCCTAACTCTCTACTGGAGGAACTTCAGACCTACTGTCACGCCTGAGATGAACTCTTCCTTAACAAAGGCTTACTCTCGAGAGGAGATTGAGCTAGCCATTTTTCAAATGAACCCTCTGGGTTCCCCGGGACCAGATGGTTTCCCTGCTATTTTCTTCCAAAACCACTGGCATACTGTTGGTGATGATGTGGTAGCTGCTGTTCTAGAATTCCTCAATACCAAGTCAGGCTTCCAAGGTATCAACCATACTATCCCTCATCCCCAATAAGAAATCCCCTTTATTTGTCACAGATTATATGCCCATAAGCCTTTGCAATGTTTTCTACAAAATCATTGCAAAGGTCATTGCAAATCGTCTAAAAACTATTATGCCTCTAATAATCTCAGACACCCAAAGTGCTTTTGTTCTAAGAAGGATGATCTCTAATAACACCATAGTGGCATATGAACTAATGCACTCAATGCCGAACAGAAGGAAGAATCACAAAGAAGGTTTTATGGCCCTCAAGCTAGATATGAGCAAGGCTTATGTAATACCCGAACCTTACTATGTAGGTCTTGCGTGATCTATTAAAATATTTTTAAGTTAAATATTTTGAGATAAAGACTTTTATTATATATTATATTATTTTAAGATGGGTGCGCTTTTATTTTTAAATGGGTCATTAAATAATTCATGGGTATGATTTTTATGACCTTACAATATTTCTTTCAAATCCTTTAATTTTATTTACTCAAGAAATGACCCAAACTCTTTTTAATCTTCACCATTCATTCCCTAGCTTATGGGACAAGTTTCATTTATTTTCATTAACTTTTCCTTCTCCCTTACCCGTAGCTTCCCCCACAAGCCAAGTGAATTCATTTCCTTCTCCTACACGTTGGCTTCCTTAACAAGCCATTAGACTTTCTCATCCCTTTCTTCACCCGTCGGCTTCCTCAAGAAGCTAGGTGGATTCCTCTTTCTTCCCCCACACGTCGTATCCAAGGAAAAGAGAAACACAATCCTCTCATTCTCCTTTACCCCATCGACAACTTCTAAGGCAAGACAATTGATTTCTTCCTCATTGCCTACACCGTCGGCTCTAAAGCAAACAAAAGAGAAAAGATTTCTCAAGTGTTCACCTCTCGGTTTCCCTTTAGTCCGTGCGTCCTCTCTCATTCCTTCAAGCCGGTCTCTCTCATTTCGTAAACTTGGGATCGCCATTGAAAATCCTCAAGGAAACCAACCCCGTAAGTGAATTCTATGGCTCTAATCTTTGGGTTGGAACCTTAGATTTATGAGTTTAGCCAGGGTTTGTTTTAAGAAATTTTCTGGTTATATTCCAATTTTGAGATTTCGGATTTTTCTCTTCCTCTTCTGGTTGTTGTGTTTCTGTGACTTGAAAAGGGGATCAAATCAGGTGATGCTCTTTTTCTAAGATTTCTTACGATTGAGATTATTGCTAAGCAAATTTGTGTCCTGTATTTGGGGGTTTTCGGATTTCTGTGTTAGCCGAGCATCATGTGGTAGTCTCTAAACAAATTTCTCATTTTGTTTCCTCTATTAGCTGCCCTAGTGGGTAGTAATCAAAAGCCCTATTTTTCTAGTCAAAACCGAGTGTTTTGAGATGGTTTTTCGCGTGTTTCTTATCATTTGAGATGGCATATTTTTTGGTTTAAGCTTGTTAGTCACAAGTGATGATTTTTATCCATTTTGTATATACGTATATGAAGGAGTTGTGGGGTATACTCTGTTTTGGTGTATGTGTTCCAGTCGTATGTGTTTATGTCCTGTTTTGGCGTGTGTGTTCCAGCCGTGTGTCCCAAGGCTGATTTTGTGGTTCCTTTATTGTGTTTTCTTGAGTCCAAGCCATATTTTTAATTATGCTTTTATGTTTAAAATTAATGAAGTTAAGGTTATAATTTTAAACATGCTTTGCTCAAGATTTATGGCCAAGTGAGCCACTAAGACTTTTGAATTAAATTAGTAAGTTTACCTTAGGAGTTCTAAACTTGCCAAGAGTTGTATCTCTTTATTAGTATTGTTTTCAGAATATATATATGTGAGGCTTTCTTAAGTTTCTACGTCTCTTGTACTAGTTAATTGGATGGTTGAAATTTGATCAAGTGAGGGATGTTTAAGACCATGAAAACATTGAGAATTGCTAGCTGTCCATGTATTACAGAAACTTGAAAATAGGTTCTGTTTTGGAAGCCTAAACCAGTCACTTTACCTTTGCTTAACTTCACCCTTTTGTTTAACCAAATATCAACTTTAGTATGAAAAATTCTTGATGAATAAGTGACAAAAACCAACCCTCTTATGATCATTGCCTCTTGTTGGAATTACCTTCCACCTCATGATACAAAACTGTCAAAATGCCATTCTTTATGAAAATTCCAGATTATAGCACCTCTTTGTTCCCTACCTTTTTCTTAAATAAATCCCCACCATCCTATGCATTTTAACTTATGATTTCTATCTATTCCTAGTACAGAAAATAATAGCCTTTAAAAAGGGACAGCAAGCGAGCCTCATACTTTCATGGGTTCCTTAAATATTGTAATGAGGATACTAAGGGTGTATTTGGATACTAAGTATCCTCAACACTTTCAAAGTATTCTCGTACTTTTGAAAATACTTCACATGCCAAACAACTTAAAATACTCTCAATGGGACCCACAAACCCACTTCAATCTCTACTCATAACTATTCACAAACATTCTATAATACTTATTATATATAAATAAAAAATAAAATCGCTATAATATATAAATAAAAAATAAAATTGCTATAATATATAAATAAAAAATAAAATCACTATAATATTTATCACTATTAAATATAAATAAAAAATAAAATCATTATAATATTTATATCTATTATATATAAATAAAAAATAAAATTACTATAATATATAAATAAAAAATAAAATCATTATAATATTTATATCTATTATATATAAATAAAAAATAAAATCACTATTATATATAAATAAAAAATAAAATACTATAATATTTATCACTATTATATATAAATTAAAAATAAAATCACTATAATATTTATCACTATTATATATATATAAAAATAAAATCATTATAATATTTATCTCTATTATATATAAATTAAAAATAAAATTATTATAATATTTATCATTATTATATATAAAAGTAAAATAAAATCACTACAATATTTATTAATATTAAAAAATCACTATAATAAAATCATTATTATATTTATTACTAAAAATAAAATCACTATAATATTTATGGGACCCACACATTTTTCAATTACCTACTCAAAAGTCAACAACTCAACATATTTCACACATCCAAACAACTCAAAATACTCTCAATGGGACCCACAAACTCACTTCAATCTCTTCTTATAACTATTCACAAACATTCTTAACACTTCTCACAACCCAAACGTACCCTAAGAGTTGACTTAGTGTCATGTATGTAACTAAATGGGTTAAGGAAGATGCCTTAATTCCACTTGGAATTTAAGTGAGCACGTATGGGTATTGGATAGTAAAGTCTTAAGTGAAATGAATATTAATATGTTTATTTCATTTCATTGAATAGGAGTTATTTTCAAGATTCAAGAAACTTACTTGTAAAGCCACGAGGTAAGTAGCTATGACTATGCTCTTTACACACAAAGCTCTCTTATGAAAAAGTCTCTCTCTCTCCTTCCAAATGTTTCTCTTATGAAAGAATAGATGCATGTATAGTATGTATAGTATGTATAAGTCTTTCTTGGTAACCCATGTTAACTACCTTATTAATTACCATTGTGTGTATGAAAGGTAATGAATCATGAGATTTTATGAATGCTCTCTCTCAAATAATTATGCCTTACCTATATGTAGCATGACATGAAATATTCCTTTCAAAGAAACGCATACGCCTTGGCACTAAATGAAGATAATGAAAACGTTATTTTTATAAAGAAAGAAAATGAAAAGGAATGAAAGCATGAATGTATAAATGTATGTAACGACCACATGTATGAAAAGGGTACCAAAGGAATGGGCAGATTGCAATGCCGAGTAAGTAGTACTGGAAGTGCACCCAGTACTGCCCCCCATGAAAGGGGTTCCCAACCTGCGGCTGCGGGCGGAATCCAGGTCCAAAAGACCGCTAACCCCAACACACGGGGCGTAATAGTGTGTACTGGCTCAAGAAAGTGAAACCTAAAGCAAAATCATTTCTAAGTAATGTTATGCATGAAAGCAAGTAATGTTTATGCATGAAAAGTACAGTTAAGCATAAGAGTACAGTTATGCTTGAAAAGTACAGTTAAGCATGAAAGTACTGTTATGCATGAAAGTATAGTTATGCATGAAAAGTACAGTTAAACATGAAAGTACAGTTATGCATGGAAAGTACAGTTATGCATGAAAAGTACAGTTATTCTTAAATAGTTAAGCATGAAAGCATTGTCAAGAATTAGCAAATGTTTATGTATGCATGTTTTCAAAAGAAAAGATTATGTGATTAATAAGTTAACGACATGGTGTACTACTTACTGATTATTAGACTCACTTTGTGTTTATGTTTTAAACGTCCAGGTATGAATGATGAGGTTGTGGAGCTAGGCACTGCTGAGGAGGGAAGGGCTGATGCTTAGAATTCCTTGTCGGTTCGATTTGATGATAATGGTTATGATTTATGTTTTATGATGGGTCTCATGTTGGGACGTTTTGTTGGTTTGACTTTAAGACAATATGTCCTTGGGCATGATGTAGGTGTTGTGGTGGGATGATGGTAATAGTGTAACTTCTATGGTGGGGTGATGGTATTCCCGCATAAGAAGGTTAAATATCTTTTGGATGTGTTGTAGGGATGGAGCCCCCTTTTTATTGGAACTAGCGATGTTTTAAATGAGCGAATGGTGGACTCTGAGAGTCCTTTGGGTAATATGTTGAACAGATTGTCTATCAGGTGCTTACTTTTAAACTAGAAACGGGAGTGTACATGCTTGACATGTTCTCGCCTATCCCTTTTACCCTTGTAGAAAAAAAAAAATACATACTAATATTAATAAGGAAAGAACAGGTCACGCGTTGCGATCCCGTCCTAGAATTGGGATGGGGTTGTGACAGCCTATGATAGGCTAGAGTGGTCTTTTGTGCAGCTTGTGCTTCAACAAATGGGTTTTGTTAAGGAGTGGATTGACCTGATTATGCAGTGTATTGGCATTGTATCTTATTCAATCTTACTAAATGGTTCACCTAAATCACCCTTCAAGCCTTCAAGGGGTATACGTCAAGGAGACCCTCTCTCACCCTATTTGTTTATTCTATGCTCAGAAGTTCTCACCTTTGCATTGAATCAATTTGAACAAAAGGGCTTAATCTCTGGCTTCCCTATCACTAGAGGCTCTTTGTCTGTTAATCATCTCTTTTTTACAGATGATAGCCTGGTTTTTTGTAAAGCACAGCTGCAGGAATGGGGCAGGCTACATAACATCCTCTCTTCATATGAATCAGCTTCGAGTGAAAGGCTAAATCCTGAGAAGTCTTCAATCTATTTTAGCAAGAATACAAGGAAAGAGATCCAAAATTCCATCCTGTTTACTGCTGGGATTAAAGCCTCGGGGCCTTTTGAAAGATATCTGGGTTTACCTTCTTACATAGCCAAGAGTAAGTCAAGGGCTTACTTTCCCATCCTTGACAGAATCAAAGCTCAAATGAGCAGCTAGAAAACAAACCTGCTATCCCCAGCAGGTAAGGAAGTCTTGCTGAAATCAGTCATTCAATCCATACCTACATATTGCATGGGCATTTTTCTAATTCCCAAGGGTATCTTGAGGAACATTAATAAACTGATGCAATCCTTTTAGTGGGGGATTAGAAACCAGGATTCCAAGATGCATTGGTTAAATTGGAAGAGTCTTGGAAAGGGCAAATAGGTTGGGGGTTTGGGGTTTCAAGATTTTGAAGATTTCAACAAAACTTTGTTAGCTAAGCAAGGGTGGAGGCTCATCACCAATACCCAATCTTTGGCCTCTCGAGTCCTAAAAGCCAAATATTTCCTTTCAACTGATTTTTCTTCAGCAAGAGTTAGAAGGGCTGATTCTTTTGTGTGGAAAAGTATTACAGCAGCCAGACCACTACTCTATGAGGGCCTTCTATGGAAGATTGGTAATGGAAACAAAGTGAAGATTTGGTCAGATCGATGGCTGCCTATCCCAATGTCTTATAAGACTCAGTCTCCTCCCAAGGTTCTCAGCACAGAAGCAACTGTTAGCTCTCTCATCGACCAAGACACTCACTCTTGGAACCTACCCCTTGTTCAGAGTGTTTTCATCTCTGGGGAGGTTGCTATCATCTCTAGAATGCATATCAGTCCCTGCAACAGCAATGACAAGCAAGTTTGGAGGTGCACTAAGAATGGGATCTTCTCAGTTAAATCAGCATACCATCTCCAAGTCTCTGTGAATGATCTCAATAAGGGGCAAGCATCAGACCCTACTAAACATGAGGTCCTATGGAAACTGCTATGGATGCTTAAAGTGCTTAACAAAGCCAAAATGTTCCTCTGGAGATCAGCTAGGGAAATCCTTCCCACCAGAGTAAACTTGCACAAAAGGAAGATCATTGATTCACATATGTGTCCTATATGCTTATCTCATCCAAAAACAGTGTCCCATGTACTATGGACGTGTAAAGCAACCCAAGATGTATGGAGCAATAGCTCAAGAAGGTTACAGAAAAGTAGGACTGAGGAGGCACCATTTTATGAATTGCTTACAGAGCTTCTATCCACTCTTCCACTTGAGGAACACACTAAGTTAGCTCTCACAGCTAAGGAAATTTGGTACAAAAGGAACAAATTTATTTTTGAATCCAAATTCGCTTCACCTCAACATGTCTTAAAGTCTGCACTAGCATTATATAGTTGGATGAGCTAGAAAGGAACTAGCAAAAGATAACTTCTCAGAATCAACCTCCAGCCAAGCATTACAAATTAAATTGGGATGCAGCAATCGACAAGGTTAACTGCAGGGTGGGTATAGGGGTGTCAATCAGAGATTGGTTTGGCCTTGTGACAACAACTCTCAGGAGCCCCTGTCCTCCCTTTCCTGATCCACTTCTGGGATAAGCACTTGCTGCCTTGCAAGCAGTGCAATTTGGCATTGAGATTGGACTCAACAATGTCATTTTCGAAGGGGATTCAAAGCAAGTGGTAAATGGCATAAATGGTTCAACTGAAGACTGGAGTACGATGGGGCTGATTTATCAAGACATCAAGAAATTACTTGGCACTTACCTTTCTTGGTCTGTTTGTCATGTACCTAGACAAGCCAATACAACGGCACACTGCCTGGCTGAAAGCTCTCTAGACTTATTTAAGGACTCAATTCATGTAGATGATTATCTTCAATGTATTCACAATCATCTCTTTTGAGATAATATGAAGTAACCTTTCTCTAAAAAATAAATAAATAAGAAACTCTACCTTCGAATTTACGTGCTCCATACTCTCTCCAAAAATATGAAGAAACACTTTATTCTTCCTTTTTCTTGTCTATTTGTTTTTAGAATTAAACTATTTTAAATCAAGTTCAATATTTAATTATTTGTATGCATAAAAAAGAGATTAACGGGAATCGGCATTGTTATATTTTGAAAGTAGACTATCGAGAAATTTATTGCAAGTTCAAATTTGGAGACGACATAATTCTACTCTAAAGAAAACGTCCGAATTTTCTCTTTTTAAATTAATTTTGTTAACATTTTGCTTCATTGCTTCCCAAAACATATGCACATGATATTTATATATATTTTCCAGCCTTGGACAATCACTACAACACAATTTGTCTTTTGCGACAGACAAAACGGTCACCAAAAATTGCCAAAACGTCACTAAAGATATTTGGTGACGGTTTGAAACCGTCACCACAACCGTCATCTAATGTACGTCACAGAAAATAATTATTGACGGTTTACTGTTGAACTGTCACTAAAAATATTTTTACTGACGGTTGGAGGTGTTTCATTTGTTTGAACGTTCAAATGTTCTTTTTTTTTTGTGACGGTTAAGAACTATCACAGAAAATAACATTCGAACGTCCAATTGAAGGTTCGAATGGAAACCCGACTGATTAGCGTTCGGATAAGAGAAGTTGACGTTCGTTGATTATAGTTCGAACGTATCATATTTACGTTTGAACGTTTATGCGTCTGAACGTTAATTATAATAAACGTTCGAATATCCGTTTGAACGTTAAAGGACCAATGTTCAAACGTAATGGTTTTAACGTTCAGACGTAATTTCGAATATAAACGAAGGAGCGTTCAAATGTAAGTGGTACGTTTGGAGGTTTGTTCGAACGTTAATCGTTTAATTATTTGAACGTTTTGTTTGTTTGAGGGTCAGTACGTTCGAACATAGATGCCTACGTTCGAATGTTACTATACAGATTTATGTATTCACGTTCGAACGTTGGTTCGAATGGGAACCAATGTTCGAACGTTTTTATTTTAGATTCGAATGTACAGATCAGAAATACTAAAGCCTGTTTCCGCAACACATCTCGATACAACGGAACTGCACCGGTCCACCCAACAATACCTCTCGTGGTAAATGTATTGCTAAATAGACCATGACATAAAAAAATGATGGTGGAAAGATCTGCTCAAATTTACATAATATAGTAGCAATGTCTTATTTCAATTTCTGCAACACATCTCAATTTACTATCCGAGCGCAAAAATCCTTAAAAAACATACAGAGTTTGGATATGATGACACGTACATTAGATGTCAGCTTCCCACAAATTCCCACAGGTAATAACTTCTGCAAAAATACGTGACAGTCATGACTTTTCAATCCATTGATTTTCTAGTCATCAAGACTCACGCATCTACCAATATTTGAAAGCATATTCATCTGGCAACTTCACACCTTGCAACCATTTGCAGAAGTTCATCCTCTCCTCCCTCGTCATTGTAAAACATGTATGCGGCATGACCACCCTATTGCCTTCCACCCGCAAATGTAGATTATGTTTAATTCCCATTTTATCATGATCTTTCCTCGTCTTGATCGTGTCCTTCATCTTTTTGTTAATGCTCATCAATGTACCCAGTATATTATCACAAATATTCTTCTCTTTGTGCATTACATCCAAACTATATCGCAACATACAGGATGACCAATATGGCAAGTCAAAAAAAAATACTACGCTTTGTCCAATTCAATTTTGTTGCATCTCTTTTTCTCTTGTTCTTTCCCCGACCTTTGCCAAAATTTTCCGCTCTAACATGCACCAGTTGTTCCACTATCTCTTCCCCAGACAGGTCTTTTAGTGCAATTCTATCCTCTACTCTACCATCAAACTTAGCACATTCTCTTCTCCATGCATGATTTGCTGGTAGATAACTTCGATGACCCATGAAACACAACTTCTGAGAATATTTTAACCACTCACTAGTAGTTTCTTTATTACATGTCGAACACGCTAACTTGCTTTTCGTACTCCAGCCAGAAAGATTCCCATATGCCGGGAAGTCATTTATGGTCCACATTACCACAGGATGCATCTGAAAAGATATCGACGTGGATGCATGATAAGTTCTAACGCCTGTTTTCCATAACTCTTTCAGCTCTTCAATTAACGGCTGCATGAATACGTCAATGTCATTCCCAGGTGATCTTGGGCCAGGGATAAGTAAAGTTAACAAAAAGTTGGGTGCCTTCATGCACTCCCATGGTGGAATCCATCGGTTGTGAGTCCCAGGCGCACGTTCTGAGCTTCTATCCCAAACTCTGGATATTTATTATCGAAATACTGCCACGCAAGTGAGTCAACAGAGTGCCTCATATATGTGTCATCCTTAACCCTTTTCTCCTCGTGCCACCTCATATCGTGAACTGTTTTCTTACACATATATAGTCTTTGCAACCTAGGTCTTAAGGAAAAATACCGCAGCACCTTAACTAGCACGTTTTTCTTACCCTTCCACCTCGACTCTCCACATATAGGACATGCTTGTTTTTCCTTATTCTCCTTCCAAAACAAAACACAGTCATTCTTGCATGCATGTATGGACTTGTACTCAAATCCTAATCTCTTTCTCAACTGTTTCGCTTCATAAAAGTTCTTGGGCAATGCAAACCTTTCGGGAAGCACCTCATTAAATCAGTTCAATACCATGTTTATTGTTTTCGTTGGCATTCTACACAATGACTTAATGTGAAGCAATCGCATAATAAACGACATTTTGGAATGTTTTGTATAGTCTAGATAAAGCTCGTGCTTTGCATCTTCCCACATTGAAGCAAAATTTCCACAATCAGTCCCTCCGCCACTTGAGGCATTGTCGTCAACCTCATCCATAAATATCCCTGCTCCAATGTCACCCAACATGTCCTCCATCTCATTCTGCTCATAATCATCATCCATGTGCCGCAAATAATTGTGATGTTCGACTAATATATCTGCTGACTATTCATACGGCTCACCATGCAGTACCCATCAGGTATACCCCAGATCCATACCGTTCACAAATATATGACTTTCTACTTCATCCAACCCTATCGCACACAAATTTTTACACACTCGACATGGACACTTAATGTAATCACGACTATCAACAGAGGCCTGTGCAAAATCAATGAAGGTTCTTACTCCACGCACATATGGTATGTAATCATTTCCAAGTTTATCGCCCGACACATCCAATTTTTGTCTATTTCTAATAACATCTATCTATTAATAACAAGTACATAGAAAATTCACATGCATGTATGCTTTAAATCTCATTGCTTTTTTGATAAGGTAGTTGGTCCTATCCCATTCGAGATTATATTATCCACATTACACAAATCTCATCACTCTACTACTTTCTACGTTAGTAGAAATTTCGACAGCACCTCCCCATAGTTCTCTAAGTATACGTGTTCAAATAGAGGGATTGTGACCCTCCGAACAGTGTACCCAAAGAAAAGTAAAGGAAGACACCGAAACTTCACATTAATCGTGGAAAGTAGGAGTAATAAACATGTGCAATAAAGATAATATAATCTCAAACTGTCCACACTAGACAATTCAGGAATTAGTGGACATATAAATGTACACTAATAACCAAACAGGTCTAAGGTTATTTATGCAATGTCACAACATATCTATAAAAAAATACTACAAACAATATCTCCATATCGTTTGAATTAATAATGTCACATTCTAGTAGTGTTATATTGTTAAATTAGAGAGAGATAGAAGATTATGTGAACAAGTTTCCTATCAGTACACAACAAGAGAGAATGATCTTGAAGAAATGTCTAAACTTTAGTCTAATTACTTAACCGTCACAAACTGTCCGACCTTGACAAGTCTCAAGGCCGGAGAGACTTTGAGAGTGAAGCAATTTAACAGACATTTCTTTAAGATCATTGTTTCTCGGAGTGTACAAGACACGAAACTTGTTCACATATTCTTTCATCTCTCTAGTTTAACAATATAACACAATACAAATGTGGCATTGTTAATTTATAAAAAAAATAAAAATTAATAGTTATGGAACCGAAACTTCAGATTTTTCAACAAGCAACAAAGTGTTTTTATAGTGTTTTTGGATTAGCTGGAGCTATCCTAAACGAAATACTATAATGATTGATCTCGAATTATTATTCCTAAATTATAATTTTAATTGTTATTATATATCTTAGGACATTGTTAATTGATACTTATGTAATTTTAATTCTTATTAGATAATTGTTATTATAATTGTTATATATAATTTCAAAGATTATTATATAATTTTAATTATTATCATTCCCAAAGTATAATTTTAATTGTTATACTTAATTGAGTGAGTTATTTATTTATATAGAAAATAAGTATATAATTTCTATATAAGCATTTATTTGATCCTTATTTATTTACTCTCTAGTTTATTATAAATAAGTATATTTATTTATTCCAACTCTTTACTTATTTGGTAGCTTCAACACTTTTTCCTTGAAGAGTATTTTACTTTCTATATATATATATATATATATTTAATAATATAATGGTTTGGAACCTCACAATGGTAAGAATATTTAATAAGTAATTATTAATTATATTTATTGTATGTATATATAGTTAAGTTATATACTTCTATTTTCTTCTTTTTAAAATTAAATTTTATACTATAGTTATAACTTTAATAATAATCATACTCTAACTAAATTAGTATGAATATATTATATATACTTATTAAATGTTAAATATTAAGTCTCATATTAAATGTATATTAAATGTTTTTAATCTTTACTTAAATTAAGAGTCTAAACTTATAATTTTCTTGTTAAAGAACAAATTCAAAAAACACAAAAAAATTCACATAAATACTAAAAACTAAACACAATATATTTGTAACAATGTAAACATATTCAAACAAAATTCACAAACAATAATCACAATATTTCAAATCCATATCATAACAATAACAATATTCCCACAATAATATTTCTACACATATTAATTCATCAATGAACACCATAAACTCACAAACTATTCACAAAATTCACCAACAATAATCACAATTATTTCAAGAGTAAGCATAACACACGTACATGTATTAACATATTCCTAAACTTGAGAAATATAACTAGCACTCACAAATTCTTCAAAACCAAAAAATATTATATCAAACTTTTCACATAAATCCAAAACCTAAGGAGAATATATTTCTTACCATGTAAACATATTTAAACAAAATTCACAAACAATAATCACAATATTTTAAATCCATATCACAACATATTCACAATATTCCCACAATAATATTTATACACATTAATTCATCAATGAATACCATAAACTCACAAACTTTTCAAAAACTATACAAACAATAATTACAATATTTCAAGAGTAAGCATAAAATGTAAAAACACATTACTAAAGTTTAGAAATATACCTAGCACACAATATCCTCTTACAAATCAAAAACTTCCAACTTGCCAAAACAACTAATCCTTAAAAAAAATACAACACTAACTTATTAGAAATATATATAACAAAAACACAAGACAAAATCATAAAATTCAGAAAAATACAAAAGAAAAATAATTTTTTCTTACCAAAGCTCAACTTAACTCTCACTCTAACACTCTATCTCTCTCTCTCTCTAACCCATGTCCCTCTCTCACTCTAACTCTCTCTCTCTCTAACTCACGTCCCTCTCTCACTCAACTCTCTCTCAGTGTAATCCTCTCTCTCTCTAACCCACGAAGACTCTCTCTCACGTCTCTCTTTGTTGCGCGCACGGGAGAAGCAGCAAAAATGAATTTGCTGCCTCACTTGTGTGTATTCATTCAATCATAAAATTTTTAAATAAAACGTTCAAACGTTATATTATCCCCCCCCAATTTTTATATAACGTTCGAACGTTAAAAAACTCGTGCACGTTTTCTGCGAAAAACGTTCGAACGTTCAGATCATTACAGAGATACCTAAATCGCGGGAAAAATTTCCCGCACTTTTATTTTCATGTTCGAATGTTCATGTTCGAACGTTAAGAAATTTGGCATTCAAATGTTTACCAATTTCCCAATGATTTTCATCGACTAACGTTCGAACGTAAAATTTCAACGTCCGAATGTTCAATCATCACAGAGATACATAAATCGAGCGGGAAATTTCCTGCATTTTTATTTTCATGTTCGAACGTTAAAAAATTTGGCGTTCAAACGTGTACCAATTCCCAATGATTTTCATCGACTAATGTTCGAACGTAAAATTTCAACGTCCAAACATTCAGATCATCACAGAGATACCTAAATTGAGCGAAAAATTTTCCGCACTTTTATTTTCATATTCGAAAGTTAGAAAATGTACATATGGTGAAAATGTACGTCCAAACGTTTCAGATCATCACAGAGATGCCTAAATCGAGCGGGAAATTTCCTGCATTTTTCACGTTCTAATTTTTTGTCACTATTTTCTTCTTTCATATAACCTGCTTGTTCGAGATATTCTTTGTTACTTATTAAATTATTCTGTCCTCAAGGATGTGTATTTAGGCATCATCTACAATCACTTGTGAATGCGTTAGAAAAAAATGTTCATTTTTAGAAATATGAGAGGTGGATGTCAATGTGAGTAATCTGGGACTATATATAGTATATTATATATATATATATAATATGATAGCATAATATTTTAAATGAAAACATAATAATATAATATATATACTATACTATATATATGAATCAATAATATATAATTAACCTTTTTCTGTTTATATACCATGCAAAACTTATATATATATATAATACACTACATAGTATATATATAGTGCATTATATATATAATGCACTATATATATAATGCACTATATATATTATACAGTAATGATTTTCTGGAATCACATTATCTGAGGGTCATAATTTGTATGACTTTCAACTTCATCCAAATATATAACTTTCAATTTCATCCAACCCAGATATATACCGTTCATAAATATATGACTTTCAACTTCATTCAACTCTATAGCACACAAATTTTTACACCATCGACATGGACACTTAATGTAACCACGACTATCAGCAAAAGCCCGTACGGCTAGGACTTACTTAATAGACACCTATATCAATGTCTGAAGATACATACGGCCCACTTCATAGCCACAAACGCAACAAATGAAGGTACGCAACTACAACATAATCACCAAGCTAGCTAGCTAGTCAGTCCTCTATATATTTATTACTTGTAACACAATCATGTAGGATGTTTGAACATTACTTTGAAAACAAAAGGGATTGATCCTACCACTAAAACTGCCTTGCTATTTACTGATCCAATGGCCAGCCCAGTCTTTAATCTTTACTTAAATTAAGATCCTAAATTTATAATTTTCTTGTTAAACATATTTAATAAAATTAAAAAATAATAATCACAATATTTCAAATCCATATCACAACAACAACAATATTCCCACAACAATATTTCTACAAATGTTAATTCATCAATAAACACCATAAACTCACAAACTATTCACAAAATTCATAAACAATAATTACAATATTTCAACAGTAAGCATAAAGTCACAACAACATATATAAACATATTGCTAAACTTTAGAAATATAACTAGCACTCACAAATTCACTAATTGTCATTCATTAGGAAGAGTAATTTGATTCTAATTAATCTATTTAGAAATTTGTATACTAGAGTTTTGGGTACTAGATTGTAATAATAAAGTATATTATTTTGGACTAGTAATAAGAGCTTGTGGTTCTAAAGTTGTTTTCATTAGTTTATAATGGATCATATATATTATATATTATATTATAATATATAATAAAATATTAGATATATACTGTACTATATATATAATAATGTATTATATATAATATATTATATAATACATTATATATATAATACATAGTGTATATATATATACACTATAATATTATATATATTATGCCATATGTTATAGACTATAGTATACATTATAATATATAATATATAACATATATTATTAATATAATATATTTTAGTCAATATTTTGAAAAATAAATCGAAAAACGTAAAAACGTACTAAGAATTACGTTCAAATGTTTTGTGTATATAAGACAAAAACAGAATAGCGAAACGTCATTTCCACCGTTATCTACTTCATTCCTGTTTGCACGCCGCCGCTCCTCCGTTGTGGCTGCCGCCAAACTCCGACACAACCATCACTAAAAGGTAGGTATTCACCTTTCAATCAAATAACATGTATTTTATTTGAGATTTGTATTCGATTTTGTTTAAAACAGGTCAAGTGGTGGCTGGATTTTCAACTCTATTTTCCGGTAACCACGACTTGCCATTGGCCAAATAGTCACCATATAATAGTTTTATGAAGTGTATACTTCATTTATACGGTGGCATTTCGGCATTTAGAATCTTGTATATTGATTTTTGAGATTTAAATAATGGCTGAGTCGACTCAACCATTTTGTATCGTAACGTTTGAATGTTTCACCAAAACGTTCGAACATACGGTGTTTCAATTACATAGCCGTTAAGGCTTCTACGTTAAACGTGTATTGTTTTACATTCAGACGTTATTTTTTGTAAAATTTACGTCCGAACGTTTAATTATAATGTCCGAATGTACTACTTTTTAAATTTATTTATGCTTCAACATTCGGACGTGCATCCTTTATGTTCACACGTAAAACCCATATGTTCGAACGTACAACATAAAAGTCCAAACGTACGTCATTTAAATTTATTTACTTCTTATGTTCAAACGTATATATTATACGTTCGCACGTATGTGTTTTACGTGTGAACGTAAAGTATACACGTCCGAACGTTTTATCTTAACGTTTAAACGTTTATTTTACTATGTTCGCACGTTAATGCAGAGCAGCTTAAAATTAACATAAAAAATGCATCATTGTAAATAATTTATTTTCCTTTTCTATTTTCAGGATATGGCTCATCCTTTGCATACTAGGAAATGAGGGAGGGAAGGAGCCACTCAGGATACTGCTCATATCAAGTCTCGTACTGTTATGGTAGAGCGAGAGGTCCTGATTAATGAGTTCAACGAACTCATATAGGAGCAGACGAACCTAAGAGATGTTTTCGTCAGTAGAGGGGGAAGGTATACTCCTCAATGGTTCAGGAGTTCTATATGGGGATGTGTGACATGCCTACGGACACATCCTCTCACACCGTGACTGTACACAGTGCTTCCATTGACATTTCACCAGATGTGATCGCTGAGCACCTCGGGATTCATCTAGGAGCTGTGACATCTGCACACGCTACACCCCGAGAGGATGTAGGCACTTCTGCATCATCTAGTGGCCGCCCATTTGAGCTAGCATAAGCCAAAGATGCAGATCGGTCAGAGGCCGAGGATATTGACCTCGAGGCTCGGGATGATGATCGAGACAAGGATTTCTACAACCTCACTGAGAGGGAACGCATGCAGATCAAGAGGAAAGAACGCCTTCAACCAGAACCATCTACTACCTTTCTTCCGCATGTTGCACCTTATTGTTGTAACAAACGTGGATCATGTGGTGTATAAAACCACAATTAGTCAGTTTCGGGTACAGTTTTTTATACGAGTGGCACGTGGAGATCCCATAGATTTGCCACTGCACATCTTTGAGAGGATCCGTTACGAGGCAAGCATCATCTCCACGGATAATCTCTCAAACGGTGTCCTGATCAACCGGCTATTACTTGTACGGGGAGTGCCAACCCAGTCAGAGGAGCGGGTCAAAGATCATATGAGCCCCCTCAACATGACCACGCATCGACGTAGCATTGGACAGGTGAGGGACATCAGCCCTATAGAGGATCTAGTTCCTCCAACGCAGCTTTAGCCAGGTCATGTGGGGAGTAGTAGTCAGCAGCCGCCGAGTACATCTGTCGGAGATGCATGGCCTGCTTGAGTTGACGCGGTTATCTCACAGCTGACTGCGCATATCGATCGTTAGATCAATCGATCACTTGCGGCTATAGAGGCGTCTGTCTCAGAGATCGCCCATCATGGAGGTACCCTCAACGACAAGGTTGATACCTTGATTGAGGAGGTATGGAGTTCAAATTTTGTGAACAAGGCTATCATCTGAGTGTTGTTTAAGAAACTCAATCATATTTTGTATTTTGCTTTTATTATATGTAAAGAAAAATATTATTTAATATTTCTATGGTTTTGTAATTTCAATTCTCAATCTTCTTTAATGTTATATTTTTCATCTTTAATTCTAAATCACTGCACTTCAAATATATATAAACATAGATATATATATATATATTACCAATTGTGTATATATAAATATATACAAGTCAATTATATATACTTATTCATAAATTATGCACTATAAAAATCACATAATTTTTAAATTAGAGTCATATTTAATTTAACTTTACAATTAACGTTCGAATGCTAGTAATTGACGTTCGAATGTTGGCGCAAAACATTTTACGTTCGAACGTTAATTACTAACGTTCGAACGTTAGCGCCAAAATATTTCATGTTCACACGTAAGTAGCCACAATGTTCAAACGTATATGTGACGTTCGAACGTAAATTTACCATACATTGGAATGTAAAAAAAAATCTCATTTGTCTTTAATGACGGTTTCTAGAAACCATCACAGAAAAGACTTTTTAGTGACGGTTTGAAGACTTTTACAATTTTCCAATCGTCACTAAAATGTAATTGTGTTGTAGTGAATAAGTTAATCCTAATTTAACAAGTCTACACAAAAATTTAATAAAAACATACATGCAATACGTCAAAAACAAAATTTAAGTACTACTTGATTTATGCATGAAAAGCTGTTAAAATTTATAGGAATGCCAAACTCATTGTGTACAATATGGTTAAGAGAACCGATACAACAACATTTTTTTATGAAAACAATCACAACTTTATAAGAAAGAATATGCTACATACAATTGTAAAGTTTGTAAGTAGTGCATAATCGTTTTAAAAAATTTTGAGGTTTATTATTAAAAAATAATTTTTTTTTTATGTGAATCTCATATTTATTTATTTATTTTAAACAAATTATACGACGACGCTTGTAATTACAGGACTATAAATATTATTTCTCATATTATTATGAGCAGCTCTTTTAAACAATTGTAGGCTATATAAAAAAGTTACATTTCGTCTTTTTCTTTTTTCTTTTTTTTTTTTTGCAAAAATACTGCAGAAAACTTGGACGCCAATTCTACCCAAATCATTTTCTTTGAATATTTATAGGCTTTTCTTGGAAAGGCTACGTACCTTCCTTATTAATATTTTTTTCTTGCAATTAAGTTGAATGATGTGGCCACCCAACATAAAAGAAGGTTATTTATGAGCCGTCTGAGATTGAATGACGCCAACTACCTTCCGAAACAAATCCATGCATTTACGTACGCAGCGTTCAACTTAAATGCTCATTATAAGGAACAACAAACTGACCAGCAAAGAGCCCCCTGGCCCCTTCCCAGCAGATTCCCAACAGGCACACGTACTTTGGCACCGGGCCAACATTTTCAGGCTCTTTAATTCCCAACCAATGCACTCTACCTGCATGGAGAATGAACACTCATTTTCTATTAAATGTAAATTGACTGTACAATAAATATTTTCTATCTTTTGAGAGAATCGATGAAAATTATATCATTCATTTTTACTACGACCATCAATAAAAATAATATTATTCATTTGTTTTTCTTTTATTTATTTTTTCAATTATATTTCATGATAAACATCAACAAAAACTCATTTTCTTTTTTCTTTTTTATTTTTTCTATTTCATTTTCACTTATTAGTGGCATATGTCATTTAGGATTGGATTTCTCAAATGGAGTCAACCATTGATTGTAACACGTTGTCCACCCTAAAGTT
Organism: Juglans regia; assembly: GCF_001411555.2. Classification (NCBI taxonomy): domain Eukaryota; kingdom Viridiplantae; phylum Streptophyta; class Magnoliopsida; order Fagales; family Juglandaceae; genus Juglans; species Juglans regia. The sequence continues at coordinate 16,488,663 of NC_049911.1, read as the reverse complement.
AAGAATAATATTAATTTAAAAAAAATAGAGGGACCAAAATGCATTAGGTATGAAAGATTTCATCGCATGGAAAAAAATCGTACTTCATAAAAATAAAAAGAGACTCTGCGAAAGCTTTTATTAAAAGTTTCTCAAATCTTTTTCTATTAAAAGCATAACTTTAAAACTTTGTACGTGATCTTGGCCTTTGAATCTTCACCCTATGCCAAGTCCTGTACTGCGGCTAGCTTCAAACCTCAGCATAGGCATTTTCCTATAACAGTCGCACATTAAAATAAAAAGGAGTCAAATCCTCACTATGAATTACTTTATGCTATATACATATAATAACTTATGTTTTCATTCATGCAATAACATTCACAGTCACATTCAGTCATATTAATTATACGTATACGTACATACATTCCCCTTGATTTTTCAAGATCATAGTCATACAATTCGGTCATACATTAACAGTCAGTCTCGATTTTGTCTTTATAGTCTTTCATCTTTTAATCTCATGTCCAGTACACACGGTTAACCCCTGTGCAGAATAGCGATCGTTAGAAAAAAAAATTAAGAATTGTCAATATTTATATTATCGACGGTTGTTTATGCGCTGGTAAAAATATATTTTTGCCAGTACTTAATTTTCATCTTTTAATCTCATGTCCAGTACACACGGTTAACCCCTGTGCGAAATAGCGATCACTACAAAAAAAACTAAGAATTGTCGACGTTTATATTATTGACGGTTGTTTATGTGCTGGTAAAAATATATTTTTGCCAACGCTTAATTTTTACGCTGGTAAATAATTGAATTTTTTGGCTTTTATATTGTTACTCTGGTAATAATATATAGCTTTGGCGGCGTTTAAAAAATGTTGAAAATATATCAATTATACGCTGATAAATTAGTCGTTTCCCGACGTTTATATTATTACGCCGGTAATAATATATAACTTTGGTGGCGTTTTAAAAAATGCAGAAAATTGATCAACTTTACGCCAATAAATTATTAAGTTTTTTGGCGTTTATATTGTTACGCCTAAAATAATATATAACTTTTTCGGCATTTAACAAAATGCTGACAATTAATCAATTTTACACCGGTAAATTATTGAGTTTTCCAACGTTTATATTGTTTAAAAAAATACCTACAATTGATTAATTTTACGCCGGTAAATCAGTCAGTTTCCGACGTTTATATTGTTATGCCGGTAATAATATATAACTTTGGCGGCATTTAAAAAAATGCCAACAATTGATCAATTTTACTCCCGTAATTAAAAAGAATAAAAAAACTTATTTAAATGATATGAAGAAAAAAATACTTAAACTCTTGCCACAAAAAAATGGAAAAAACAATCATAATGTGTTATTGCCACCACCTCTGCTCCTCAATAAACAAAACCAAGAACTTAACAATCTCTAATACCAATACTCGAATTTATATTTGGATAACGGAAACACCTCTTCTCCGCTCGATTTTTTTTTCGCACTCTGAAAGAGAGGGCCAAAGTGCACTATATATATATATATATATATATTTCCCATGTTACCAAAAAAAAATACCCCAAATCTTAGTTGAATTTCTGGGGTGCCCTACCGGTAATGGTATAATGCATTCCAGTTCCGGAGGGGGGAGGTTCAATACAACTATAAAAGAGAGTTTGCGCGTCGAGATCTCAATGCGACGCCGTTCAATTTCTTTCTTTCAATATTTAATAAGTAATGTTAAATACAATAATGTAAGTATTGTGCATTTATTTTAAAAATTGTGCAAGTGTCGTAAATTCTTTTTGAAAAAAATAGAGTCTATTATTAAAAATTTAATCTTTTAATATGGATCTCATAAATATTCTTTTCTAAAAAATAATATGGTGCTTGCAAATTTTATGAAAAAATATGTTAAAATATATTGGGAACCTTTTGAATTCTAATGATTGGCTTGAGAAAAATATATAAATTCATGGGACTTGAATAATAGTTTTTTTTTTATATAAATCACTAATTTTACCAATGTGAGAGAGCTTCCTAGTTGCTAAACCAATTGAACATACACAAACAAAAAGCACTACAAATATATTGTACAAAGTTATCGAAGTGTCAAAACTATCTGAATATTATACAAACTAATACCTTTCAAATCATGGTTGTCTTCATACATCATTCTTTGAGTAGCTATTCGGTTTTCACCTTTGTATCATGAGTAGATGAAATGCTATACCAAATTCGATTGTTCATTCAAAGAATGGGTCATGAACCCAACTAGTAAAGGGCATCTTATTAAGATTTACAACTTCCAAAAAAAGTAGTAAAACTAATGCATAATCCACCACTTCTCCTAATACTTGACTTATAAACTTTTATAATCCGTTCCAATTCCAACTTAGTAAAACGGAGCAAACGTCGATATATGGCATAACCACAAAATATTATCTCAATTAAGGAAAGTTGCAAATACCATTGAACTAAAATATTAATATAATTTGAGATTCTTCACTTATAATTGCCTCTCTACAACAAATACTGCTATTTTCTGGGAGTGACTGTCGTGGAAAAAAGTATATCCTTAGTGGGAAAAAAAATATTTGCCACCAATTTGGTCTATGGGAGACTCGTGGCATAAAACTGGTGAAGAAAGAGTATTTTTCCACCAAACACAAGTTCATGAGAAAAGCCTTCTTTTTCCCACGACATCAGTGGCGGTTAAAGTATTTTTTCTTCGTGGCAAATAAGGTCTCATATAGTATGATGTGGTGACAAATAATAGGCTTTCCATGAAATTAGGTGGTGGCAAAAACTATTAGGCCATGAAACTTCTTCGTGGAAAATGGAAACTGATAATTGTTTTGCTCATGAACAATATTCATGACAATAGACTTTTTAGCATGATCAATTTCAACAACTATAACTATTTCTCACCAACCACCAAGTGATACAAATACAATCAAATACTCAAACATCACTGTATTAAAGGTTTTCTACTCAATAGACCATCAAGTGATAAAACCAACACCTGAAATTTTATTTCAACCAAAAATTAAGATAACCAATATATATAACATAAATAATACAATAATTTACAACTCTGCCCAGTGGGTTAACCAATCAATTAAGTCCATGAAAATTCATCTCCATTCATGTCATTCTATAATGCCTCTTAATCCACAAATACTTCTTGCTCATAATTACCTGAAAAAAATCATGTAGTTAACTATATTAGCCAATACAAAACATTTATTTCTTAGCTACTAGGACATTATTATATTATCAATCAAAGGCTGATGCAAATAAGGAATCTAGGACATTAACCTATAGACTAATTAAAACTTCTCAGCAGCATAGTTATCTTGTAATGTACCGATAGTTGCTAAGCATAAGTAGAGGGAAATGCAAATGCATAACAATCTCCAAAGGCCCAAAGCTAAAGTTTAATACTCTGAACTTAGTGCATTTATCATAAAAATATTCTAAGCTTGATAAACTACTATATATTTTAATAATTAAATAATAAAAAACACAACTCTCTTAAGTTCTGATAGAAAATTTCTTTGTTTTTTATTTTTATTTTTATAACAAAAATAACTTCCATTAATAAAGAAAGGAGATTATAGACATTTATCAAGCCAAATAGCTTGTGCAATAAAGTCTGGAATACAATCCCACAACATTCTAATATCATCTACATACTTCGCATAATGAGCTAATCTATGGGCTGCCATATTTCATTCTTTATGAGTATAAACAAACTTACATTCAACAAAAAGCGTGGAAAATAATTTGACCTCATTATATAACAAACCCAATATCGACCCTTCCATTGAATTCATTTTCTGCAATGCTTCCACTACTAACAAACAGTCAGATTCAACTAGGATATGTGAGATGCCCATGCATGCACATAATTGGAGACCATGAAAAACAGCAGTTAGCTCAATGCCTTCAGCCTCTTCGAACTCATTCTCAATCTTGCTAGCTGCCATAAGCACCTTCCCTTGATCATCTCTTAGAATGCACCCTGTTCCAAATTTACATAACTATGCAAAAACAGCCCACCTACATTTAATTTGAGCCAGCTTGTTGTGGGGGTTTCCAACGAAAAACTTGCTTCAGTTGTACATTGTTCTTCAATCTGACTTCCGTGTAACTCCTCAACAAACTCAAAGCATTTGCAGCAGCCACTATTGGGTTTAAAGAAACCTGATCACGCACCATTTTATTTTGTCTATACCAGAAACTCCAAGCCAAACTAAAAAACATAGCTAATTTATCACTTTGTGAACCATGACAAATATTTAAAGCTATATCACAGATTTTCAAATTAGCATCTAGACACACATCTGGTAATAACTCTTACCACAAAATTTGTAAAGAAGGACAACTTAACAGGGCATGGTTTACATCTTCACATTGAAACCCACAAAAACAGCATGCACAATCAGATAACACCCACTTCTTCATCAAATTTTCTCTTGTAGGGAGACCTTCTTGATAAAGTGATAAAAATTACATGATAAAGCTGCTTAAGTGAATGAATTATTTCAAAAAAATGAATTAAGCACTTAATTATGTATTGATTTTTAGTACTTGACTCTATGTAAAGTTATGATATTTTACATTCAAAAAGAGTTTTAATGCAGCTGGTCCACTCCATAAATTAATATTCCAAGATTTTACCCTTTTCATTATTAACACTTCTAATTTTATGTAGGGTATTTTTGGAAGAGCTACACAAATGGGATGTGCAACACCCAAATGCTAAAGCAGCTAGGGATTAGAAACAAAACAAGGAAAAGGAATGAAAGAGGGTTCACGCGCGCTGCGTGGCCTCACCGAAAGTGAACTGGAGAGGAAATGGTGCAGGGCCTCACCGCGGGACGAGCAGCAACTGCCTCACTGCAAGCAGCTCGCACGAAGACCCATTCACGCACTCACGCTGGGCTGACTCACGCACGCTCAAAACGCAGAGGGCTAAGGATGGAAACGCTGGGCTGCAGAGGGGCGAAACGCACTAACGGCACATGTAAAACGCGGAGAGGCTGAAACCGCATGGATATAAAAAAGAAATTTTTTTTTCGTGCGCCGGCTCTCTTAGTTTTTCTTCTGGGTTTTTTTTCGTTCTCATTTTTTTCGTTCAGATCTTCCTCTTCATTTTTATTTTCAGTTCTTTTCATTACTGCAATTTCATTTTATTTTCCGCCAGTTTTTATTCTTCTGAGTTTCGGATTTCAGCATATTTCAGGATACAGTATATTTTTATTCAGCAACTTTCCTTTGAAATAGTATTTGATGATGTTAGATTTTAATCTTCTTGAGCATTTTGTTAATCTAGAAATGATAGGCTAGATTTTTAGCTTGGGATTCAATGAGTAACCCATGACTATTTGGGGTTGGATTTACTTCAATATTTAGTGCTTTTGATGATTAACTTGATAGATTATATCTCAATGTGCATCTAGAAAATATTAGAGTTCTTTGTTCTTGGTTTAGATCAATTGTGGACGTAAAGGCACAATTGATACTTGAACAAGTAACATGACTTTGATGTTTTTCTTTCACTTTTCTATGATTGTTATATAATTTGTCAAGTAGTTTTATTAAAATAAAAATTGTGGTTCATTGTTATATTATCCGACCATGATTTCTAGGAATGAGAGAATGGTTGAGAGAAAAAAATTAAAAGAGAAGTAAATCCATCACCAAATTAGTAGACGAAAATTGCATCCCAAGTGTTTGTTTAATTGCTTCTTACAAATTTAAGGCAACTTCCGCACATTTTCTTTAAATCTCTTGATTCTTAGCAATTTTAGAAAAATAGATTCACTTTCATTTTTAGCTTTACTTAGGCTTGAGCTTCCCGACAATTTCTCTCATAATTCATTCCACGCTCCCTTAGTAAATAGCCCCATTTAGGTGTTAATATTATTAGCGTTTAATTTCTAAAACTTATTTTTCCTTTCTTATTATTTTTGTTCATAGTTAGCTCATTTAATTTACTTTTTTCTTATCATTTTAAACTTTCGTGTTACTACAAACGGTAATATGTTGTCTTGCAAAAATGAAATGTTTGCTAAACTCTCATTGTCCCTGTGAATTCAATCTTGGGATTTACCCTTGTATTACTTTGATAGCTTCTACGCTTGGAAGTCGAAATTAAAAGCTGATCACTTCTTTACAAGTACGTCAAGCAAATATTTAAATTTTACTAGGTACTTTCATTTTCCACAGCTGCCTCCATAAAATCTTATTTGACACTACTATTGAAGATTTTGCAATCTGAGATCCCATCCTTGTCTTGATAAATCTATAGCAGCTCTTTACACTAAAATAACCATTTCTCTCATGGCCCCAAATTCTTCTATCATTTCCAGAACTTGGACATATCACAATTTTTAGTATATCAGCCATCACACTTGGATTGAAGAGAGATCTAATTTTCTGAACATTCTAGCTTCCTGTGTCCTCATCAATTAGAGAGGCTACTATAGCATCCTGATCAAAATCTGAGCCAACATTTCCTTCAGAAATTAGATCCACATGACCTGGTATCCATAAATCAGACCATATTTTGACCCTACTGCCATCACCTATTCTCCATCAACAACCTTCCAACATAGCTTCCCATATGCCCCACTAAGTGTAAGAAGGAAAATTTCCTAATACCGCCTTCTCAAAACTCTTATTAGCAAAATGTTTGGCCTTGTATAATCTGAACAAAAGAGAGCTCTCAGCTTCCATCAATCTCTAGCCCTGCTTAGCTAGAAGAGCTAAATTAAAAATCCTTAGATCTTTAAACCCCAACCACCACAAGACTTTGGCTCACACATTTTAGCCCAACTCAACTAATGAATCTTTTTTTCCTCCCCCTTTTGACCCACCAAAATTTTGACATCAAACTCTCTAAATCAGAACACAAAGTTGAAGGTAATAGGAAACAACTCATGGAATACGTGGAGATAGATAGCGCCACTGCTTTTAAGAACACTTCTTTTCCCCCTTGAGAAAGCAATTGCACCTTCAAACTCTGAAGCTTTTGCCAAACCTTTTGTTTAATAGAATTGAAAGCCCGTTGTCATGACCTTCCCACCATAGGAGGGAGGCCTAAATATTTATCATATTTCTAGATCTCTCCATTTCTCCACAGTTGTTTTATGGTATCTCTGGTCTCCCTACCAACATTACGACTAAAAACCATAGCTGTTTTTTCTTTGTTATTTTCTGACCCAAAACATATTCATATCTAGCCAAAATGGCTTGTATTCTTGTATTCTCCTCCACTTCAGCCTTACCAAAAATGACACTATAATTTGAAAATAGCAGATGATTAATGTTTGGTGTTCCCCTGCTAATTTTCAGCCCTGAAATCTCCCTCCTCACCCCTGCTCCTTTTAAGAGAGTAATCAAACCCTCAGTGCAAACCATAAACAGATAAGGGGATAGAGGATCCCTTTGTCTCAAACCTCTAGATGGAATAACACGCCCTTTTGGATCACCATTTATCAACACCGAAAAAGAGACCGTTTGAACACAATACATAATCATATTAATCATGGTTTGATCAAAACCCATCACCTCCATAACTGATTGTAAGAAACTCCATCCGACCCTATCATAAGTTTTGCTAATATCTAGTTTTACGGACATATAACCCTTCTTGCATTTTTTCTTTCTTTTAAGATAATGCACTAATTCACAAGCAATTAATACGTTATCAGTGATCAACTGACCCAGAACAAAAGCAATCTAACTCTACCCAATGATACAAGACAAAACCTCTTTCAACCTGTTTGATAATACTTTAGCAAGCAATATATAGGCCACCTTACACAGGCTAATGAGCCTATAATCACTAAATTTTTTAGGAGACTTCTTTTTTGGGATAAGGGTAATAGAAGTATGGTTTAAAAAGGCTGGAAAAGAACCTAAATTTAAAGCATTAAGGACTAATTTTGTCACTGAGTCACCAACTACATGCTAGTATTTTTGGAAAAATATGGGAGACATACCATCTGGTCCTGGAGCTTTTGAGGGGTGCATTTTCTGAAGTGCAACCTTGACTTCATCTACAAAATAGGCTCTGGTCAGCTGCTCATTCATGTGGCTAGTTCCTCTTCCAGCTAAATGCTCTAAAAAAGCCAAAGAACCATTCGGGTTTGATGAGGAAAATAAATTTTTGAAATACTCAAGGATAACTCTATCCTTTCCTTCAGAATCATGCCAAACCCCATTATCATCTCGTATTCTGAGCATTTTATTCTTCCTTCTTTAAGATGCCTTCATGTGGAAATATTTCGAATTAGAGTCACCCTCCTTTAGCCACAAAGCTTTGGATCTTTGACGCCACATAATTTCATCCCTTTCAAGCCATTTTTGTACTTCATATCTTGCCAAATCATGTGCCTCCCTGTTGATACCAACATAACATTGTTCATGAACCCGTGCCAAGTTCTGTTTTGCATTTTGTAGCTGCTTCTGGACATGCCTAAAAGGCTGTCTATTCCAGTCATTCAACTTGATCCCATAGCATTTAATCGATTCCATCACCCCACTTAAACTAGACTGAGAAGCACCTTTATCCCAACTTTCTTTGATAATTTCCTCTCATGCTTTCTCACCGACCCACATAGTCTCAAACTTAAATTTTTTTTTTTACCTTAGCATATTCAACTATTCTCTCTGTATCCACCCATATTGAAACATGGTCCAAATATGCAGCTAAATCATGGGTGACACTAGCATTCGGGAACAGTTGCCACCAAGAAGAACTGACTAAACATCTGTCAAGCCTCTCACACACATTCTAAATTCTTTCCCTGCGATTACACCAAGTAAAAGGGTACCCTCTATATCCTAGATCTCTCAACTCACACTCGTTCACCACATCCCTAAAAGATTAAACTTCACTTTCTAATCTTGGCCTACCTCCTTGTTTCTCATGCTGAAACATGATCTCGTTAAAGTCTCCCAAAACTAACCAAGGACTCCCTTGAGCTCACATAAGTTCCTCATTAATTGCGAGGTTTGATATCTCTTTGAAGCTTTCGGATTACCATAAATTCCAGTCAGAAACCATAAGTTCAAATTAACATCTTTAACAACAGTATCAACATGAGCATTTGAATAATTAAGAATAGATAAGTCAACATCTCTCCCCCATAAAATTGTCAAACCCACTTTTCTTCCATTACAACTAGTCGGTAAACAATTAGGAAAACCAAATTTTAACTTATAGAAATCAAATTCATGGACAGTAAGCTTTGTCTCCTGCAAGAGTAGCACATCTGGCGCTTCCCTCTTGATCAAATCACAGAGGGTATGAAAGCCTCATGGGTTCCCAAGCCCACGAGCATTCCAACACATAATCCTTATAATTCACGGCGGTGTTGGACCCCAACCACCACCAATTGAACTGCTGAATCACCGTCGTCCTTGCCCGAAGCTGCCGAGGATATATTTCTTTTCTTTACTGAACTCCATCGGAACCCTCACCATCTGCCCCTTTCCTCTTTCACGAGTGACCCAGAGGAACTCTTTGACACTGCAGACGTTCCTTTGTGTTGTTTAGATTTGAGATGCATTTCCATTTTCTGCTAGTCACCCATCAGGCCCTCGTAAGCCTTGGACCCCTTCTAAGCCTCCAGTATTATGACTAACCTCAAGTCAAGCCGATCTTTCAAAACGATATTCTCAGTTTGCCCCTCTTTCAAGCCCTGCTTCTCAATGGGCCCATCCGTCTACTTCTTCGAAGCCCGATATGGCCTTATCAACTCTTGTAGCATATCGTCTGGCCCTTCCTCAATTACCCCTTTATTTGCTTTCCCTTTTGCTAACTCATAAGAACATTCAGTTGGCTGAGAGACAGGACCCAACTCCTTCTCCGAGTCATGAGCATTTAGCACCTCCGAGTCCCTCTTTGCAAAAGACACCAGCTGCTTCCCCTTATTTTTCGTGATTCTTGTGTCAGTAACCTGTTGGTTATCCAGTTCCTTATCACTTCTGAGATTCAAGCTGCCAGTATCTCTTGTCCAGTCGCCCTCTACTACCTCCCCCGCCGGGTTCCCCCCTATCTTCACAGGAGGAGAATCCGTACCAGTGGTGGATTTTTTAGGAAATAAGTCAGGATTCTCCCTTTTCTTGCCTATGTTGCCACAACCTCCATAACCTGCCGCTCTTAGCCAAGCGTCATAAGGAAGTTCGTCTATTGTAGCAGACTGATGTGAACTGCCAAGGATACAAGCCTTTTCTGCATGCCCCAGACGAGCACATCGATAACATACATTCAGCAATCGTTCGTACTAGAATCTAACCCAAAAAGACTTGCCTACTCCGATATTAATCTTGGTGCCTCATAGCAACGAATAATGCACATCTACAGCCACTCAAACTCGCATGTACTCACCCCATGCAATTTCTCCCTCATCCAAATCGCCCTCCTTGACTCTACCAATTTTGTTTCCCACCAACCGGCCCACGTACTCATTCCTAGCCACGAAAGGAAGGTCATGAAGACGAATCTAGAACAAAGCTTCTGTAAGGTGAACTTGGTGAACCTATTGCTCCCCATTGACTTCCTTCACCAGTAGGAGTTGTTTATCGAAAGACCACGACCCCTCTCAAATGACCTGCTCTTTATCCCTTATATCATCAAATTTTGCTAGAATCAATTCTGAGTTTAGATCCCAAAATTTTACTCACATTGTAAGCCGCCCAGGTTTCCATATCGTGGATTTGAAGATCTCTTTGTTATAATGCTCATCAGTAAGCAATTTAAGAATCAAGCAGTTCCCCCCACATAAAACTGCACTTTCAAGCTTTTCTGGCACTTCCACCACCACATCGTTCTCTCGATCAGCCAAAGACAAACCTTTATATAATTCATTCAGGTTATCCTTGATAGCTCAAGACCTTAGGAGAGCCTAGTGAACAATAAAAAACTACACACAAGCAGTAAATTGGAACCTCTACGTAGAAACCCTAGAGAGGAAAAAAAATGTTACACTCAAGTGAAATGAATGGTGATAGAAAATCTCTTAATTAAATAAGAAAGAGTACATAGCAATAGAGAAGCAATACCCATCCTCCATAGACGTATAACCAATCCATCGTCAAATCAAGTTCCCATTCACTTCATCACCTATAAACATGCCACACAATCCAAACCAATCATACATATACAATCCACCAAGCATACATGTGTCATACCCCATTATCACCTAAGATCAACGTATAATTCACTTAACCAATCACTTGCTCTTACAAACCTCATCCATAATCAATACATTTAATATGAACAACTAAGTCCATATAGCAACCACCAGCCCTCATTATGCTTTTCATCCACTCTACTATTCCATCATCTCATCCCAACATCTAAAGACAAGCCATCCAAACTTCATATTCTCACATCCAACACTCAATACAACTCAATTATAAACCTAGTCCAACTTACACATAATCATGCACTTAGAAATTACTTCCATACTACAATATCACAATCCACATGATCCAACACAATGTCAATACATAAAGATTAATAAGCTTCATTCATCACTCCACACACTCAACGTTGACAATTACTATATTAAATTAATAAGCCTCTTAATGCATACCATACATAAATCTCATCTATCATCCGTATAACTCACATACCATGCACCCGACTAATCACATAGCTTCTCAAGTCCCAACAAATGCAATACCCATGCTCCTTCACAACTTTCCCACTTAAGAAATTCCAACAGTTCACCAACTACAAACATATACTCAAAACAACGTCCAACACTTAAAAGAGCACATAACCAAACACTTCAACATGACCAAACACTTGCTCCCACCACTTTGCACTTCACAACCCAACTACAATATTAAAACCACATCCATTTCTCCTCTGTTTTCCACAATAACACAATTAAAATAGTAAATACACATAGATACAAATCTGTTTAAGCACTCAACACCACACCATATATGTCTATATACACTAAAATAACGTACATGAGACACAAATGTAGGATTTTTACCATGCTTAAGGGCTGGACAACAAAGGAGGCGTGTAGGAGGTGCTGCTGCGTCCATGGGTTGCTCGTGGTGGTGCTGCGTCGTGGCTGGAGGTAGCGATGGTGGCTCATGGCGGCAGGGAAGGCCATTGTAATGAGAAAACCGTGGGGGAAAAGAGGTGGGGCTTGGATTTGAGAGAGGAGAGGGCTTTCAAAGCCTTCAGTGGATGGGGAAAACAGGGGCTGGTTGTGGCAGGGGAGGAGGTGGAGCATGAGGCTAGCCTCGCGTTAGTGTGGAGGGTTGACTCGCGATAGTGCATCACCGTGGAGGGAAGGGCGCGCAGTGGAGGCACACGAATCCAACGAGATACGAAGGTAGAGAGAGAGAGAGAGATCTTCGACTGGAGGGTGAGAGGGCAGAAGGAAAGGCCGAGGGAGGAGGGGCTGGTTGTCTGGCGAGGGTTGACGGCGTGCCTGTGGGCTACTCATAGTGTTGCGTGGCACTGTGCCGTGGGCAGAAGCCAAGGGTCGTGGCTAGGTTGGCTTGATGAGAAATGACGGTGTAGGGGTAAAAGGGAGAGGGAGGATCGGAGGTGGAGGGATTGGAGGTTGAGAATTTATTATGCGATAAAATGTTATTAATATATATTATATTTAAAGCATATGATCAAATAAATATTCATGTTTCTGATTATAATGATTTTATTATATATATTTTTTATATTAACATAAAAGTATAATAACATTATCTTTTATATAATATATATAATAAAATATTATTATATATATAATATAATTATATCTAATATAACAAAAGTTTATATTAACATTTTAATTACAAAGAGGATTGGAATATTTGGATCAAAGAGTACTGAGCAAGCATAATATTAGTAAACAAATTAGAAAGAAAGAGGCATACATACATAATATTATTCAACAAATTAGAAAAAAAAAGTGGTAGAACCAACAATTTCTTTGAGGAGGGGTCGATTTTTTTTACCGTATGACATATTTATGTAAAATAAATAGAAATTAATAAGTTTATTATTTCTCTTATTAATTTTAATTTAATTTTGGTGAGACCACATCCTTGAAAAGAGATATTATATAGAAATTATACAAAATTTAAGAACTATAAGAAAAAAAAATTAGAGAGAGACATTTCTAAGTATATTGAAATTCCAGAAAATTTTAAAAAGTATATGGGAATCATAAATTTTTTGGGGGGGCCATTTTCTATATTTAAAAACTTATGTTGAATAAAATCTTAAAATCATAGGACTATTTTGAATTTTACATTGGGGGGGGGGAGCATGGCCCCCCTCAAGCTAAACGTGGTTCCGCTACACATATATAATTTGAGAAAAGCTTATAATCAGTGTCTCCTATAACTGGTGTAAATCGGAGACTAATGCCAGCTTGCCACGTAAGGGAGATCATGGGTGAAATTGAGACCACGTAAATAGAGAATAAGCTCTCTCACTCTCTCTGCCTCTCTCTGCTCTCTTAGTCTCTCGATCCCTCACTCTCTCTGTCTCTCGAGCCTATTTCTCTCTCTACTCCCTCTCTCTATCTATCAATCTGAAGCTTCTCACTCTCTGTCTCTCTAGCCTCCTTCTTTCTTTGCTCCCTCGAATCTTTTAACCACAACGTAACAAACTAATCAAATCATGGATTTTAATTTATTGTTACAACTGGAAACTAGAGAATAAGAAAACACAGATCATGTGAAATGCTTGGTTTTTCCTTGTGTGGATAGTGGGAAATCAAAGCCAAAAATCCTACAACAAAGCACTAACCATTAGAAATTAGGGATTAAAAAAAAAATAGGGATTATTTTTGTGAACTACCCAAGTACCTGATCGACAGTTTCAAGTCTTGATTTTGGGAGGGTTTTCGTGAGGGAGATCGAAGGAGAGATAGAGAGAGTCGAAAGATTTCAAGATTTTGGGATCCCGTGAGAGAGAGAGATTTTGGGATCCCGTGAGAGATCAAAGGAGAGAGAGTGAACTTCGAGTGATTTTGGAATCTCGTGAGAGATCGAAGGGGAGATAGAGAGAGAGAGAGAGAGAGAGAGAGAGAGAGGGAGAGGGAGAGAGAGAGCGATTTTAGTTCGGTAAGAGATCGAAGGAGAGAGAGAGATTAGGGAGATTTCAATTCTGTAAGAGAGAGAGAGAGAGAGAGAGCTTCGAGTGTTTTCGGGCATTTCCCATGAGAGATTGACCTGCATGAGAGAGAGAGAGAGAGTTGAGCGGGAAGGAGGAACTGAACAGATCCCCTACTATGCATCCCCAAAGTGAGAATGGATGAAGGCTTACGTGGCAGCTTGTTATTGGTCTCCGGTAAGACCACTAAATAGGAGACACCGACCAGAAGGGGAACTGATATAATTTCCCTAGCGTTCAAAAACTAATGAAAACTTAAGTTGGCACCTCCATGCTGCCTCAAATTTTCAAGAAATTTAAATTTCCCTCTCACGGCTTGCAACATTGCAAACAGAATGATCATTGCAGTGTGTCTTATTCCCTCAATATTCCATTGTTTCAAATAAGTATCAGCTAACAAGTTTAACAGCACCACATGCACATCGTCAACCAACGAGATGCAGCCCCACACACACGTCAACCTTCATTGGAGGAGAACCGGACAAGACCACCCACTGCAACAGCTTCTCCATGCCACTGCCATCCTGCACCAAAGAACCACCAAGCTATACACACAAAATAAAAATATATAAGCCAAATAAAAATTAAAAATAAAATCAAAATATGAAAAAATTGGATAAATAATATTTCCAAGATATTTTTTTGAAAAAAATAAAATAGAGGTGTTTTAAATGATAAACAATAAAAATAATTTATATTGAAATATAAAAGTAAATGAAGTATAAATAATAATAATAAATTATTTGAAGGATGAACAGTACCCACTACATGTAATATGTTACTGTAGTAATTTGTATTTTACATGTTGTTTTACATAATCAGATGAAACTCATTTTATGAATAATTTTTAAATGATTTACATTTTTTGTATTATACATAAGCCATCGAGAATGTTCTTAGGCAGCTACCAGCCTCATTGTATTCGAGACGCCCCTGGTTGTGATCAACCGAAGTTATATCTATCACTTTCATGCAGTGTGTGATGTCCATAATCCATATGCTAGCACATAAATGGGTAATGATACATTTACACCTCATTTACTACTTTTTTCTTATCCAATGTTTTTCCTTTTGCTCCTTGAATTTGACTTAAAAATATCAAACATGATCTTCTTCCATAATCTAGAAGAAAAAAAATTCAATCAACTAATGTAATAATGTAATTTAATTAAAAATAAATTCATTTTTATAAAAATTGACATTATTTTGCTCTTTGAGTTGATTTTTATAAAATTAAATTTATTTTAAATTAATTTACATGATTACGTTGGTTGATAAGATTTATTTTCTTTTACATTTTGCAAGAATGTCATATTTTGAAAATTTTAATCTAAATTCAAGTAGTAAAATGAAAAAAAAATGTGGTTGTAAAGAATGTGTAAAGATATCATTATCCACACATAAATAGTGGAGCTAACATCCCCTTATAGTGGAGCATTGGCAATGGCAAGAGCATCCACATTGGTCTATGCATATATATATATATATATATATGCATAGTCATATTTGCATAATATGATCCTAAAATCCTCTACATCGGCTTATGCATATCCAAATATTTAGCTAGCTATGAATAATGCTTATCTAAATTTGGATAACTACTATTCACTCTACAAAACATATTTTAATCATTATTTCTTTCTCCCCCCACTCTCTCTCTCCCACAATCCTTTCATTTTCTCTCTCCTTCAACAACACAACAAACCTTCACCTGCATATTCATTTTATTATTATAATATATTATATATATTTTTTTTCATTATATTATATTTTTAATATAATATATAAAAAAAAATTATATTTTTTTGTCATTGCATTTGTATTATTAGTGTCAAATGTATGTAGTGGATGCTAATAGCAAAATATATAAAATAAAATTGATTTTGGCAAAAAATTAATAACAATAATAATATTTTATTATTATTTTGTCTCAAATATGCATAAGTCAATGTGGAAATTTTGCTTGAATGGTAAAGTGGTTATATAAAAGAGGTGATTTTGTATATGCATATGCATAGACCAATGCTAATGCTTATGCATCTTCATATTCATCTTGATATTTGCATAATATCTCTCCAAATTAGTCTACATTGGACTTCAAAATTTTGTATAGCTATGAATAGTATTTCTTTAAATTTAAAGAAATACTATTCACTCTCCAAATATTATTTTACTGTTTTTTCTCTCTCCTACCCATTAAAACTAGCTTTGTGAAATTTGTATTAAAATGATTTTGATATATGAAATTTGTATTAAGTTGATGATACAAAGTGTTTTTTAGTAAATATTAATATTTATTGATAAAATTGGTCATTTTGATATATGAAATTGGGAATATTTAGATATATGAAATTGATATTTTTGAGCACATGGTGCTAATTGTAAAATATATAAAAATAATAATTTTAAGAAAAAAATATTTTTTTATTATTTAGTTTAAAAATGCATAATCTAATGTGAGAGTTTTTCTTGATATGTAAAATTAATCTACAAAAGATATAGTTTTGAATATGCACATAGAGAAACCAATACTAGTCCTTATAGTACCCATACAACGCGTGGCCACATTCATCTCAGCGACTCAGCCCTTATTGGGGAGGAGGCATTCCCCTTCCCTAATTTTCTTAATCTTTTGAAAAAATTTAGATTTAGTTTTTTAGATTTTGGGTTTTTCTAAATATTTGTAAATTTATTTTTTAAATAATATTAAGAATTTTCAGAGATTTTTTGCATAATCTATAAGATTTTTAATCTAGTTTAAAAGAATTCTATATTTTTCTTATTATTTTCTCAAAATAATTTTATAATTTCGAAATGAAAAGTTTTTTTTTTATTTAACTTCTTCATTTCTAAATTAGTCATTATCATTTTTTAGTTTTAATCTGTTTGTTTTAACAATTTTTGTATTTTAAGGTTAATTTTTCAAGTTTCATTTTTTTCTTTATCTTTTTTATATTTTTGAATTTTAAAATGTTTTTAACTTTTCTCGATAATATTTACACTTTTGAATATTTATCTTAGTTTTTAAAATTCTCTATCTATTTTAAAAAAATATGTTAGATTTTTATTATGATTCCTGGATTTTTAAAGTGTGCTAGAGTGGCATTCACATGCCGAGTGACGAGCTATGATTTGTTGCCACGTAGTAACTTAGCCATTAGATGAATTGATGGTAGATGGTGGGAGACTTAAAGTTGTGTTTGAGTAGTGAGATATTTTTAAGTATTCTGTGAATAGTAATAAAAAAATAAAGAAAAATTAATGATAGAAAAATTAATGATAAAAAAGTGAATTGTTTTCTCTTCGGGTGAGAAAGTACCGCACAGTTTGGATAAAATGATTTCTTCTTCTTCATTGATAGCTTCTGACTGTTTAAATAAGAAAAGCCACGTACAAATAAATGACAAACAAACTGCCGAAATAAATGACAACACGTAACTGAATAGCTAGTAACCGAAACACATGCACGTAACAACATGAAAATAGAGCACACGAAATAAACCTGCAAAAAACAAAGTAAACGAACTTAACAAAGTAGATATGAAGAAAACATCCTCTAATTGCCCATGACCCAGTCCATGCCGTATGCATGCAACTGGTTCCCATGTCTAACCTCCTCCCTGATACTTGGGAATTGGTTTGAGGCCTCTCTCCGAACGCCGTGGCCTAACAATACCTCCCCCATCAAGTGGACTCTTGTCCCCAAGGTCCACAGAAGGAAATCGTTCAAGCAAGGACTGTTTGGTCTCCCATGTGGAGTCCTCGACGAGTAGATGTTTCCACTGGACCAGATTTTCTTCTTCAAATTTATTCCCCCGCTTGACCCAGCTAGTGTCCAGTATGTACTGAGGTTCGAGTATAACAACCCATTCATCATTTACTGGTGGCGGTTCCGTTGAAAGTTTTGCAAGCTCTCTTACGAAAGTTTTCAAGAGCGATACGTGGAAGACAGGATGAATGAGGGCTCCTTCCGACAGTTGAAGTTTGTAGGCGACGACCCCAATCTTTTGTATAACTAGATACAGTCCGTAGAAGCGACAAGCTAGCTTCTAGTGGCCTCATTTGAAGACCGTCTGTTGTCCATAGGGGTGCAACTTAAGAAACACCAAATCACCAACTTCGAATGAAACATCTCGACGATTTTTATCTGCAATTTGCTTCATGCAATTAATGGAAGTCTCTAGATTGCTTTTGAGTTGACGTAGCAGCTCGTGTCTAGCTTCTAGACTTTGGTCTACTTCATGCATCGAAGAAAACCCATTATTGTAAATGGGGATTGAAGGGGGTAACTGACCATATAGTGCCTGAAAATGGGTCATTCCTGTGGACGCATGATACGTTGTATTGTACCAGAGTTAAGCCCATGGAAGGTAGTTGCTCCACTTGCGCCCCCATTGATGAACCATACTTTAGAGGTATTGTTCAACACAACGATTGACAACTTCGGTTTGTCCGTTTATCTGTGGGTGATAGGCGGAATTGAGTTGTAGCTTGGTTCCCGACATTTGAAAAAATTCCTGCCAGAATTTGTTGATAAAGATGGGGTCTCGATCACTGATGATGGACTTGGGTAGGCCATGCATTTTAATAACTCCTTCTACAAACCTTTCAGCCACAATTTTAGCAGTAAAAGGATGAGTTAAGGATAGGAAATGTATAGACTTACTCAAACGGTCGACAACTACCAGTTGGGCCAGTAGATGATGCAAAAGTTCCTACATTTGCATCGAGTGCGCCGAGTGCAGATGTAGATGTGCGAACGACGGCTGTGTCGTTAGTTTGAGAGTCAGTTGTAGCCGATGTCTCAACTACTCGAAGAATCTTAAAGAGCTCGACGATCACATCCAGTGAAATCTCAAACGACACACCTCGTACAATCACGATGTAAGAGGATGCGTCCTAAGACATGGAGCACATCCCCATATAGAACTCTCGAACCATTGAGTGGTATATCTTCCCTCTCAATGTGCATATATTTCCCCAGCCTCTATTGATAAACACATCTCTGAGGTTCGTCTGCTCCCATCTGAGCTCGTCGAACTTATTGATCAGGACCTTTCGCTCCACCATAACAATACGAGCCCCAATCCGAGCAATGTCTTTAGTGGCTCCTTTCCTCTCCCGTTTCTTGGTATGCAAAGGATGAGTCATATTTCGAAAATAGAAAAGAAAAAAAAAATATTAGTACTACTGATGCATCTTTCGTATTAATTTTAAACTGCTCTGCATTAACGTTCGAACATAATATAACTTGACGTTCGAACGTTTTATTTAAAGAAAGATACACATTCTTTAGATAAAAATTACATGAACGTTCGAACATAATATAATATACACGTTCGAATGTTAGGGGCATAACGGATAAGAATTTTGAAATGTGTTGTGTTCGAATGTTATGCCTTATACGTTCGAACATAAAATATTGACTTCTGCAACGTGGAAAGCAAAACGGCAGATAGGCATAACGACTATGTAATTGAAACGTCGCACGTTCGAACATTTCGACATAACGTTCGAACGTTTTGCAAAAGAATGGCTGAGTCAATCTCGAAAGCACGTACCACGATTCTAAGTGGCCAAATGCCACTATAGAAAAGAAGTATACACTTCAAGAAACTTTTCTACGGTGACCATTTGGCCAATAACAACCTGTGGTGGCTGAAAAATTGAGTTGAAAATCTGGCCTCCACAAACATTCGGTTTGCACAAAATCCTACTAAATCGTAAAAAAAAAATGTAAGAGGACAAAAGTGGGATGCCTACCTTTTTGTGACGGGGTTTGACGGTAGCGTTCAACGGTGGAGAGATAACGGTTTAGTTTTGAGAATGACGTTTTCGGTTTCGGTTTTGGGCTTATATACACGAATCGTGATTTAATTTTAAAAAATATATTAATAATATATTTTATTATTAATATATGTTATATATTATAATGTATACTATAACATATCCTGAACGTAATCTAATATTATATTATATTATATATACTATATACTAGTATATATATAGTATATAGTATATATATAGTGTATTATATATAGTTAATATATAATATAAAATATTATATTTTATAGTATATATTATAATATATACTATATATATAGAATATATAATATTATATATATATATAAAGTCATTGGTGATTATATTGTTGTATTTTATTATTTTAACTTTTATATTGCTATTTTACTTGCTGTTTAATTTTGAATTAAATACTTTATGATGGATAATTATTATGCTCATAGTACTGGTTTTCGTGATTTATATGAGTTAAGATGTCTAGATTATAATTTAAGACTTGAATTAGAAATATTAATGAATAACATAAAAGATCTTAAGAGACAACAACTATAGGAATAGATTTTAAGAATATAACATATAATACATTATACGGTATAATGTTATAATATATACGGTATAACATACAATACATTATACGGTATTGTTCAACACAACGATTGACAACTTCGGTTTGTCCGTTTATCTGTGGGTGATAGGCGGAATTGAGTTGTAGCTTGGTTCCCGACATTTGAAAAAATTCCTGCCAGAATTTGTTGATAAAGATGGGGTCTCGATCACTGATGATGGACTTGGGTAGGCCATGCATTTTAATAACTCCTTCTACAAACCTTTCAGCCACAATTTTAGCAGTAAAAGGATGAGTTAAGGATAGGAAATGTATAGACTTACTCAAACGGTCGACAACTACCAGTTGGGCCAGTAGATGATGCAAAAGTTCCTACATTTGCATCGAGTGCGCCGAGTGCAGATGTAGATGTGCGAACGACGGCTGTGTCGTTAGTTTGAGAGTCAGTTGTAGCCGATGTCTCAACTACTCGAAGAATCTTAAAGAGCTCGACGATCACATCCAGTGAAATCTCAAACGACACACCTCGTACAATCACGATGTAAGAGGATGCGTCCTAAGACATGGAGCACATCCCCATATAGAACTCTCGAACCATTGAGTGGTATATCTTCCCTCTCAATGTGCATATATTTCCCCAGCCTCTATTGATAAACACATCTCTGAGGTTCGTCTGCTCCCATCTGAGCTCGTCGAACTTATTGATCAGGACCTTTCGCTCCACCATAACAATACGAGCCCCAATCCGAGCAATGTCTTTAGTGGCTCCTTTCCTCTCCCGTTTCTTGGTATGCAAAGGATGAGTCATATTTCGAAAATAGAAAAGAAAAAAAAAATATTAGTACTACTGATGCATCTTTCGTATTAATTTTAAACTGCTCTGCATTAACGTTCGAACATAATATAACTTGACGTTCGAACGTTTTATTTAAAGAAAGATACACATTCTTTAGATAAAAATTACATGAACGTTCGAACATAATATAATATACACGTTCGAATGTTAGGGGCATAACGGATAAGAATTTTGAAATGTGTTGTGTTCGAATGTTATGCCTTATACGTTCGAACATAAAATATTGACTTCTGCAACGTGGAAAGCAAAACGGCAGATAGGCATAACGACTATGTAATTGAAACGTCGCACGTTCGAACATTTCGACATAACGTTCGAACGTTTTGCAAAAGAATGGCTGAGTCAATCTCGAAAGCACGTACCACGATTCTAAGTGGCCAAATGCCACTATAGAAAAGAAGTATACACTTCAAGAAACTTTTCTACGGTGACCATTTGGCCAATAACAACCTGTGGTGGCTGAAAAATTGAGTTGAAAATCTGGCCTCCACAAACATTCGGTTTGCACAAAATCCTACTAAATCGTAAAAAAAAAATGTAAGAGGACAAAAGTGGGATGCCTACCTTTTTGTGACGGGGTTTGACGGTAGCGTTCAACGGTGGAGAGATAACGGTTTAGTTTTGAGAATGACGTTTTCGGTTTCGGTTTTGGGCTTATATACACGAATCGTGATTTAATTTTAAAAAATATATTAATAATATATTTTATTATTAATATATGTTATATATTATAATGTATACTATAACATATCCTGAACGTAATCTAATATTATATTATATTATATATACTATATACTAGTATATATATAGTATATAGTATATATATAGTGTATTATATATAGTTAATATATAATATAAAATATTATATTTTATAGTATATATTATAATATATACTATATATATAGAATATATAATATTATATATATATATAAAGTCATTGGTGATTATATTGTTGTATTTTATTATTTTAACTTTTATATTGCTATTTTACTTGCTGTTTAATTTTGAATTAAATACTTTATGATGGATAATTATTATGCTCATAGTACTGGTTTTCGTGATTTATATGAGTTAAGATGTCTAGATTATAATTTAAGACTTGAATTAGAAATATTAATGAATAACATAAAAGATCTTAAGAGACAACAACTATAGGAATAGATTTTAAGAATATAACATATAATACATTATACGGTATAATGTTATAATATATAACATAATATATTAAGTATTATATATATTATAGTCTAATATAATAATAACTATATATACTTATTCTAATTTATTAAAATGTCTAGATTATAATTTAAGGCTTGGATTAGAAAATTTGGTGAATAATATAAAAGATCTTAAGAGAAAATAACAATTAATGAGAAAAGACTATACATTAATAATGTCTAAATATCATATATATCAAAGTAGACAAGCGGCAACAGAGGAATGGGAAGTTGATTGCAGCTTCCTAAGAAACAATTGTCTTTTCATATCATATATAATGTTGTCTAAATATCATATATACTAATACTATACACTAATACAATATATATAATGGAAAACAATTCACAGTATAATTAAATTCATGTCTGCATTTATAACAAGACATACAATCATTCTTATAATCTTTTCGTAAACCATATTTTATTGACTATAAGTTAGAAAATTACTTACAACATTAACATATATTAGTATTGCATATAGTTAGTTATACCGCCTATTATTATTATTATTATTATTAGGCTATTATTAGTAGCTATTTATTACCTGGGATTTATGTCTTTAGTATCAGAGCCGTTGGCGATTATTTTATTATATTATTGTTATATCACATATTATTGTTATAGGTTTTACTAGCCAACTAAAAGGCTTGTTGGATCATTACCTTTCAAATGTCGCCTCTCCTTCTCAAGATTACTCACCCTGGCATCCACATTTCATAATCCTGAAAATGAACATTTTGCTCCAACATATTCACAACTGATTGAAGATGATGCCCAAATATACACATTGAGTAAAGAAGAATTTAAAATTAACAAAGAATATCTCAAACAAGATTATATGAAAGAAGCAAATAGTCACAAAATGTTAGTATTTTTCTCAACTTTTCAAAAATAAAAAAGATTATATTCAAGAGAAATATTATGAGTATCTAGAAAAAATACATATATATAACTATTATATTAATAACTACTAACTACTGAATAACGTCATACATTCACGTTTGAATGTTAAAAAATGTGAAAAATTTTCTCCTCTATTTCTTCAGATCTATGATGATCTTTCCACGTTCTAACGTTTCAATTTAACGTGCGAATGTGAATCGAGATATATGAGAGGAAATCGATTTATTTTCGAACGTTAAATTGTAATACGTTCAAACACGAGAAGAAAAATACAAAAAATTTCCCGCTCGATTTCCTCACCTTTGTGATGATCTGGAACGTTCGAACGTACATTATTTACGTTCAAATGTTAATCGATGAAATTTGCAAGGAAATTTATAAATGTTTGAATGTTATAGGAAGATAAGTTATAAAAGTGTAAGAAATTTCCCGCTCGATTTGGGCTCTGTCATAGGAAGATAAGTTCGAACGTGTATATTTAACGTCCGAACATTATCTGCCAAACATTTAGCTGAAATTTTTTAACGTTCAAACATTTCATCTGAAATTGGGCGGGATCTTTTAACGTTCGACGTATAACTTAAACGTTCGCACGTTCTATATAATGATTTATTTTTTGCATGAATACATGCACAGGAGGAAGCAAACTCATTTATGCTGCTTCTCCCATGAGCGAAAATAACCGAGAGAGAGAGAGAGAGAGACGATGAGAGAGGGTTGTGGGTTAGAGAGAGAGAGCTAGAGTGCGAGAGGGTTAGGGTGAGAGAGAGTTGAGTGAGAGGGAGTTAATATTTTGGAACTCTAGCTCCATTGATTTGGTAAGGAAAAACTCTTTTTCTTTTTTATTTTTTTAATTTTATGATATTTGTATTGTGTTTTTTTTATATATGTCTCTAACAAGTTAGTGCTGTATTTTTTTTAAGGATTGGTTGTTTTGGCAAGTTGAAAACTTTTGATTTTTAAGAGGATATTGCGAGTGGTAAGTATAGTCCTAAACTTTAGCAATATGTTTATACAATTTGTTCTGATTTTATTGTGGATAATGATGAATATAGGATGTGTATAATTTGAGTTTTTTGAAGGACTTTGATGAATTGGATATGGGTAGAGTATTTTGAGTTGAGTAGTGAATTTTGATTGTATATATACATAGTGAATATGTATCAATTGGGTATTGATGAATTAGAAGGAATTAAATTGTTTATATTGATGAATTAGAAGGAAATCTTTGTGATATGAAATGTGTAATATGATGAATTAATATGGAAAATTGTGTTGTGTTTATGCTTACTATTAAAATGGAAAATTGTCTTGTCTTTATGCTTACTCTTGAAATATTGTGATTATTTTTTGTGAATTTTGTGAATATTTTGTAAATTTATGGTGTTCGTTGATGAATTAAACTATTTAAAAATATTGTTGTGGGAATATTGTAGATATGTTGTGATATGGATTTATTATTGTTTGTGATTTTTGATTGAATATGTTTATATGGTTAGAAATATATTTTATTTAGTTTGTGGATTTATGTGAATTTTTAATATAATATTTTTTTATATTTTTTGAATTTGTTCTTTAACAAGAAAATTATAAGTTTAGGAACTTAATTCAAGTTAAAATTAAAAACATTTAATATGAGAATTAATATTTAATATTTAATAAGTATATATAATATATTCATACTAATTTAGTTAGAATATGATTATTATTTAAATTATAAGTATATAACTTAATTTTTAAAAAAAGGAAAAAATTATATAACTTAACTATATATAAAGTATAATATACATATAATAACTATAATTAATAATAACTTATTAAATATTCTTACCATTGTGAGGTTACAAACCATTATATTATTAAATATATATATATAAATAAATAAAGTAAAATACTCTTTAAGAAAAAAAGTCTTGAACCTACCAAATAAGTAGAGAGTTGGAATAAATAAATATATTTATTTAAAATAAAATAGAGAGTAAATAAATAAGGATCAAATAAATGCTTATTTAGAAATTATATACTTATTGTCTATATAAAAAAATAACTCACTCAATTAAGTATAACAATTAAAATTATAATTTAGGAATGATAATAATTAACATTATATAATAACCTTTAAAATTATAGAATAACAGTTATATAATAACAATTAAAATTACATAGGTAGTAACAATGTCCCAAAATATATAATAACAATTAAATTTACAATCATTTAGGAATAATAATAGTAAATTATCTTGACTAAATTCTAGTCTAATTGCTTGACTGTCGTAGTCTCTTCAATCTTGAGAAAAGTCAAGGTCGGAGAGTTTGTGACAGTTAAGTAATTAGACTAAAATTTAGACATTTTTTAAGATCATTCTCCTTCGTTATCTACTCATGATAGGAAACTTGTGAACATATTCTTCCATATTTCTCTAATTTAACAATATAACACTACTATTTGTTAGACATTGTTAATTAAAAAACATGAGGATATTGTCTCTCGTTAGTGTTTTTTTATAAATATTGTGTGATATTGCATAAATAACCTTAGAACCGTTTGGTAATTAGTGTACATTTATGTGTTCACTAATTTAAATGTACACTAATTCCTGAATTGTCCAGTGTGGACAATTTGGGATTATATTATCTGTATTGCACGTTTTTATTACTCATACTTTCCACGACATCTTCCTCTACTGTTCTTCGGGTATACTATTCGTAGGGTCATAATTACTCTATGTGAACATGTATACTTGGAGAACTATGGGGAAGTGCTGCAGAAATTTTTACTAATGTGGAAAGTAGTAGAGTGACGAGATTTGTGCAATATGGATAATATAATCTTGAATGAGATATGACCAACTACCTTATAAAAAAAGCAAAGAATTGGAGCATGACATGCATGTAAATTTTCTATGTACGTGTTATTAATAGATAGATGTTTTTAGAAATGAACAAAAATTGGATGCGTCTGAGCGATAGACTTGGAATGATTACGTACCCTATGCACGTAGAGTAAGAACCTTCATTGATTTTGGACGGGCTGCTGCTGATAGTCGTGGTAACATTAAGTGTCTATGTCGAGGGTGCAAACATTTGTGTGTGAGAGGGTTGGATGAAGTTGAAAGTCATATATTTGCAAACGGTATGGATTTGGGGTATACCAATGGGTATTTCATTGTGAGCCGTATGACCAATCATCGGATGTATTGGTCGATCATCCAAATTATTTGCGCCACATGGATGATGATTATGAGTAGGATGAGATGTAGGAGATGTTGGGTGACATTGGAGCTAGGATGTTTATAGATGAGGTTGACGACAATGCCTCAAGTGGCCAAAGGACTGACTGTGAAAATTTTGCTGCAATGTGGGAAGATGCAAAGCGCGAGCTTTATCCAGGCTGTACAGAACGTTCCAAATGTCGTTTATTGTGCGGTTGCTTCACATTAAGTTATTGTGTGGAATGCTGACGAAAACATTAAACATGGTATTTGACTTATTTAACGAGGTGCTTCCCGAAGGGTCTGCATTGCTGAAGAACTTTTATGAAGCGAAATAGTTGAGAAATGGATTAGGATTTGAGTACAAGTCCATACATGCATGCAAGAATGATTGTGTTTTGTTTTAGAAGGAGAACGAGGAGAAACAAGCATGTCCTGTATGCGGAGAGTCGAGGTGGAAGGTCAAGAAAAATGTGCCGGTTAAGGTGTTGCTGTATTTTCTCTTGAGACCAAGGTTGCAAAGACTATATATGTGTGAGAAAACAGCTCACAATATGAGGTGGCACGATGAGAAAAGAGTTAAGGATGACTCATATATGAGGCACCCAGCTGACTCACTTGCGTGACAATCTTTCGATAATTAATACCC
This sequence comes from Juglans regia, assembly GCF_001411555.2. Lineage (NCBI taxonomy): Eukaryota > Viridiplantae > Streptophyta > Magnoliopsida > Fagales > Juglandaceae > Juglans > Juglans regia. The sequence continues at coordinate 16,461,313 of NC_049911.1, read as the reverse complement.
AGAGTTTGTGATAGAAGCTCGGAACGTGCGCCTAGGACTCACAATCGATGGATTTAACCCTTTTGAGAATATTAGTACAAGCTATAGCACTTGGCCTGTAGTGTTGATTTCGTACAATCTTCCACCATGAAGGTGCATGAAGAGTTGAAAGAGTTATGAGAAACAGATGTAAGAACTTATGACGCATCCACATCGACATCTTTTTAGATGCATACTGCGGTAATGTGGACAATAAATGACTTTTCGGCATATGGGAATCTTTCCGGTTGGAGTACGAAAGGGAAGTTAGCGTGTCCTACGTGTAATAAAGAAACTGCTAGTGAGTGGTTCAAATATTCTCAAAAGTTGTGTTTCATGGGTCATTGACGTTATCTACTAGCAAATCATGCATGGAGAAGAGAATGTGCTAAGTTTGATGGGAGAGTAGAGGATAGAATTGCACCAAATGAGTTGTCTGGGAAGAGATAATGGAACAATTGGTACATGTTAGACTGAACAATTTTGGCAAAGGTTGGGGAAAGAACAAGAGAAAACAAGGAGCAGAAGAATTTAATTGGGCAAAGCGTAGTATTTTTTTTTACTTGCCGTATTGGTCGTCCTGCATGTTGCGACATAGTTTGGATGTAATGCACAAAGAAAAGAATATCTGTGATAATATACTAAGTATATTGATGACTATTAACAAAAAGATGAAGGACACGATCAAGACGAGAAAAGATCTTGAGAAAATGAGAATTAAACATAATCTACATTTGCGGGTGGAAGGCAGCAGGGTGGTCATGCCGCATGAATGTTTTACGATGATGAGGAAATAGAGGATGGACTTCTGCAAATGGTTGTGAGGTATGAAGTTGTCAGATGGTTATGTTCCAAATATCGGTAGATGCATGAGCCCTGATGATTGGAAAATCCGTAGATTGAAAAGTCATGACTATCACGTATTTTTGCAGAAGTTATTACTTATGAGAATTCGTGGGAAGTTGACATCTAATGTACGTGTCGCCATATCCGAACTCTGTATGTTTTTTAAGGATTTGTGCGCTCGAGTAGTAAATCGAGATATGTTGTGGAAACTGGAAGAAGACATTGCTACTATACTATGTAAATTCAAGCAGATCATTCCACCATCATTTTTTCATGTCATGGTCCATTTAGCAATACATTTACCTCGAGAGGTATTGTTGGGTGGACCCGTGCAATTCCGTTGGATAGCAGATACTTATTTACACGATGAATGGTTATCATTTTGCTCTCTATATCTTCGTGGTGTTGAGACACGATTTAATCATCAAGAGTGAAATGCTAATCTTGCTGCTCTGCCTCCTTATGAGCTATCAGTGTTTTCCTAGAATGTACGACCATTGGGTGCACAAACGGGTTACGATTTAATTGATGGAGAGTTTGGTAAAGTTCAGTAGTATATGCTAAATAATTTCCAGGAGATTGATGACTATCTCAGGTATGTTGTTGCATGATTTGAATAATTCTAGTTTCTTAAAATTTAACTATAACTGTTGTGCTCAAAATATACTTCTTTTGCACTTAAATACAGTGAGCGCATGGACAAACTTAGGACGGAAGGCATAGAAAATATAAAGGCAAGACACGAGGAAGAATTTCCCGGATGTTTTGAACAATGTATATGAATTAAAATTATATATATGTTAAATTTTGAAACTTTTAACTCTGGATAACTTTTAATAAATATATATTATTTCAATTGTTATATTTTTGAACAACGTGCTCGTGATCCTGGATCAAGTTCTCCTAAAATGTATGCATTGGCCCATGGTCCCTCAAATAGAGCATTTCGATACATTGCATGCACGGTTCGAGGTTATAGATTTCATACTCTGGACCGTGAACGTAATAGAAAGACTTAAAACTCTGGTGTGTTGATTGAGGGGAGTCATGGAACATATGATATTGACTATTATGATATCATGATATTATTGGATTGAAATATCTATGTGAGTTTGTAACATATGTTTTTAAATGTGATTGGTGGGATTTAGGTGGTGGTCGGGTTTCGATACATAGGGATAATCACTTTACGAGTGTCAATACTACATCTAAATGGTACGAAGATGATTTGTAAATATTGGCTTTTCAAGCTATCAAAGTCTATTACTTGCTGATGAAGATAGTGGAGAGTTAATTTTGCGGGGTGTACAAAAATTTGTCTCTCGAAATATGTATGGAGCAGGAACAAGTGTAGATTACGATAATAGTGGAGATGAAGATGACACTCCGATTGTAGAGGCATACCAGGAAGATGGAGAGGGTATAAACTTATTTGTTGACCTGGGTCCACTTGAGCTCCCCTTGTGTAGAGATGACGTCCCACCTGTCCATCTCGACCCGACCGTATTAAATGATCATTCAATTCAAGTAAATGAGGAGGAGGAAGAAGAAGAAGAGTCAGAAGAAAAAGACAAATCAAAATCTAGGTTGGAGGTGGATAAAGAGGACGAAGAAGAGGTTGATGATGATGACAAATATGTTATTGAGGGATATTCTGAAACAAGTATGGAAAATACATCCGAAGATGAAGAAGAAAGTACTAAATATTTTATTTATATAGGTGACTATAAAATATTATACTTTTCATAATTTCTTCTAATTAATTTTTTTTATATAATTAATCATTTTCAAGGATGCCACCAAAACGATAACGAAGAAATGTGCCTCCTCTGTCAAGTCCAAGTCCCGAACCCATGGACGACTCCCCACTCGAGGAATCCGCTCCTGAAAATCAAGTTAACACGCAAGACAACAACAGTCAGTTGACACCTACCAGTCAGAAAATGTCGTTGGTAATTAATTATATAATTAATACTTTTGTTTCAATAACTATATAACTATAATTATACTATTATGATATAGTTGATGCATTTGCTCGTCACGGTCGTGGATATACACGTGGTATCTCTCTTGAGAAAAGTAGAAGGCACGAAAAACTCAAGACTACTATTCCTGATAATTCTATTGGAGGAGTGGATGAAGTGCTGTAGCGCTTTCCTCCTATATTGGCATAATAGTTTGAGCTTATGCTCCATTTTATGTGCGCTCATGGCGAGAAGTTCCAAATGAGATTAAGGAGCACATTCGAAGTCGTGTGCTGGTGAGTTAACTTTGAGAGTACATTTTTTTCACCTAGATTAGTATATCATATTTTTGACCTAATTCACTTATTAGGACGAATTCGACCTCGACTTTGGCCGTGGCGAGGATTTGAGAACTGTGAATGAGTTGATGGCTACATTATTCCGACGTCACAAGGGACGATGTCATAACCACTTCAAGAAGTTTGAGATGTTAGAAGAGGTTGCGCAGTCCCCTTTCTAGCAAATGAAGTTAGATGATTGGAGAAAGTGTTATGATCTTTTCACAAGGAATAGATCCGCTCTCACTATCCACCATCGTGCCGGTTCAAGGTCATTCCATTGTCTTTCTGAAAAAATGATAATTAAAAAATTATAGAATTCATTTATTTTTCTGATGTTCTTTTATTTAAATATTAACATTATCTTTTTAAAATTGCTAATGTCGTTTTGTTAGAAACGTGATAATCCTGAAAACTTTTTCCTCATTCATGTAAGCAGTGTTAGAAATTGCTTTGTTAGAAATTGCTAACGCCGCTGCAAATAATTATGTAAGCAGTAATAATTTTATTAAATAAATTATGCAACATGTGAATAATTAATTTTTTATTTGTATTTATTTTAATACGTTACTTATTGTGTGTTTTCCTCTCAAATTGTAGGAAAAAATGATGGAGATGCAGTAAGCTTTTGGGGAATCCTCTCCTAGTGACATAGACATATTCACGCAAGTGCTCGGGCCGCAGTATAGTATAGCAAGAGGTTTGAGATGATCTTTCAAGCATAGATGTTCACCCTCCTCAACCTCATCGACTTCATAAATTAATAATCTTACTAAAGATTTAGAAGTTAAACGGCGCGAGAATGAGTATATGAGGTCGAGAAAGCAAGAGTTAGAATCTCTCTTAGAGCGACAGTCTCATTTAGAGATGCATTTACAGGACCAATAGAGAGACCAGGACGAATGAAGTCCAAGAGCAAGTGCAGCGGGAGATGATGGTGCAAATGGAGCGTGTTATGTCGTTGCGACAGAATTGCAGTGGGCAAGGAAAGAAAAAGAAAGGAATTTTATCAATTTTATCAGTGTATATAAGTAATTTTAATATCTAATTTTGAAATTTTATAAGATATTATTAGTTGTTAATTGATGGTATGTAATATGATACAATTGATATGTTTTTTAATTTTTTGAAATTATATTTTCTGATCTGTATGTTCGAATGTAAAAAAAAAAATGTTCAAATATTGGTTCACATTCGAACCAAAGTTTGAATGTGAATACACAAAATTATATAATAACATTCAAACGTAAGCCTCAATGTTCGAACGCACTCACCCTCAAACGAACAAAACGTTCGAATAATTAAATGATTAATATTCAAACAAACCTCCAAACGTACCAATTGCGTTCGAACGCTTATTCATTAACATTCGAAATAACGTTCGAATGTTAAACCTGTTATGTTTGAACATTGGTCCGTTAATGTTTGAACATAAATTCCAACGTTTATTGCAATTAACATTCGATGCATAAATGTTCGAACGTAAATATGATGCGTTCGAATTGGAATTAACAAACGTCAACTTCTGTCATTCAAATGCCAATCAGCCAGGTTGACGTTTGAACGTTTAATTGGACGTCCAAACGTTATTTTTTGTGATAGATCTCAACCGTTACAAAAAAATGGAACGTTCGAACGTTACACTAAACGGAACATCTCTAACCGTCATTAAAAATATTTGTAGTGACGGTTCTACAGTAAACCATCACCAAATATCTTTAGTGACGTTTTGGTTATTTTTTGTGACGGTTTCTTCTGTCACAAAAGACAAATTGTGTTTTAGTGTAAGCATCCACCAGGAGGCCATACCAAAGTAGAAGAAACTGATAAATATGACAAGAGAATTATGCTTAAGCAAATCAGACTATGAAAATAAAAATAAAGATTAAAGGTTAAGGATTAGTCAAGGTTATAATAGATTTTTAAATGGCTAGTCGAAGCTAGCAAAATAATAAATAAATAACAGTTAGGAGTTAGAGAAAATGGAATAATAGTTGGATTAGCCAATATTAGCAAAATAAACTAAATAAAAAGTTAGGAAGTTGATGATCACAGTTAAGAAAAATTAAATAATATATAAATAGCTTGTCACAGTTACGGAATAAGAAATAAGAAATAATCTATGATATTGTTCATAAGACTAGCACAGTTTACACTTGATCAACGCAAAACTTCTTCTATTCTCTGTTTTCTTCCCCTCTCACCTAACGCACCCACGCCACTTTCTATTTCCTTCATTTCCTCCACCGCTTCACACCTCACAATTTTAGGGCCTGTTTGAACTTTGAGACTAATTATTTTCATATATTTTTGTATTATTTTATTATTATTTACAAATTATTTTATTACTATTTACATATAATATAATATACTTTTAACATCCTAATGAAGTCTTTGAGGCCTGTTTGGATATAGAGGTGAGATAAAATTATCTCACCACATCTTATCTAATTTTAATTAATAATCTCATTATTATTATAAAACATCTTAATTCATCTCATTTTATCTTATCTTACATCTCTCATATTCATCACTTTTAACTATTCATCACTTTTAATTCACACAATTCATCTTTCCTTCTCCCAGTTAAATATTACCCATTACACCTATCTAAGGGCATGCGACTTGTTTCCTTCGGTAATAAGTAAGATTCTTTTTTTATTATTACTTTAACAAGTCGATTTATTATGCCACCAGGCACCAAGGGACATGTATTCCCCTGGTTTGACAGAACCTCATCGCTTTTTTTTTTTTTTAAATATATATTATATATAATAAGATATATATAAAGGTAGAAACATATTTTCATAAAATAAAAACACACTAATTTCAGCACAAAATTATAGAGTAAATTGAATATATTATTATTATTATAAGTTTCAAAATAATATTTAAGACCTAGATTTAGATTTTTAATCAATTTAGTCAATCGGAACCTATTTAGTAAATTAATAATAATAATAATAATAACAACTTAGTGATTATTACACTAGGTATTACAATTTTCCACCTTAAAAAAATAGAATGTCCGGCTACAAAGCCCTTCCCAAGCACTACGCAGGCTTCTTAATCTGTTTGCATCAAAATAGATTGTCCGGCTAGTATCATAGGCATCTCAGGCTTTCCTCAAGGCCAGGGCATGGTTGTGCATAGGCATCGCTCATGCGTCACCAGCCTTCACCACACTTCAGCAGAATGGTTCAAGTTTACAAATCTCAAACTTGTAATTTGTATTATACTTACCTATTTTGTTTTTTGTGAGAACTTCGTAGGACGTGGTGCAACCAAAAGTCGAGCCACACACTCACGGTGCAATCGAATGGGCGTGAAGGTCAAAATACCACATGACCCTCTCCAGAGATCGCCATCGAATGGGCGTGGGGGCCAGAAGACCACACGACCCTCTCAAACAAACGGGCATGGAAGTCAGAAGACCACACGACTCTCTCCAAGCGAATGAGCATGGAGATCAGAAAACCACACGACCCTCTCCAAAGATCGCCATTGAATGGGTGTGGAGGTCAGAAGACCACACGATCCTCTCCAAAGTTATCCTCTGGAATGAGCCACTAAGTTCCACAACCGCCTCGTGCGGGTTTCCTTTAGGAATGAGCCACCAGGCTCTACAACCGCCTCGAGCGGGTTACCTTTGGGAACGAGCCACCAACCTCTACAACCGCCTCAAGCAGGTTACCTTCGAGAACGAGCAACCAGGCTCTACAATCGCCTTGAGCGGGTTACGTTCGAGAACAGTTCGACAGGCTCAACAATAGCCTAAGATGGATCCAGGGGGTCGACGGGCACCTCGACCACTTAAGCGCAGGTTATTACAAACAAACAACAAAACGAGAACACCAGTAGAAATTTACACCAAGGGGCAAAAAATCCACCATTACCAACAAACAACAAAATGAGAATACCAACAACAATTTACACCAAGGAGGAAGCAAATCTATTACTACCAACCAAAGCAAAAAAGATTACAAAAATACACACAAAAAATCAATGAAGGAAATATTCACTCTTTGTTGACAATAAATAATCTTCCAGGCAAACATTCATACAAATAAACAAACTCAAAATCGATCTCCGTACTCACACCTAATGTGATCGAGTGCATCTCTCTCCTCTCTCTCCAAGCTGAGCCACTCACTGCATAGGACGAAACAAGTACAAAACCAAAGACTGAACAACAAACCAGGGACCAAACGGGAAGCCGGTGACCAATTTTCTAAATTTATTTTTCAGATTATTGACTTGAAGATTCTCAAGACCTTCTAAGGCTTCACAAGGGTGTGGAAACATCCATACACTAACTAGTATGGACCCTTAGCAGGGTAGGAGAAAACAAAAGCATGCAGACGCCCACAAGCCAGTAAGGTAAAAGGCAAGTACAAAGAATGCAAAGTATTTAATTTCCCATGTGCCAGTACAAAGAAAATTAATGGGGTAACTGGAAGAGATATTTAAGCCCCCACAATTTTAGCTAAGAGATAAAGTCAAGAAGGGTTCAGACTCTTAAGAAGGAGATGACGGAGACTCCTAATGATGACTCAGACTCATTTTAGGAGATAGACTCAGACTCATTTTAGGAGATAGACTAAAACTCCTAAAAGGAAAAGGCTTCACAAGGAAAATTTGAGTGGAAATAACCTCTATAAATAGACTACAAAAGGTAACAAATTCTAAATTGATTTATTTGCTACTTTATACACTTACTCTCATATTGCTATACTGACTTTGGCATCAGAGACTCTACAAGGCAGCTAGTGCCACCTCTTATTCGTTGTAGGTCATCCGTGTGGTTAATGGTTTAAAACACGTCCTTAATAGAACTCAATGACATGTGTGGGGTTGTTGACATATTTTCTCTACATGGATATGTGGTACACGCTATATACTCCTAATAAATTTGGGGGTAAGGCTATTCCGTTGGCTAATTTCCCAACTTTTTCTAGTATTTTGAATAGTCCTATAAACCTTCAGCTTAGCTTTCCCTTTACTCCAAAACATATGACACCTTTCATTGGTGCAATCTTGATAAATACACTTTCTTCAATGTTAAATTCTATCATCAGCATATGCTTTTTTTTTTTATAACCAACATCTCATTCATTGAATCAAATAAGTCCTTACAATATATTGCTTTTGTCAAATCAAACAGCTTGACTTACAAATGAAGGACAAAAATGCCACCACATTTCTATATCACTAACATTCCAAGCATGCCTTGCCAACTAATGTGAAGCAGTATTCCCTAGCCTGTTTACATGCAAAACTTGAACTTCTTGAAAGCAAGTCATCATTCTTCGAATATCTTGAAGTAGAAAATCAAAATCAGTAATATAATCAATAAGATTATTCAAAGCATTCACAAGAAGCAAACAATCTGTTTCAAGCATTAACTTTGGAACACCCCATTGGACACACAATTGCAATCCTCTAAGCATAGCAATAGCCTCAATAAATTCAAAAGACAGTACCTCCCTTTCCACTTTACTGCAAGCAACTAGAACATTACCATTGTGATCTCGAAGAAGCACTTCTATCCCAACTGTATGTTGTTCATAAAAGGTTGCACTGCCAACATTCAACTTAAGATAGCCTATTGGAGGAGAGTTCCAAGATACAACTTTCTTAATGTGATTATGTGAAACATCAAAATCCTGAAGTTGTTTGAACTCTAACTTCAGAGATAGAGCATTATTAACCACCATTTGTGTTCCAAGAAGGACCTGCTCATATTTAAATTAAATTGTTTCTTCTATACCAAAGAGCCTAAGCAGTTGCAATAAAAGTAGTCAAGTCCTCCTTTGACCCTCTTTCCCAAGTCATATTAGCCAAATCCCAATAACTCAAACCAGAATCAGCATTTCTGTACAACTTGAGGTGGTCTACATATATCTGTCTCACATTAGGACAATAAAAAATAGCATGAGCAACATCCTATCTTTCCCTCCCACATAACACACATGTATCATCATCAATAACATGCTTTCTCCTTAAATTTTGATATGTAGGCAACTTCTCCCGACAAGCTTTCCAAGTAAATATTTTCATTTTTTTAGGTAACTTCAAATGCCACAAACATTTCCAAAAAGATGTCACAAATTTTAGTCTTGAACTTTCACCCAAAATCTGTAAACCAGAATTTTGAAACATCGTATATGCACTTTTAACCGAGTACATTCTATTTCTCTCATATACCCAGAAAAAAAAATCTTCAGTATCTAAACACACATTCAGTTTCAAAATTTGCCCCAACTCATTTGGATTGAATAGAACTCTTAATTAACTCTGAACATTCCATCATCTTGTGCTCTCATCTATCAGAGAACTTACTTGCATATCTTCATCAACAATTGACTGAATAGCAGGCAATTCACATCCTGGTATCCAAAGATCTTTGAATACTCTTATATTCATTCCATTTCCCACACGCCACCTACAGTCTTTCTGTAAAAAGTGTCTAGCATGGTTAGGTTGCCTTTAATCGCTCTTTGATCAATTGGACCTTCTTGCTAGTTTGTCGATGATTTCTGGTCCTAGAACCAAAGTTCTGAATTTCATATCGTACCAGCCGGTACGGCCGAAATATACTGTTTCTGTGGTGTAGCCGGTATTGAGAAGGGTATAGTTTCGTACCGATCAAAATTTCTGCCGTTTCGGCCCGTACCAGCCGATATTTCGGCCTTTACTTTTTTTTTTTATTTCTTCAAACTGCAAGCTCATTTTTTTACCTTCCAATTCAAACCAGACTATTTATAATTTATATATAATTTATTTATATATAAACTATTCCGAAACGGTATCGGTACCGAAATATTTCGTTTCAATGCCTCGACCGAAACGGTCACGGGTACGGTATTCAAAACATTGCCTAGAACATAACGCTCGCCTACTTCATCCCAATAGAGAGGTGTGCAAATTCTTTTTGAGTCTCATATGGAGCCAAGACACAAGCCAAGACACAAGCTCTAATTGTAGGCTAATTCTACTAATTGTATGTAAGTGATCAAATTCCTTTGTCGATCTAAGACACAAGCTCTCAGAATCTCTTCAAATTAATGGATGGTTCGTTCTATATGTGGATGAGACGCTGCAGTACTAAAATCCAGTCTAGTCCCCAAGAGTTCCTGCAAACTTTTTCAAATTTTTTATGTGTAATAGAGCAAGCAACAAAAGAGCAAGCAATGCTGGTGCTGCCTCAATACAATACTCCTCTGACAATGGTACAGCCGCACTACATAAACAGCAGCAACCTTGAATTATTCCTTTGTAACAGAATAGGTGCATAAATGTAATTTCCTTTAATGTGAAACGTAGGCATGGAAAATGCCTATATATACTGTATCATATCCTTGGACATTGTAGTGTGTGAATATATGATATAAAGAAGTTTCTGTGGAAACCGAATACTCATAGTGGCATTGCATCGAATATCTGTTGTGCATTGTTGCTCTGTTCTTTCTATATGGTATCAGAGCTATCTAGGACTTACCTCCCCTTCTCTACTCGATCCTCATGGCCCAGAATAAAATCCCCACTCTGAGTCCCAGTATAATCTCCTCCGCAGCTCACCTTATCACCATCAAGCTTACATCCGACAACTACCTCCTTTGGAATGCTCAAATTCTTCCATTTCTCAAAGGCAACCAACTCTATGGTTTTGTCGATGGGACCTGTCCTAAGCCTCCCCCCACCATTAATGAACAAGCCAATCCAGAGTATGCTAAGTGGGTTCTCCAAGATCAACTTCTCATCTCTGCAATCAACTCCTCTCTCACCGACAAGGTTCTTGCCCAAGTTCTGGGTTGCTCCACCTCTTATGAGGTCTGGACAACTCTTGAAGGGCTCTTCTCTGCTCAAACGCAAGCTCACATTATGCAAACGCAATATTCCCTAGCCACTCTCAAGAAAGGCTCGGAAACCATCACTGAATACTTCCATAAAGCCACAGCTCTCTCTGCCTCACTCAACGCTGCTGGCCATCCTCTCTCACCTTCCGAGTTCAATATCTATCTTCTTGCAGGTCTAGGGTCAGATTACGAGTCACTGGTAACATCCATCACCACTAGGCCCGACCCTATGTCTTCTTCTCAAATATACAGTTACTTACTCAACCATGAGTCCCGTCTAAGTCATCAAACCCAGTCGATCCTTTCTGGCTCTTCTTTCTCTGCTAATGCTTCCTCTCTTCGACCACCTGCTCAGTCCTTCTCACCTAACCGAGGCCGTGGTCGTGGTTTTCGGCGAGGTCGGGGTGGAGGTCGTCCAAATCAGTCGGCACCCACAAATACTTTCATCTCTAATTCCTCAAATCGCCCTACATGTCAACTGTGTCTTAAAATCGGTCACACAGCTATGGCATGTTATCGTCGTTTTGATCATGCCTATTAGAGTCCTCCCCCGTCTTCTTTCTCTGCTAATTATACTGCTTTTCCCAATGGTTCAAACAATCTGAATAGTTGGTTTCCGGACACAGCAGCTACAAATCATTTTACTGCTGATTTTTCTAGATTAAATCTGGAATCCTCTCCCTATCAGGGCATGGATCATGTTAGCATTGGAGACGGATCATCCATTCCCATCCAAAACTCTGGCACTGGCATTCTTCAAACACCTTCTGGCAAATTTCTACTTCGTCATTTATTTCATGTTCCATTAATTTCTCGTAACTTACTTTCTGTCCGTCAATTTTGTATAGATAATTCTGCTTTCTTTGAGTTTAATTCATCTGGTTTTCTTGTGAAGGATTTGCGCACTCAGGCGGTACTTCTTCGGGGAACTGTTAAGGACGGTCTTTATGTTCTAGCACCTGATGCTGCGGCCATGACTTCCAACCTTCCTTCTCCACAAGCTCTCATTGGTGTTCGAACCACTCCACAAATATGGCATTCTCGTTTAGGCCACCCTTCTCCACGGACTACCTCATTTACCATTAAGCAATTTAATCTTCCCACCACCACTAAAACCAGCATACATACTTGTCCATCCTGCCTCCAAGCCAAATCCCATGCTCTCCCTCATCCCCTATCTCCATCTCGATCACACTCTCCTTTTCAACTTTTATTTTTAGATGTATGGGGACCAGCGCCTGTGCTGTCATCCCTTGGTTTTAGATTTTATCTATCCATTGTTGATGATTTTAGCAAATATATTTGGTTTTTTCCATTACGTGCCAAATCTGATGTCTCGTCTATTTTTTTAGCCTTTTTAAAATATGTTCATAATAATTTTTCTTCCAAAGTTCTAACCATTCAAACAGATTGGGGGGGTGAATTTCGTCCCCTTCCAAAAATTCTTCAAAATCTTGGAATTATCCATCGCATTACTTGTCCATATTCTCATGCTCAAAATGGTAGTATTGAAAGACGTCATCGCCATATTGTTGAAATAGGGTTATCTCTCATGGCTCAATCTTCTGTTCCAACCAAATACTGGACTGATGCTTTTCAAACAGCTGTTTTTCTTATTAATAGAATGCCCACTCCAATTTTACAAAACACCTCTCCTTTTCAAATTTTGTTTAAATTAATCCCTGACTATTCTTTCCTCCGTAATTTTGGCTCAGCTTGTTGGCCCAATTTACGTCCTTTTAATCGTCACAAAATGGATATGCGCTCTCAACTCTGTGTCTTTCTAGGATATACACCTGATCACAAAGGCTACAGTTGCCTTCATGTTCCATCTGGAAAAATTTACATCTCACGTGATGTCATTTTTGATGAGACACGTTTTCCATTTAGTGAGAACTCTTCATCTTCTCGGTCTACAAAATTACCCATCGCCACTGTTCCCTCTCTCACGGAACTGTGTGATTCTTTCACACCTGCCGTACCTGGGCCTGCCAACACTTCTGAGCCACCCACCTCCCTACACTCTCCTCAGCCCACTACCTCACACTCTTCCCAGCCCATGACACTCAACTTAACCCATGAAACTCAACCCAGCATCCCACGGTCACTACACTCATTATCACCTAACCCTAACTTCAGCTCCTCAAGTGTTCTGCTCAACACAGCGCCGTCTCCTTCTCATCCGAACCCTAATACCTCTTCTTCTCCTACAGAGTCATCATCACTTCACTCGAATACTCCTCTTGCATCAATTCCATACTCTCCTCCGTCCATCATAAATTCTTCTCCGCTGTCTCTCACAGATGCCATACCCTCTCCTTCCTCTTCGACTACCCACCATATGCTGACTCGGTCCAAAACTCAGACAAATCGACCTCTCATCTGCTCGGATGGAACCATACCGTGGCCCCTACCCAAACCCACGTCCCTTCTCACTGAAGCTCACTGCATTCCCGAAGAACCCTCAACTTATACAGAGGCCTCAAAATTTCCTGCTTGGCGTGCTGCCATGGCCAGTGAATTTGAGACCCTTCTTCACAACAACACCTGGATACTTGTTCCCCCCCACCACAGTCAGAATGTTCTTGGCTCAAAATGGGTACTCAAGACCAAGAGGCTCGCTGATGGCACTCTTGAGCGACGAAAAGCTCGTCTTGTTGCTAAAGGATTCCATCAGCAAGCTGGTCTTGACTACTCTGAGACCTTTAGTCCCGTGGTAAAATCTGTCACCATTCGTTTGCTAATTTCTCTTGCAGTTTCTCGACAATGGCCGCTGCATCAGCCTGACGTTCAGAACGCGTTTCTTCACGGTGATCTGGAGGAGGACGTCTTTATGCAGCAACCGCTTGGGTTTGTTAATCCTGACTTTCCTAATTTTGTTTGTAAACTCAGAAAATCCATCTATGGGCTTAAACAAGCCCCTCGGGCCTGGTTTTCTAAACTAAGCTCGAGATTGATCTGTCTTGGTTTTCATGCTTCCGTCTCTGATTCCTCACTATTTATTTACACTTCTGGCTCTAGCTGTGTTTATGTGTTAGTTTATGTAGATGACATTATAGTTACTGCCTCTGAACCGACACTTATCACAGATTTTATTTCTGCACTTCGCACTACTTTTCCTGTTAAAGACCTTGGTATGTTACACTACTTTCTTGGCATTCAAGTGTCTCGGTCTTCCTCTGGTTTGTTTATGTCTCAGTCTCGCTATATTTCAGAACTGCTATTACGGACCAATATGCATAACTCAAAACCTGTGTCTACTCCAATGGCTACTACTACTAAACTTACAGCTTTGGATGGGTCCTCCTTTGAGGACCCCCAACTTTACCGTAGTGTTGTTGGCAGCCTTCAGTATTTATCATTCACCAGACCTGACATCTCTTTTGCTGTAAATAAAGTGTGTCAGTTTATGCATACACCTCGGCTTTCTCATTGGCAAGCTGTCAAACGAATACTCCGGTATCTTCGTGCAACAGCTTCCTTTGGTTTACATTTTTCCTCTCTTTCTTCATCTAAACTCACTGCATTTTCTGATGCTGACTGGGCTGGTTGCCCTGATGACAGAAAGTCAACGGGTGGTTTTTGCATATTTTTTGGTTCACACTTGATTTCTTGGGGCTCCAAAAAGCAGCCCACCATTGCTCGTTCTTCCACTGAGGCTGAATATAAATCTGTTGCCAATACTGCATGTGAGCTTTTATGGTTACAATCAATTTTCAAAGAATTAGGCATTTTTATAACTCAACCACCAAACTTAATGTGTGACAATCTTGGGGCCACCTACCTCTCTGTAAATCCAGTACTACATTCACGTACTAAACATGTGGATCTTGACTATCACTTTGTGAGGGACCGTGTAGCTGCAAAGACACTCAGTGTCTCCTTTGTTTCAAGTCATGATCAACTTGCGGATATCCTTACCAAGCCGCTTTCATCAAATCGGTTTGCACTATTACGTTCAAGCCTCACTATTGTCCCTGTGCCGCTTGAATCGCGGGGGGATAATAGAGCAAGCAACAAGAGAGCAAGCAATGCTGGTGCTGCCTCAATACAATACTCCTCTGACAGTGGTACAGCCGCACTACATAAACAGCAGCAACCTTGAATTATTCCTTTGTAACAGAATAGGTGCATAAATGTAATTTCCTTTAATGTGAAACGTAGGCATGGAAAATGCCTATATATACTGTATCATATCCTTGGACATTGTAGTGTGTGAATATATGATATAAAGAAGTTTCTGTGGAAACCGAATACTCATAGTGGCATTGCATCGAATATCTGTTGTGCATTGTTGCTCTGTTCTTTCTATAATGTGAAACAAGGATCCTTCTCTGATACAATGGATATCATAACTCCATGTAGACAAACTGTTTCCCGGATATATTGTTCCACCAACTTGTCCATTGAGCTTCCAACTATAATTGGTAGTAAATAAGCTGATTTGAAAATAAGCTGATTTGGTTATTCGATCCACCACTATCCAAATATATGGTTTCTTGTCTTGTTGGCGCCCTGAGCAATCCCATTACAAAAATAAGCATAACTATACTAAAAGTAACACCGTCTTGAATGGAATCATGCAACCTCGTGGAATAGGCCGATGCAGAAGACTAGGCATTAGGTACCTTGACGTACCACCTAGGAATAACCCATCTCAAGACGAATCCATGCGATATCTCATACCTCAAACTGAATGATAGAGATGTTGATGCAACAGGGAACAACAGGATTAGTTGCAACAACAATTGTGTCATGGAGTAGTAACAACAAGAATTGTAGGAACGTACATCGGCCACAACAACAACAGTAGATAGAGCAAAGAGGCTGACTGTATGAGCAATTCCTCACTTACTAGTACCCAACCTCTATGGCTGTCGAGGGGCAACCTTTAGAATGGGGAGGTAGGAATTTGACGAGAGATAGAGCAACAATTACTGACAATGGAGCATGGTACTATGGTGGTAGTTATGTGGCTGCAATTTAAAGAGTTTGACGACTGCTTTTTCCTAACCATAATAAAACAGCAAAAGGCACATTAGTTCACAACCTTGGTGCAGGACAATATAACTTTGGAACACTATGCTACTCGTTTCATGGAGCTAGTGAGGTTTGCTCCACACTTGAGTCCACTGTTGCAATGTACGTAGGCAGAGAAATCCCAACATTGGCTGTAGTCTAGAATCTAGAATCAAGTAGCTTGCCTCCTAATCCAAAGTTGTCAATGGCTTGTGGAAGTAGCCTCAATTGCAGAAAGGGAGCAAAGACATTTATAATCACTCTAGCCATTACTCAAAGGAGAAGAGCTTTCCTAGGTGATGTTGGAGAAGGGAGCCCAACCAAGAAAAGCTGTAGTTAGCGCTAGAGTTAAAGAAAATGCAGTTGCAACCCTGTAGGGACATTTATTGCCTGTGGATGATGCGCCAACCCCCATTTTGGAGAATATCGTAAGCTGGGAACGACAACTTGCTTCTGATGTTGTCAACAAGGCCACTATGCAAAGGATTGCCCTAAGGCTGGTCAAGGGAGTAGATCCTCCACTAGGTTAGGACAACGGCTGCCTATCCAAGTAAGGATGTATGTATATATGCACTGACATCTACGGTCGTGGACTTCGAAGCTCCACCATGAGTTATGCTTATAGTGGTAGCGTAGCAACTAGCTAGAATTCTTTTGGTGATTAGATTTTCCTATGTGATATTTAAAATCTCGGAATTTCAACCTATATTTTTCTTAGAATAGTACATAGGTTATATCGCCAAATACTTGATCTTGGTGATAAATAAGAAATTTATTTAGGTTTATGATAATGGTACATGGCTTAGGTTTTATTTGTAGAAGAAAATTAATAGTTCAATTGGGCCCATGAATTAGACATTTGGACTAGGGCTTGGTATTGCAGTCACAAAAAATATAGAGCAATGTTATATGCAGTCGTAAAGTGTGAAATTGTTATCCAATCATTTTGAAAAAGAGTGGAGTCTATTATTAAAAAATTAATTTTTTTCATATAAATTTTATATTTATTCATTTTTTTCAAATTGATTACACGACGCTTACACATTCACAAATTTAACCATCATTTCTCGTAACATTTTTGCATTGGATTATACGATTGGAGATGAGTTTTCAGTGCCAGCTACTGGGCCTTGAACTCTGTTATTGAACATGAGCTTAAGTGGTGAATAATTGGGCCTCGAAGGTATTTGGTTTATTGGGCTAGTAAAGTTACTGAAATGACTCAAAAGGCTTTTCTTTTTAATCCAAAGTCCGCATTAGTCCACCTTGCAAAGTCAAAGGTTCAAATTATTTCAGAGGAATTGAAGGACAATAAGTCATATCCTATAAAATTCGAAAACTGAAAAATAGAAAAAGCAAAATAAAATCAAATCTTGACACACTTAAAAACGCATGTGATGATTTTCACAAAATTCATATCTTCATGAAACACTACGAAAACAGGAGTAATGATATTCATCATTCTTTTTATTATTATTCTCTTATCATTTCATAATATGATATTAAATTATTTAAAACTATTTATTATATTTCAGTTATGTGCCTATCATTTAATGTTACATTTGCTAAAAACATAGCATTCTGGCCCTCTCAAAAAAATCCTTAGCCCAAAATTGTATGTTGATCCCTAGCCATCCATGTCCAAGGATTTTCTATATGCTCTTGTATATTAGGAAAACAAATGGAGTTGAATCTCATATATACGAAAAAAAATTAAGTTGAATCTAGGTCTTGTTCATAAAATTTTCGTATGATCTCATTTTATTATCTAAATATTTCATAATGTCAAAAATGAAATAAATCGCAATAGAATAAGTAAAAGATGAGTCAAGAACTAATACCAATTGTACCAAAGGTTTATACCATAAAGAAATTCATCCATTAGTAATAATATCTATATATGTCTTTGTCACTTCTTCCCATATAACATTATACCTTGTCATCAGTACATCACTACGTCAAAATACAACAAACTGAACATGGTTCGTTGCCTAACCAAAATATATATATATCTTAACAAATAACTATTCTTGGAGAGAGGTCTCTGTGTCCACAAATCGGGTGTGGTCAGTCCTTTTTTCTCGGAGAACTCTGCCTGTGCTACATCTGCATTAAGATCAATGGCTCCAATAAACGAAACCGCTAGTGGGACCACCACAGGGAGACTTATAAGAAATCTCAGTAGATTAAAATTCAAGACAGTACTATTAATGAGAGACAATGACGATAAATATCCATACACAATTTCATGTAAGTGAACCAGTGAACATATATATTTATGCATGGCGAGGAATCACCCCCCGATAGAAACACATGTATCCATAGGTCATAGCGAGTATTATAGGGGTAAAAATCGAAGTCATCAGTTCAATTTTTCTCAAAAATCGAACCGACCGACTTGTATTTTGGTGATGGAGGAAACCGACCGAATCGACCGACTATGGGGAGGGATACCGGCAGAACCATTTCTCGGCCAGTCCATCGGTCTATTATTGGTTTGGGTCATTTTTTGTGCTAAATTTGGGCCTATTTGTTATACACTATTTCTAGTATATTTTGGGCCTTTTTGAGATTACTTTAAACTCTTAATTTACTTTAAACTATTTCTAGATCACTATTTCTATATTTAAGTTTCTTTTTTTATTTTATTTTTTATTTTAATATCATTTGTATTTGTAATCTTACGTATAAAATAAATAAATAAATTACTAAATTAGCAATAGATGTTACTTAGTATAGTTATAAATTTATAATACTAATACTATAACTATAAATTATAATATTAATACTAACAATATTACTTACTACTTATTACATAATTAAAAAAATAAAAACAGCTTCACTAGATATTTAGTATTACATATTACAAAAAAAAAAAAAATACAAATTGTCTTAAACATAGCAACAATGCAAAAGATAAAAAAACATAACATAGATAAATGACAACAAATTAGGAGTGATCTTCATGTTTTCTGCTTCAACCTTCAATCTTTAATAGTTGTCACGTTTGATTGTGCATCCAACTCTATATACAAACATTAATAAATATTAATAATAAGAATAAAACATCAAATATTAGCGAATTTGAATTATGAAAAATACTAAAATTAAATTACAATGAAAACAAAGAAAAGATTACCCAATTCTACTACAAAGCTCTCTATATTATCCATAGCCTCCTCGATATCAATGGTTGTTGACAGATGTCTTAACCAGTTTTGAGTACAAATAAGTGCATCAACGATTCTCGGAGCCAACGAACTCCGAAAATGATCAAGCACACGACCTCCTGTACTAAATGCTAACTCGGATGCAACTGTAAAAACATACATGATCAATAAGTCTCTTACAATCCTTGCGAGAATAGGATAGTTAGACTCATTAATTTTTCGCCAAGTCATCACCATCATTCGTGGTTCTAGATGTCAGAAGGGGCACATATTCTCGGGTACTCTTGGTGCAACCGAATGTAGCATTATACTCTGTATACAAATCTGCTAATACCTGTCTCACACTCGATACCAACTCCTCAGCACAAAACTCATCATGAACTTTCTTCAAGTGGAAAGTAAGAAATCCTAACTTATTTTGTGGACCAAGCACAACTGCAATCAACATGAGCAAACTCATCCTATCTAATGACCCCTAATGCTTATCATATTTTGTTCTCATGTTTATGACCATGCTCCTCAAACAACTATTAGTACTCTTGCTCAACATAATCAACTCATTTTGGAGATCACAAATTTATAGAAAACTGGTGTTGGTTGTCACATATAAAGACTCAAAAAATATATTAGTGGCATCATAAAACATTTTCAAAAAGTTAACAAACACCCCCACTGTCTCCCAGTCCCTAGCTTTAGGAGGCCCCATGTGCCCATCATGAAAGTAAGAGGGGAAATTATAATCGTCACTCTCCATCCGCCTGAAAGCCTTATCAAACTTCTCAGCCACCTCCAACATCATATAGGTTGAGTTCCATCGTGTTTGTATATCAAGACACAACATTTTCTTACAATCAATTTTTTTCTTTTTCTGCATATCTCTTAAACTTGTCTAATCTTGTGGTGGATGAACGCACATATTTAACTGCATTTCTAACCATTGTGATGGCGTCATTGCACTCCTTCAAACTCTCATTCATAATAAAATTCAAGATATGAGCACAACATCTCATGTGCATATACTTACCCCTAGCACATTCCCTGTAAAAAATTGTTTCAAATATGAAATTCTAGTATCATTTGAACTTGCATTATCAACAGTTATAGTAAATATCCTATCAATATCCCAATCAAACAAGCACGACTCAACATATCTACCAATAGTATCCCTTCGATGATTAGGGATTAAACAAAAATTAATGATTTTTTCTGCAATTTCCAATTCTTATCAATGAAGTGTGCAATTAGACACATATAATTCAAATTATGTACCGATGTCCATGTATCGGTCGCCAAGCAAATCCTCATACCACTATCTTTAAACACTTTTTTAAGTTTTCCCTATTCTAATTCATACAATCTCTTGCAACTGTGACATGACATGACATTTTAATCCGAGGTTCAAGAGACCAATACACTTTCCTAAATCCCTGTCCTTCAACAACTCTAAATGGCATCTTATCAATAATTACCATCTCAACAATCACCAACCTCATAGCCTCTTCACTATATTTGTAGGTTACAAGACTCCTTAATGTACTACCATCACTCTCTCCAGCCCTTCCTCAGGTGTTGCCTCACCTGTTAATGATTTTTAGTATCTATCCAATGGCCCACATTTATGAGGATCTTTAAGACATGAAGACAAATGATTTTGCATTGTTGAAGTTTCTTTCCTCTTTGAGTGGCAAGTGTACGTCTTGCCAAAATAATTACATTTAGCCTTCGGATCATCTACAGGACAACCCTCTACCTTTGTAAAATGGTCTCATACAATCGATAAATCATTACCTTTCCGTTTCTTAGGTAATGGACAAGTACTACTAGTAGGGGCAGTAGGGGGTTGTGATGTTTGGGTCTTCCTCAAATCATCTCACAAATTAATGGTTAGTTAATTTGAATCACCATCAATTGGAGTCGATGAAGAATCCATCTAATTTATAAAACAAAACATAAATGTTACATGTACCTTATACATAGTGCATAACACAAATTCTAATTACATAGCATGTAGTTTGCAACATGGCAAACATCACAAGTCTAAGACTCTAATCTAAGTTTTAGTTCACTCATCTTTCCTCAATTTATATCAAACTATTTTTACAACACAATTAAAATATCATAAATTAACAATACTAGTTTCTTCATACAAAATGCCAAAATTAATATTAAATTGAACATATTAAGAACACTCATCATAGTGGGGATTCAGAAATAGCTCTCGGATTACTGTTCACAGTCCCAAGAATTTGCTCCAAAAATTTTACAATGTCTGTACATACATAACTAAATAATTTAAATATTAAGTAATATGAAAAAATCAGTATCTCAAAAACTCAAACATAGAAAACCGATCACTTCATAATAGGCTAACAACATTAAATGCGCATAAATTGTAAATTAGAATGAAAAAAAATAACAAATAATAAAGATGCTTAAAAGTTAAATGATAAAATGAGTCATCGACAACCTTGCAAAACAATAGGCCACCAGATGAAGAGATCGCACGGCGTTAGACGCAGGGGAGAGGGAAAGAGATGAGAGGGATAGACAGACTACAGACTATAAAGAACTGGGAGTCTGAGAGAGGAGAGAGGCGTTGGCCGTGACATGGCCATGATGGGGCGTGGGGGTTCGTCGATGGCTAGGATTGATGGGAGGCTGAGAGAGGAGAGAGAGAGTCTGACAGGTAGTTCGACAGAAGAAGAAAGGTGGGGGGGGGTGAAGGATGTGATTCTTAACCCTAACTCAGAAACGACGCCGTTTCAAATTGTTCCATTTGAAACGGCGTTGTTTTGTATAAAAAATATAATATATATATATATTATATCAGTTGGTTCGGTGTTTGAACTTGGTTCAAACCGGGACCAAACCAACCGATGTTGGTTCTAGCTATTTTCTACTGGTTCTCCACCAGTTTCGGCCAGTTTTTGACTCTAGCAACCGGTCTCCGTTAGCGACGGTTGGTCTAGCTAATTCCTGTTCACTCCTAGACGAGTAATCAACCTCTAAATAAAACTCCCGGCAAGAGGAATCACCCTTTTAGCCAAAGTCACGTATGCATGCATATCATTACCAAGGCGAGGGATCATCCTCTTATCAAGTCTCATAAAATCTGCAATATCTCACCATATAAATCATAGTGGGAAGTTGCTTCACCGGTTCAACTCAGGGACTCACTCTACCTAACCAACATGTGAGCTCATTCACCAAATCCAACTCAACCGACTCAGGAAATCACTCAACCTAGTCAATAAACCTGAAGATAAAACACACGATCAACCCAGGGAATCTCTCTACCCGGTCAACCAACTCGAAAACACTGCACATGATCAATGTAGGGAATCTCTCTACCCGTGTCATCAAGTGAGGCCAATACGAAGACGTTCCATCCTGATCATCATGAGGAATCACTTTACCCTTATGAATGGTGTGGGGACTCCTCAACCGGTCCTTGATAATCGACACATTATAAGACTCAACACTTGGAAACCACATCATCATCAATTCGCATAATTCCAACTCATTATTTCAAAATCACAGCGCACAGGTAAACATATATTGTTTTCATGGAGAAAGAGGTGAGTTACACAATATGCAAAGCCTAATCTTACACTATACTCACAACATTTACCTCACATTCCTGGTAAGGTTGTAGGAGCTAACCTACCTGAACGAACAATACTTATGTTACATGGTAGCGCTGGCGCTACTCCTTCCGTCATTCCCTAAAGTCACTTGCTTTCTTGAAGGCTCTGACCAGATGCAAGGGTAAATACCTAAAAATCACAAAAGTGAGATTTTCACTTTTATCAAATTTTTTTTAAGCTGGGGGGCCATCAGTCGTATCTCTGACGTTCGTTTGACTCCATATATGCTTGAATAGGAGACATTCGATCTCATCCATCCATTTGCCATCTGGCCTTGCAGGATGGCAGAGAGTAACAAGAATAAGGCATGCACGTCCTCTACAGTTTGCCTTCGGTCAAATCCCGCAGTCCGTCTCCTAATAAGAGTCTCTCATGTGGCACTAGACCATACCTATGAGCTTAGACGATATGGCCTACAGGTTTGTAATTTGTTTTCCACAGGCTCACTCCATATGTGACATCTTTTATAAAGTATGGGCGTCTGTGTATGACACCTGCCACCTCTAAGCACCTCCATATTATCTTGGAGAGCTCTCACATCCATAATGGTTTTGTCCTTAAACATTGCTCTCACTTGTGTTGTGATCCGTTCCTTTTAGAACTTCCAGCCTTTTCAACTCCTCGTTCCCGCTCTTATACAATAGTGCTTGCCTGCCTTGCACGAGGTGAAAAGTCCTTTTTTACCCTAGGAGTCTGTCGGCTGGAAGAAGGAAACCTAGAAAAATGCTAGAATGAGATGTGAAATGGGACATGGGCTAGAAGGAGTTGTGGGCTGAATTGAGAGGGCCTAGAAGTGTTGTTGCAATCGTGAGGCAACGTATTCCTTCATGGGCTGAGGGTCCTCGGTAGGCTTAAGGCCTTTTATCTTGTATTTATATTTCATATGATTATATACTAGTTTCCTTTAGTGTCTTTTCCGTTGGCCCATGGGCCTGTTTGTAAGGTAGAAATTTGAGTCCGTAGTGGATGGTTATATACACACTAAGGGAATGTTGATGCCCCTAGGTCACCACTTGGGATGTAACGGAGACTTGGAGAGCCAGGACATGTAACACAATGTTACATATCCCCGTTCATGATAGTAATATGCAATGCATTCTAGTATGCAACTAGCAGTATGCAATAATCGCAACAGACATTAGGGTTACTTATAAACCTTTATGCCAGAATGAAGTAAACATTCCAAATATATTAATAACCATAAATAGATTGCCTTACATAATAAGGCATAGGTTCAAACATAACGATAGAATTCCCTTAATACAAAATACTGAATGCAAGTTCCATAGTTAGATCAATTCTCTCATATGCTCTATAGTATATAGATTCAAGGTTATAAACATTAAAATTAAATCCAACCTTCACTTAAGATCTGACTCATCTTCAACCATCTATATCTAGCGGTCCATACTGTTCGTCTTCTACCTGTGAGATCCCTAGTTTATGTGTTTTATTTATTTATTAAATTATTTAGTTGTGTTATCTTATTTATGTTATTTTAATTTATTTTACTTTGTAAATTAATTTTTATGGTTGGGCTTGTGTGTGGTTAGTTGTAATATTTTATTTGTTTTGTTGGGCTGTGTGTGAGTCTGTGTTAATTGGCCGTGTGTAAAGAGAAGGGCCCAACCATGTGTCTAGATGGCCAAACCTGTGTGATTTGAAACCCAGCCCCTTTCCCCTTTCTGGATGATGCCGTTTTGGAGAAGACCCTTTGGGTTTCATCAATTTTTTCCTCTTGCGTCATCCCTCCTTCTTTCTTCTTCATTCTTATTCTTTTTTCTTCTACTTCTTCCAATTTCTTCTCCTTCCACTTGGTGCTGACGTCAACCCCTCCTCTAATCAGAGCACAACAACACACATAATTTCTTTCCCTCACCACTGGCCACCACCTCCTTTCCTCCACCTCATGGTATCTTTGTGTCGTTCGGCGATGGACTCTTAACAGTTGCTGTCAAGCTGTCGCTCCACTCAACCACCACCACCTTCCACCTCAAGCTTCCATGGTTGTCCCTGTGTCGATCGACAGTGCCTTCCGCATCATGCACATCACACGTCTCCTCCATTTGCATGTTAATCGTGTGTGTCATCTTCAATCAAACCGCCATACTCGGCCTATAAATAGGCCGAGTTTCTCCAGTTAATTTTCATCTCAAAATTTGTTGCTTTCTCTCTCCCAAACTCAAAATATTAGTTCCCAAATTTTGTTAGTTGTTGTCCCGAAAGTTTATGCCTTTTTTCCATGTGCGCCTTGTGCACCACCACGACCCACCACAACAGAACCCTCTTTTCCATCTACTTACACCTTGACCGAACTGTTCTAGAGAGAAACTCACCAAAAAAACCATTGTTTTGCTCTTAAACCACCGTTGTCGCCATTGTGCTGCCACCTTTGGCAACACCCTCATTCATGTGATCTTCCAAAAATTTCTCATCTTTGTGTAAGTAATTTTTCAACGCGAGCCATGAGATTTAAAATAACGTTATTATAATTGGCATTGATTTGTGGACTGTTGGTTTGAGATGGGCCTTGGGCCGTTGAAGTATTGGGATTAAATTGCAGTTGATGTTGGATTTGGGCCTTAGGCCGAATTGGAGGATGAGATTACGTGTGTAGTTGGTTGTGAAACTGTATATTTGTAATTTTTGTGATTTAATATAAATGAGCAAATTACTATGTCATCCAATATTTGTTGTCATGAATATTTATCGTCTTTAATAAATTGTGCTATGAAGTCACGTTGTCTGTTTGAAAATTGAGATTGATGGTATTAATTATGTGGGTGTGTGTGTATCACGACCCCAAGCTGAGATGGGGCATTATCTCGGTGGAGCTCCTCTGGTCACTCGGGAGCGTAACAGACTGACGTGACGTCCTCTGAGTTGTCGCAGGGAGACGACAGGAACTGACGAGACGGTAACGCTCTCGTATCGATTCTGTGGCCTTTTGCTGGTGGGGTTAGAGGATGCTTGGCCATGTATGTGTCGGGCGCGGAATTGGGCATTGCTCATTACGAAATCTCATGCACGGATGTTACTTGTGGTGTGACGATGAGAGTCAGGGTGTGCATATGGTCCATAAGGGAGACTGTGGTGCATGCATAATAAAATAATGGATATACATATATATGGGCCAAATGAGATTTTGGCGTGAGTGATTAAATGTGTATTTTTGAGAAAGATGTGGAAATTGTTCCTTCATGTTTGACCATATGTGGTCGTGTTGGTTGTATTAATGTATTTTAAATCTCTTGGACGTAGTTTTGGTTGATTACTTACTGATATGTCAAAATCTAATTGTGGTGTATTTCCCTACGGTTCCGTCTTATGGTACTGTAGATTTTAATGCAGAGGCCGAGTATGAACCTGAGGGACCAGCTCTGCCAGAGGCATGACTTGCTGATATGTTGTTCAGTGATATGAGATTTGTTTCCCTTATGTTATTTATTTTCTTTAAATTATTTATCGGATGACTGTATAATTCTTGTAAAGATATTTACTGTTTTTGAACTTTCTGGTACTTAATAAAGAATGACCTTTTTATTTCTTCACTGTGAGTATTATATTGTACACTTATTGTATGTTGTACACACTCTGAGCATTGGTCGTTGGGGTGCAAGATCCGTATGGTTATCATTCCGATGTCACGAACTCCAGTAAAATAACATGTGGGGGTCGAGGGCGCCTCACTATCGGTCCTAATAAAACTTCTGCCTTTCTAGAAAAAACGTTAGTGGGTCTACAAGGGTGAGATTTACTTGAAATCTCAGTAAGTTAAACAACCAACTTGCACAAAGATAAGTTAAGCATGATAAATGATAAACATGATATGTATGCTTTGTAGAAAATCAGTATTTATCTCCCATCCAGATTCCTTAATATTTCCAAAAAAACTTTATGCTCATTTTCTTACGAAGAACATTTTTCATTTCATATTTTAAAAAACATAACTTTTCATCATTAATAAAGCCATCATTAACAATAACATCATAACGTATGGTATCATCACAGCTCCCCATTATGCACTGTGAGTACTTGTTGGTAATCGTAGTTCAACTCATGTTGAAACTACGTTATTTGCAGACTCGTTCTCAATGCATTGGTAACATAATATAACATTTTATAACATCATAACATTCATCATAATATATGCACCCACCAGTGTTAAGTGTCATAAATAACTTTGCTCCTATATTCTAAAAAAAATAATCAATTCGAAACCCGTTGACTGTTCTTTATCAATCCAAGGGTTTCCACTCCATTCATAACATGTGCTTTTAAAGTATGATTCATGTGAAAATGATAATTCATATGATATGCTAAAATGGTGAAAATTCTACATGTCATGAAAGCAAGTAATCAAATACTCAATGTATCATATAACATTATATTTCATGCTCAAAATGATATTTATATATAAATCATAAATAATTTATCTAAGAGTTAGTTAGAGGTTAACTTACTAATTTTTTGAATGTTAGGAAATTGGTGCAGCTGTAAATAGAGGCATTCTAAGTTAGAAATTTGACTACTAAGGAAGACGTTCATAATTAAAAGGATTCACAAATAAATATTTACAAATTTGTCCCTATACTTTGCAAAATTGCCACTAAGGTCCTAAATTTTTACTATTTGGATTTGAGCCCAAAAATTCACCAAATCTCACATACTTCATATTTTTTATGTTCTAAAGTCATTTATGCCCTTAGAATTGTAAGATTCAAATCACAACTAGGCCAAATTTAACCAACCCATGGCATGCATCTATATGGGCCTTTTCATCTCTATAACCTTTATGGATGCATATTTGCTCAAAATTTATCAAGTGGCAAGCAAGAACCTAATCTTAGGGATAAGGGTGTTCATCCGGGTTCCAACCTGGGAACCCAGGTGTACCCGGACCGGGACCCGGGTCTTGAACCCGGGCCGGAACCCAGACCGGGTTGGTCCGGGTCAGACTCGGGCCGGAACCCGGGTTTTTCAAAACCCGGGGTCCGGGTTGAACCCGGATTTTTTTTTTCAATTTATTATTAATTTTTCATAAAGTTCATATTGTCATTCTGCTACAATACAAACTTTGCATAAAATCAGAGCGCAAAATCTAACCTTTGCAAATGTAACTTTTCAAATTTGCTCAATGCTTTACAAACTTTGGAGAGCACAAAATCAAAACCACAAAATCTGACCTTACAATACTCCCACTGTAGGAAAAATTAAAATAGAAAACCATAGTTTGATCATGTGCCAAACACTCAAACAAAGCTTCACTGGGATAATATATATTACATGCTTTCTTTCAAAATACAGAAGTTGAAGTGGGAAACACCCTTGCGGTAGAAATGTTGGCACCAAACCCAATCTTGATATTGTATGGGGATAGAACAACCGTGTCACTTGGAGGAAAGTCATTGACATTGCTGCCATTATCAATCATGAAGAACAGTCATAAGTTAATAACAGTGCTGGTCACTAAATATAATATCAACATAAGTATATCATTTGTAGTAACATTTCCATTATTAGTAATACAACCAGAGAAGGAGAAAAATACTGTGATTGATGGCATTGCATTTAGTTTTTACTTGAATTCCAAAAATTTATAATCAGATAACTGCTATATGGAGAGCCAATATCTAGATAGCATCTCACATAAAATGCTGGAGCACTTATGTTTCTATGGGAATTCAGGCTTGCCCATAATGAGGTAATACAATGCAATAATCTTCCCATAAAAATGCATCGCGAGTCAATGTAGCAAGAATTAGAAACAATAAAAAAGAAAGATTGCATACCACAAAGATTAGTAATAGCATTTGAAATAGACAATGCTGTGCAAACCCCATTTCCACAACCTGACATATCTTCTCCAAGCAACAATTTTGAAAATCTCTCTTTCATCATCTTTATCTCTATGATCCCAGAAAAGAAAAACCCAATTACTTGTACTATCATTTCAATAATTTTGCTTTTGGGTGCTGAATATATGAGAGAGAGAGAGAGAGAGAGACAGATGAATATTGATATGGGTCTCTACCAAAAAGAGTAGTATATATCATAAGGTCCAAAACTCTAAGCCCTCACATTAACTCTATTAGCTAAGATTCTTCCAAATGTGTTTATGTAATAGTTGTAGCCTCTAGATTATGCAAAATGAAAACACTTACTCTAGATTTTTTTCAGCATGAATGCGAAGAGAGACTCACAGCAGCCTCTGTTGAAGATGAAGCTACATAATCATCTAAAAAAATATTAAAAATGAGTTAGATAGATAATAAACCAAGATAGATAGATATTAAAAAAATATTTCAAGTTTCAAACTTACCTTCAAGATCCATCGATTGTACGTATTCTTCTAACTCTTGGATGTCGACAGGTTTGGTCCTTAACCAATTTTGAGTGCAAATGAGGGTTTCGATGGTCTCTGGAGACAATGAACTCCTAAAAGGATCCAAGATTCGTCCTCCAGTACTAAATGCGGACTCTGAGGCAACAGTGAAAATGAGAGTGGATAACACATCACGTGCTGCCTCAGCAAGGACAAGATAATTGGTGGCATTAACTCTCCACCAATCTAAAATATCAAAACTGGGTGATTTTTGTGCACACCCCTCAGATAAATACCGATCTAGTTCTGATCTAAACTCCATAAACCCTTACTCCAGAAGAAATTTCTCTAACCTGATATCAAATTTAGTCGAGATAGTAGAAGAAGTAGAAGTAGTGCTTGGCCTCCTTTGAGACACATTAGAACTCCCCCCACTACCCACACGAAATTTGTTATACTACTCAATCAAGCGGCTTAACAAGAGTTTAACATTGGCCTCTATCCTATCCGCCAACTCATCCCCTTTGCACTGATTCAACCAAAACTTCATTGCTATCATTTTATATCGTGGATCAAGCACAAAAGCAACATATATCATCAAGTTGAACCTATCTGTGCTACCCCAATATTTTTCATACTTACTTTTCATATTTATGCCCATGGTGCTAGTGATAATATCATGATTATTGCACATATCATTTAATGTATCTTCAATTGTGCAGAGTTCTTGGAAGTATACATTAGCCGTCACATACAAAGAACCATAAATGTTCAATGTAACATCATAAAATACTTTCAGCAACTCTACAAAAATATGTGTTTTTTTCCAATCATCAACAGTGGGGTTCACGAATTCACTATCCACACACATATAATAGTGTTCAAAGGCTTGTTTGTGTTTTTCAGCGGTACTCAACATCAAATATGTGGAGTTTCATCTAGTAGGAATATTCAAACAAATCATTCTCCCACTAATATTTTCCTTTACCGCACAAGCCTCGAACTTGGCAAACCTCGACGGTGAAGACTTCATATATCTAACGGCTTCTCTAATTCTTGTTACAAACTCATAAACATCTCTCAAGCCGTCCATAACAATCAAATTCAATATATGGGCAGCACACCGCATGTGAAGAAACTCACTACCCAATATGGTACAATCACTATCCTTTATTCTCCTTCTCATGTAATCAACAACAACATCATTAGAGGAGGCGTTATTAACTGTGATAGTCAAGATCTTATTAATCTCCCAATCATGCAACACCAAGTCTAACACCCTCCCAATAGTTTCGCCCCTATGGTTGGGAATTTGGCAAAACTTTATTATTTTTTTGTGCAATTTCCAGTTGCAATCAATAAAATGTGCAGTAATGCACATGTAGTTCATATTTTGCATCGATGTCCAGGTATCGGTGGTTAGAGAGATTCTTTAACCATCCAACAATTTTTTAAGCTGTATCTTCTCTTCATTATACAGCTTAATACAATCCCTTTTTAAAGTGATTCGGGATGACAAAGTAAATCGAGACTCTAAATCAGCCACATACTCAACAAACCCTTGGTTCTCCACAAGCCTAAAAGGCAATTCACACATAATAAAAAACTTAGCAGTTGACACCCTAAGTTTTTCTGCATCATTATTCACTAGACTTTGTGGGTTACACACTCTTCCCTCTCCATCCCTCTTAACACCAGATGACTGACTTTTTCCAACTCTTTTAAATCTAAGAGGGGAAGTTTTACATGCATTCTGGACGTGGTGTATCATAGATGAAGTGCCATTCTTGTAGTAGCAACTGTATATCTTAGTGCAATAATTGCACTGAGTTTTTGGGTTATTATGGTCAATAGGTTGCACTTTAGTAAAGTGTTCCCAAACCACCGATTGGTTACTAGGTGTTTTTTTTTATTGCTTGGGTAAAGGTGGGATGGAATGGGTAGGCTGTTGTGTATATGTGGATGAAAGGGTTGGAATACTCCCATGCTCCTCTACATCCACTGGAATAGACGATGAGTCACCACCAATCCCTTGGGTTGTACCGACATTACAACTTACAGAATCTTCTTTCATCTGTTATTGGGTAATAAAAACCACCAAACACAATATAGTAAATAATCAAACACTAATAATCAATCTGCAAAATTTAAGCAATTTCCATTTTTCATATTCTAAAGTCACGCACATGGTAGGTAAAGATAGATGAAGAAAAGCCATGGATAAACACATGTCATATCAAAAGTAACAGTAGTTTAACATGTCACATATCAAAAACTTGACTAGATAGCCGAAGCTTCCCCCCCACTCCCCTTTTTCTCCTCTAATAATATAATTCTGTTTAATGGCTGGAATATTTGGAAGGTGAAGAGGAAGATTTTATTATATATATATATATATATAATGTTTTATTTAACAAAGATTGTCATTTTTAGTTATATTATCAACTAAATAATAGAAGGAATAAAAAACAATATAGAGAAGTGAGGATGAAAATAGAAATGAAACATACGTGAACTGAAGTTAACGTGTAAATACGTGAGTGATTGGAAACAAAAAAAAAAAATGATAATCCAACCATACAAATTCTGAATCCTGGTGTTACATCATCAACAAATGTACAAACTTAGATTAAGTATTCTAATGATAGCTGTTTTTCTTAGTTAATTTTCTCCCAAATCTTATAATAGTCATGGTATCAGAGCAAATTAAGATCCTGTATTGCAGGATTTCCTTCGAAGCAAACCTTCCTTCTATACAACTTTCTGCACTAGAGAATATGCACTATAGCCACATGATACAATTGGAACATATAGTCTTGAGAAAGTCTATTGGGAAATGAGATTGAACTACTTTGGGTCCTCGACCAGCTTTCATTTTTTTTTATCATCTTTCCTTTCATTCACCAACTATGACTTTCTATTGCCTTTGTGATGGATAAAGACTAACGGCATATTTCTTTCCTCTTTCTATATATTGGATCACCTAAAGCTGTCCATTTTGTCGGAAGGTAACATCAATCCCCTAGGATTTCCATTTGATTTTAATTGATATTTTAATTTCTGTATAAATTATTTCACCTTTTTACGCATAATTTTGTTAAACATAACCCAACTGATACTACCTCTCACTTCATGCACTCGATTACACTATCACATAGTTTTGGACAGTTTCAACGTCTGCCACATAAATCTTTGATGGCGTGTCACATATCAAATCTGAATGATTTGAGCCATTTGAGTAATCCCAAATCCAATGTGTTGTTGTTGGATCATGGCCCATATTCTGGCATTAGTTGAAATAAGAACAAAGTGGATAAGACTATTAATTAATTTAGCCTAGCTAGGTAGTTCACAATCCAATCCGTTAAGTAGGACTAAATAAAGAAGCTTATTTGCCACGTGATAAATGAAACAGAGAGGAAAGTAGAAACTTTCCACAACTAGGATGCATGCTAATAAGTGGGCGGCAGAGAGATATATATACCAACTCCTACAATGATGGAAGAGCGAGCATTATACTTACATGGTAATGTTATATATATTTACATTATATTTACATGCCAAAAGTAACAGTAGTTTAACATGTCACTTATGATGTTGTTGTATTGGGGATGTTTGTGGGTGCAGGCAATTCAAGCTGAAAATGCAGCAGCAGGAGAAAATTGCTAGTGAGGAAGGTGGTGTCAGCCAAAGCAATATCTTCCCTTGCTTTTCCCAAGAGGAAAAGATCTGATCAGGAACTACAACTCCAAGATCAGACCCACAATCATGAGATGATTCAATTCTATCATAGCATAGTATAATTAATAATACTGATCCATTCCTTTTACTTATCAAGCCATTGAATGCCCAATATACAGGCAAACCAACAAATAAAATCAAGTTGGGTATTCCCCTAACAATTAAAACCAAACCCAGAAATCCGAAATCTCAATATACAGGCAAACCCAACAAATAAAATCAAGTTGGGTATTCCCTTAACAATTAAAACCAAACCCAGAAATCCGAAATCCAATGGAGGTCCAGTACTCTATTCAACCAAGTGATTACCCCATCCATTCCTCACGCACATAATCATAGTTACAGAGAGAGAGAGAGAGAGAGAGAGTATCCAAACAAGTGAATAATGCCCTAGAGGGAAAGGCCGACGGCGACCGAGATGCAGCGGACGGTTATGGGGTCATGGCTCACGGGCTCAAGGGGCTTAGGGTTTATGTGTTTGGTTTTCGCAGCGTAACGAGAGAGCGAGAGAGACGTGGGGGGGGGAGATGAATATAACCGATATCAAAACGGCGTCGTTTTGATACCGGTTTTTATTAAAAAAATAAAGATCCGGGATCCGGGTTTCAAACTCGTATCCGGACTGGGTTGGTCCGGGTTTTCAAACCCGGGTTTCGGCCAGGGTTTGATCTGGGCTGAAACCCGAAACCGGAACCAAACCGGGCTCCGGATCGGGTCGGGAAAAAACCCGGCCCGGATGAACAGTCCTACTTAGGGACAAGTTTATGACTTAGATTCAGATTGTACAAGTTCATCCCAACACTTATGCATGAATGAAGGCCAAATCATCACTAAACTATCAACTAAGTATATGCTTGATATTTCTAACTTTTCATTCTCAAAGAGAGGTTTAAAACTTAAATCATGCATTTTCATCCTTAACCCAATCATAAGACTTTCTAAATGCTCATTACTCAAGCTTGAGAAATTTAACCAGAATTACATAAAAGAAACTTTAACCAAGTAAAACCGATGCATGCTTTGATAATCAACACAAGATATAGATTTATAACCTGTCATGACATGTTTTCTACCTCAAATTTGAACCGTCAAAAATTATTTTAAGACCTTAGTGAATCGTATAAAATTATATCAAGACATGCCATGGCTAAGGATTCAACCCAAAGCAATTTATTCCATCAAACACCAAATCTGACCCGATTTGCATATTTCACGTCAAACCTTAATTCAACCCTATCAAAAGCTCATTCTCATGTCATAAATTAAAGCCTAACATGTCATTCTAACACATAAAAAAAGCTAAGACAAGAACACTTACAAAATTTGTGGCGTTTGAGCTCCCAAACACAACTCACTTCAAGAACACTCTCAACTCACTCGGTTTCTCACTATTCTCACTCTAAGAGGGAATGACTCTCAAGAACTCTCGAGGAAAGCTTTGAGGACTGGTGTGAGGAAGTTAGAAGTGAAGAGGGGGTATTTATAGGGCTTCATGGAGGGTGAGGTGCGTGGGTTTGGATGAAGGAGAGGTTTTGGATTGGTGGAGGTGGGCAGTGGAGGCATGAGTACCAAAATCCAACTTGTGTCATCTTTGGTAAGGTGAATAGTGTTCTATTTCTTCATGATTTCATCCATACCAGCTGTTGCAATGTGGTTATGGGTGCATAGGCTACCATGGTTCATAAAATAAAAATAAAATTCAAAGGATTGCAAGGTGAGGTCATGCTAGTAGCCGACGGGTAGTGGTCTTCAAAGTTGGCCAGTTTTCATTACTTGTTTGTCTAATTCCCTTGATTTTCTTTTGCAAATCTAAATAATTCATTTGATGGCTTTTTCAGGTGTTGGAAGGAGGTTGGATTGGCTTCCAAGTGATCATAAATGTGAAGAAAAATAATTTAAAGTAGATTATGCAAAAATATGATGTTTAGGATAATATTCATGTGTGAGATGAATAGTAATTCTTAACTCATATTAGAAGCTTAACCATGGTTGGAAGGGAACCCTAGGGGCATGTGGCTCATCTTAGGTTTAAGGGAAACCAATGATATGGTGTATGTGAGTCCCATTTGGCAGAATGAAATAAAAGACATGGCTTTGGGTTTCATTGGTTGGACTTTAGTTGAGCCATTTGTATAAGCCTTGGTTGTGGGCTTTTGTGTGGGTTATTATATGGACCATATGTCTAGATTTGTGGGGCATATCCTTGGTCTCAAAGGCCCACTAGGTTAGGTTTAAATGTTTGGTCTTTCTTAAATTGGGCCAATGACCTTCGCTCTTACTAAGTTAGGCCTAATATCTAGTGTCCTTCAAGAAGGGCTTAGGACCTTACATTTCCCAAGTTGGGCCTAAATCTTTTGGTACCTATTCTTAGCCCATCTTATCCATAGTAAATAGGGCCCTAAATAAAACTCTCTTGGGCTTCTCTTAAATCCATCCAATACTTAGCCCATTTGACTAGCCCATCAATATGCCATGTATCATACTACTATTGGTCTCTTGGCATTTACCCATAAAATATTTAAACTTCTAAAAGCCTCTGATAATTCTAACTAACCCAAAGGTGTGCATCTTATGCCAATTAATCTCTAATTTTTTTTTAAAAAAAACTCACAACTTAGACTAGCTAGGATCTTAGGTGCTAAGTGGGGTGTTACAGGGAAACATGGGAGGATTATTTAGAATATTCTCAGATCTTGTCCTGTATTCATGTGGAGGAGCTCTAGTCGAAGAGAGTAGTTATCAATTTCAGATCTAATATAGAAGTCATATCCTATTACTTTTCCATTGCATTATTAGTGTATTACAAGTGGTATCTAGAGCTCCCGATCCCCATTCAACAATCCATGGTTGAAGGCACTCGTCTCACATAACTACAAGAAAGATTCAATTCCGTCAAGAAAACTATGGAATCTCATATGAAGAACACGAAATCCCAGTTTAAGACTATTGAGGTGGAGATGCATGCCTTGAGGAAACACATGGTGGCTGCAATGCATAAACTATCTTCAGTGGTGTCAGATCTATAGAGAAGGAACAAGAAGCAGTCAGATGGATAAGCTGATACTGAGGATGAAAGAAGAAATGATCAGATGATAGCTCACACATAAGAGATCCATCCTAGAGCAGTGTGCTTGGATTTCCCTACCTTTCACTATGAGAATCCCTTTGGATGGTTGTACAAGGTGAATCAATTCTTTACTTTCCACAACACACTTCCACAATACTATATGAAGTTAGTTTCATTTCACATGGAAGGCAATGCCCTAGTGTGGTTCCAAGATTTGGGTGAGTTAAGGGCCTTAACTAGTTAGGAAGAATTTGTGAAGGCATTGTTAATTAGATTCGACCAGTAGCTATGATGATCCAATGGAATAGTTAACTCATTTGAGGTAGATATGGACGGTGGGGTATAAGGCTAATTTTGAAGCCTTGTCAAGTAGGCTGAGGGGATTATCTTATCAACAAAAGTTTGAGTTGTTTCTTAAGTGGCTTATGGGATGAAATCTTTAACCCCACTAACCTCATTACTGCCTATAGCCTTGATAAAATTCAAGAAGAAAATGTAACCCTACACATGAAATTACCCAATTGAGCCCCAAACCCACACCACACAGAACTAGCCTTACTAAAATTTAATCCTAACCACCTTAATCCTGAACCTCCCAAAAACCATGGTATGGCAGTAGTTCTTGTACACAAAATCAACCAAAATCAAATGAGGGATAGAAGGGAGAGGGGTTTATTCTATAACTGTGATTCCAAATGGAATCCAGGACACTAATGCCAAAGTTCTAAGTTGTATTTAATTGAGGAGGTGAAAGAGGAAGTAGAGGATATTAGTGGGAATACTCACCAGTTTGAGGGCCAAAATGATTGTTTGGGGCTATTAAATTCAGGCAAACAACCAGAAATATCCCTACATGAAATTATAGGCTCCTTAAATCCTAAGACTATGAGGGTCAAAGGAAAAATTGGGAGCCAATGGGTGATAATACTTATCGACTCAAAAAGTACTCATAACTTCCTTGACCCTACAGTACTTACTTGAGTTCCCTTGCCAGTGGTGGAAAATGAAAAGGTCCTTAGGTGAAGGTAGCCAATGGTGATCAGGTTGATAGTGAGGGAAAGGTGTTAGGGGTGAATGTGAACATTCAAGGGGAGATTTTTAGTGTGGATACGTACTGGTGTTGGCAAGATGCGACATGGTACTGGGCGTGCACTGGTTGTAGGGATTGGGCTCAATCTTATGGAATTTTGGTGAGCTCACTATGTAGTTTGAACACAACCAAAATGTTGTCAAGTTAAAAGGGCCGAGTGTGAATACCCGGATTGAAGAAAGGGTTGTGAACAAGCTCAACAAAATGGAGTATAAGGGGTGCTGCTATAATTTGTTGAAGAAACCACAGAAAACCCCACCCAAAATTTCTGGAATCCATCCAACAATTACTCAACCAATACCAATGGCCTCCCTCTTACCTGATTCCATGAACATGCTATTATTCTCCAGCTATGAACTAAACTAGTTTCCGTGAGACCCTATCACTATTCCTATTTTCAGAATGATGAAATAGAAACGGTAATAAGCTATTGGATTCAAGGGCCATTCGACCTAGCCAAAGCCCATATTCCTCATCGGTATTGTTGGTGAGGAAGGTGGATGGTACTTGGAAATTATGTGTGGATTACCAAGCCTTTAACAATGTTACTATTAAGGATAAATACCATATCTCAATAGTAGAAGAATTGATGAATGAACTACACAGAGCTAGGGTATTTTCTAAACTTGAGTTAAGGTCAGGTTATCACCAAATCCGTATGAAACCAGAGGACATTCCAAAATTTGCGTTGAGTATACATAAGTGACACTACGAGTTCCTAGTTATATCATTTGGCTTAACTAATGCACCATCGACCTTTTAAAGCCTTATGAACAAAATCTTTAATCCCTACCTTTGAAAGTTATACTTG
The DNA here is from genome assembly GCF_001411555.2 of Juglans regia. NCBI lineage: Eukaryota > Viridiplantae > Streptophyta > Magnoliopsida > Fagales > Juglandaceae > Juglans > Juglans regia. The sequence goes on along the minus strand of NC_049911.1, from coordinate 16,423,418 downwards.
TTTTCATCGATGATATTTTATATACAGCAGGGATGAAGATGCACATTTAACCCATTTGAGGGTCACTTTTGACATTGTGAGGAAAAATCAGTTGTTTGCTACGCTCAGCAAGTGCAAAATTGGTTGTGCAAAAATATGCTATTTGGGTCACCTCATTTCTGTTGCAGGATTTAGGGCAGACCCAGATAAGATAAAAGCCATGTTGGAATGGCCCATAACTCAGTTGATTAAGTCCTTAAGGGGCTTTTTGGGCCTAAGTAGATATTATAGAAGATTTATCAGGGGTTATAGGGTCATAGCTGCCGAGTTGACAAGCCTATTGAGGAAGACAATTTTAAGTAGGATGAGGAGACCCAGGCTACATTTGAAAGACCTAAAACAACAATAACTCAACCTCCAATTTTAGCCTTACCCAATTTCCAGTCTCATTTGTTATCGAATGTGAGGCCTCAGGAGAGGCCAATGGAGCTATATTGATGTAAGAAGGAAGTCCCTTAGTATTCTACAACCAAGCCTTGAAGGGAAGGGCTTTGGTGTTGTCTACTTGTGAAAAGGAATTATTGGTACTAGTGTCGGCAGTATAGAAATGACGTCCCTATTTGCTAAGGCAGTCTTTTGTGGTCAAAACTAACCACCAAATTCTCAAATTTCTACTTGATCAAAGGGTGGGGACTATGATGCAACAAAAGTAGATAGCCAAGTTGATGGGTATGACTTTATAGTGGAGTAAAAAAGGGAAGGGAGGATACAGTAGTAGATGCATTGTCAAGGAAAATGGGGGAAGCTGAAGTGATTGTGGCTATAATTTCACTGCCTAACTGGGATTGGATAACAGAGATCAAGCCTTTTTATGCCTTAGATGAGAAATTACAAGCCTTATTGGAAAGGTATCAACCTGGAGACTTGCCCCCTCACTACTTAGTAAAAAATGACCTCTTATTCTACAAGAACAGAGTGTACATCCCAGCTAACCAGGCCTTCATAAGCAAATTGTTGAATATTGTGCACAACAGCCCTAGGGGGGACACCTGGGCTTTGATAAAAATATTTACAGACTAAAGAGAGGTTTTCATTAGCTGGTGCAAAAGTCTAATGTAAGGGCATTCTTTAAGGAGTGTGATACATGTCAAGTACTAAAGGTGGATAATACACTCCCTAGTAGTTTGCTACAACCCTTAATCGTACCCTCAAGGCCTTGGGTAGACATTATTATGGCTTTTATTGAGGGCTTAGGTCCATCAGGTCGATTTAACACTTTGTGGGTTATAGTTGACCGACTTACTAAATATTTTCATTTTGTGCCAATTTCTCATCGCTACACAACTAAGTTAGTAGCTCAATTCTTTCTGAAGCATGTATTCAAGTTACATGGGATGCCGAATTCTATTATTTTGGACAGGGATCCTACATTTACCGTAAATTTTGGAAGAAATTGTTTTCACTGTAGGGGGTTCAGTTAGCCTTTGGCACCGCCTACCACCCTCAAACGGACGACTAAATAGAGGCAATGAACAAATGGGTGAAAAATTACCTAAGGAGCTATATGGGTGATAGGCCTAAGAATTGGTAACAATGGATTGCCCTAGTCGAGTGGTGCTATAATTCTAATCAACATGCATCCACCAAAATTACAAACGACCAAGACTATTAAATTATGAGACTAGAACTTCCAGAGTAGAGGAAGTTGAAGTTACCTTGCAGAGTCAAGACAAAATCTAGCACTTGTTAAAGCAAAATATTAGTAGGGCTCAAGAGAGAATGAAAAAATATTCTGATCAAAAGAGAAGTCAGCAACAATACGAGATGGGAGACTAGGTCTACTTACAGCTCTAGCCATATCGGCAATCCTCCCTTCATAAGAGAAAGAGCATCAAACATTCTCCTTGCTTGTACGGCCCGATTTAGGTGGAACAAAAGATCGATGAGGTAATATACTACCTGAAGTTGTCGGACATGCCCCAAATCCATGTCTTCCATGTCTCGTAGCTAAAACGCAAACTAGGCCAACAAGTAACTCCCATCACCACGCTGCCAACAGTGGATGCTCGAGGAGTTCTGAAGCCTGAGTTGAAGAAGGTATTGACCCGAAGGATGAGGAAGTTAAAAAAACAAACCTTTAGTGGAACTGTTGGTTTGTTGGCAAGGACAATAGGTAGAGGATGAGTCGTGGGAGCCATAGCACCACCTATGCTCAAAATTTCCCCACCTTGTGGGCAAGGTGTTCTAATAGGGAAGAGGTTGTGACATGACGACATGGGAAGCTTGAAAATGTGAAGAGAAGAGTTTGTCTGCAGGGAGAAGGAAACCTAAAAGAATGCTAGAATGAGATGCTAAATGGGACATGAGCTGTAAGGAGTTGTGGGTTGAATGCAAAGGGCCTGGAGGTGTTGTTGCGGTCACGAGGCAACATATTCATTTGTGGGTCATGGGCCCTCAGTAGGCTTAAGGACTTTTATCTTGTATTTACCTTTCATATAATTAGATACTAGATCCTTTTAGGCTTTGTTTGGATATATAAATGGTTTCATCTTATCTCATCTCACTATTATAACTTCATCAAATTTTCACATTAAATATAATAAACAATTCAATTTTTTTAAATTTCAAAATAATAATAATATTATAATCAACTTTCAACTGTCATCTAAAACCATCTTATCTCATCTCACTATCCAAACATGACCTTAGTGTCTTTTACGTTGGCCCATAGGCCTATTTGTAAGGTAGAACTCTAAGTCTGTACTGGATGGTTTATATACGCACAAAGGGAAACATGAGAAGATTATCTAGAATATTCCCAAACCTTATCCTGTATTCATGTGGAGGAGCTCCCCTTGAAGAGAGCAGTTATCAATTTTAGATCTAATACAAAAGCCATTTCCTATTACTTTTCCATTGCATTATTAGTTTATTACAAAAGAGAGGCTCTTGGAACTGGCCATGGTGTATAAGTGAGATTTACACCTTCCATTAACACACACCCACGTCAGTTGTCTAGTTTTATTACCGTAGACATAGCTGCAACAGATCAAATGGAATGAGGCCTCTCCACCATTGCCTCAAGCTCTCTCTCCCTCTCTTTCATATTTCAATTCAATATGAAATATGAGAATAAAAAAGTAAAATCATATACTTTTTAAATAGTGTATAAAGTGTGAGACTTATACTTAAAATTTTTCTTGTAGAAAACTATGTAATAACAGTACCACTACACAATGTGAAACGTACTTATTATATTTAATGTTATTTTAGAAATTAACTCGAATAATGATAATATATATATAGAGCTACATTTTGTGTGTCTATCTCTCTTAATTTGTTTTTTTTTTTACTTGAAAACCTAAGATTTAGATACAACTTTAAAGAAATTATCTTGATCTACATACATGGAACTTAAATTATTCTCCGTTTATAAATTACTTTCATATGTGTGCAGCATCACCGTATGTGCTTTGTGAACGACAGTCACAAGAAAGTTGGATGAAAATAATGGTGAAGTGGGGACATATTTATGCAGCATTTACGAAAGAGAGTTGTGTGTAGTAAGTGAGGGGAGCAACGAGTTAAAGTAAAAGACGTTTTGGTTGGTGAGGCCAGCAAGCGCTGCGCTGGTTTTCACATTTTCATTAATGCTCTTGTGATGATGCCTAGCTATATCATTCAAAATCTGGCAATTAAAGCATTTCTAATTGAACCAAAAATAATAGATCAATTCTCTCTTACTCTCTGTTTTTTTTTTTTTTAGAAAAGAAAATGCTCTGTTACTCTCTTAATTCATGAGGATATGACCATTCTGTGACATGGAATTAATAATTTTTTTTCAATTCTAAGGAAGGAAATTTGATCAGTAGCTAGACTAATTCAACTAGCTAGCTAGGACGTACTCGAGCTAACTTTCGAGAGCTGTCACAATCCAATAGAGAAGGCGAGAGAGAGAGAGAGAGCCTTGAGTAGTCGATGTACGTATCTTGATGACCATCCAGTTGGATAAAAAAAAAAACAGAAATGATTTGGATCCGAATTTGTGTGTTGAATGAATTTTTATTTTTTCTAATAATTAAGGAAGGTTTTTTTTTTTTTAATTTTGTTTTGAATTTTTTTTAAAAAATATTTATGATGATTAAAAAATTACATGAAAAAAATAAAAAATTAAAATGTACTATTCGATGACTGTATTCCAAACACTATTTCGGTGACTGTAACACCGCTAAAAAAAATAATATAATGAGAATGGCAGCCAAAGATGCGTAAAACACAACTTTCTCTTTTCTAACTTATTGACTAGACTGGTGTGATTATATAAAATTAAATTATTTTATTTTATTTTATATAATTATTATAATTTTTTCAAACTCTCACGTAAAATATTATAATAAATAATTTAATTTTTTTAAATTTTAAAATAAAAATAATATTAAAAAAATAATATTATAACAATATTTTATTCTATTTTTAATAAAACATTTCATCTTATCTAATCTAATCTAAACTGTATAATCAAATGAGGAATAATTATCAATAGTTTTGTACAGTGGATCACATAAAGTAATAGCATATATAGCATCTTGTAATACGGAGAGATATATATATATATATATATATCTATAGAGTACTACCATCAATATTCAATTTGCACTTTTGATTAAAAAAAAAAAATTCTCAAATTCTTAGTTGAATTTAATAGATTTAAGTGAAAGAAAGATATATAAAATCATATCTATAATTTTTATTGTTGCCAGTATGATATTTTCGAACACCATTGAATTGTTCAATAAATATTGTATAGAGCCCAGTGCTTAATTTTGACCATCTCATGTCTTTTTCTTTCCCATTTTGGGCCACCAAGTTGGCTGAAGAATTTGATGGGATATTGATCATTATCTTATTACATAACACTAATAATTATTGTTTTAAGGGTGCGTTTAGTTGAAATCAACCCAACTCATCTCATCTCAAATTAATTATTGATGAGACTCATTACTTTTTTAACTTCCTATAAAAAATTTATACACATCTCAACATATTTCATACATTCAAACACATACATCAACCTATTAATTATATTCAAACACATCTCAATAAGACTCACAAAATATTACTATTCATGGATCAAGTCAGATTATTTGAGATCACTTTATAAAGGAAGACTCCTTAAATTAAGCAGAAGATCATGCAAGCTGATTGTTAGGCACAAATCTTGGTTGTAACATTTACGAAATCACAAGTCATTAACTCTGTAACAGCTAGAAGATTACAACCTTAATTCTAGCATTCTTTCTTAGAATAGACTTTGTAATTTTGTATTTACTTCCATACATATCATTGTACAATGTGAGTGAAAATATTTTTGATACTCATGCAATTCATATTCTATGTCAATATTCAAATTTCATCATGGTATCAAGAGAGCCATTCTCCCATGAGAACTCGATCCCAAATTCTGAAAACATCCAGAACCTGATCACAACCCCACCATCTCCAATTGATATTCCTCTCATTGCTCTCTATATTGCTGCCCAAATTAATGAAAAACTCACACTCTCAAACTTTCCTTAATGGCGTGTCCAGTTCGAAACTCTCCTCATTGGATATAATCTACTTGATTATGTCACTAGCAATAACCCAGGTCCCTTCCTCAATGACTCCTCTGTCACTCTTCTTCAAAAAAACCCACGCAATAAGGCAAGATAAACTTATTCCAAGTGCCATTTTGGCTTCCACTACGACCACCAAAACTCCATTCATTTATCTTGCCAAAACCTCCCTAGAAGTATGGCACAAATTACATACCATGTATGCAAGCAAATCCTGCACTCATGCAGTGCAGCTTAAAGAAGAGCTTACCTTGATAAAGAGGGAAATCAGATGGTTAAAAATATTTGCACACCGTCAAGGCTCTTGCAGATGAAATTTCCGTCATTGATCATCCTATTTCTAATGATGATCTCACTCTTTACATTCTCAATGGATTGGGACCTGATTTTCGTGAAATTGCAGCACCCATTCAAGCACGAGAACAACCATTAACAATTGAGGAACTCCGTGATCTTCTTGTAGGTCATGACACTTATCTGTGTCATCTTGAGGCCACCACACAGCAGCTGGTAGCTACTGCAAACTACTCAAATCGTCGATCTGGTGCTAGTTCTTCACCAGGAGGAAACAACTCTAAGGGCTTCTCTAAACCGAATGGGTCTTTCCGAAATGGTGTCCCCTCAAAACCTGATTCCTCTTCAACCCATTATCGAAACTCTGGTGGCCCACGGGAGAATAAAAAACAAAACCGGCCCACTGGTCAGCATTATTATCCACCAAAGTGTCAAATTTGTGATCAATTGGATCATATTGCAAAATACTGTCCTCGCTTGTCTTTCTCTAAAGCAACTACAAATTGTGTATCAACGTCACCAACCAAGGATACTAATTGGCTTATTGACTTGGCAACATCTCACAATATCATTGGTAATTTGGCTAATTTATTAGTTCATTCTGAATATGATGGCACCGATGAGGTTGTTATTGGTGACAGCTCAGGTTTGCATGTCTCACATATTGGTTCACTGATTCTTCAGTCCCCCACATGTACCTTTCATTTAAATGATACCCTTTGTGTTCCTAACATACGTAAAAATCTTATTTCAGTTCATCATTTCACCAAACAAAACTATGTTTTTGTTGAATTTCATCCTTTTTTTTTTCTTGTTAAGGATCAGACCACGGGAGTGGTCCTACTCAAAGGTGCATGTGAAAATAGTGTCTACACCCTCCCGAAATCACTGGTGGAATTTTCTCCGAAAATGGTTGCAAATGTGCATGAACGAACATCAATTGATGGGTGGCACAAGTGTCTTGGACATCCATCTCATAAAATTGTTCATCATCTTGTTAAATAATTTTCTCTTCCAATAATAAAAGAAAAGGTTTCTCATCTTTGTTCTTCTTGTTCAGTCAATAAAGCTCACAAACAACCATTTTGGCCCACTAGTCTTCAAAGTCATGCAACACTTGATTTGATTTACACTGATGTTTGGGGCCCTTCTAATCCTGTTGGCATTGATGGATCACTTTATTATTTGATTTTGGTTGATCATTTTATCAAGAGTGACACTACAATCATCGAAAAAATGGCTTGGAGAAGTGTCCCAAATAGTGTATTTCACTTTTTATTTTTCTTTTATTTTTCATGTATTTTTTTAATCATCATAAACATTTAAAAAAAATAAAAAATTCACAACATCATTAAAAAACACTTTCTTAATCACTAAGTAAAGAAAAAAAAAAGGTCATTCGGGACCCAAAGCATTTCTCTTTCACCAGATATATTTGGTTCTACCTATGGAAGCAAAATCTGGTGTTAGCACTATATTTTCACAATTTAAACATCTTGTTGAAACCAAATTAAAATAAAAAATTAAAAGCATTTACTCAGATAATGGGGGTGAATTTATTGCTCTATAAAAATATTTTTCGATCCATGGAATAAGTAATTATACCACTACTCCTCATACACCACAACAAAATGGTGTTTCAGAGTGTCATCACCGTCACTTAATGGAAACGGACCTAACCCACTTACATGATGCTTCATTATCTTTATCATATTGGCCCTATGCTCTTTCAACTGTTGCTTACCTTATTAATTGTCAACCAACATCTCTTTATGCAACAAATCCCCATATGAAGCATTATTTCAACTGCCCCCAAATTACCTAAAGTTAAAAAAACTCAGTTGTCTTTGCTTTCCACTCACAAGGCCCACAAACTTCAGCCCAAAATCACCCAATGCCTATTCATGGGCTAATCTTCAACCCAAAATGCGTACAAGTGCATTGATCTCAAAACCCACAAAACCTATCTCTCTCGCCATGTTCTTTTTAATGAAAATCAAAATCTTTTTTAGCCTTATCCGTCCAACATAGAGGGTTCATTGTCCTCGACAACTACTCAACTCATCATTGTGCTGTCTCCACCACAACCACAACCAGTAACTTCGGTAGGCACCATCGTTTCCTCATCATTTCTAGGTAACTCCTCTGGTTTCCTTTCTTTTGATTTTCAAAATATGCAAGTTTCCCCTTCAAGCCCTAACTCACCTCAATCCCACGATGGTGAGGCCTCCTTGTCACATACACACACAATTCCACTCACACACAACACTAATTTGAATGCTAATTAAATCTCTGTCAGCATTGACCCACATGTGCAACAACCTCATCGAATTCACTCCATTACCACTCGGTCAATGAACAATGTTCACAAACCCAAACAACTCAATTCCGTAACCAAACATCCAATTCCACCTACCATTGAACCTAGTTGTGTGGGCAAAGCACTTCGTGATTGAACCTCACTGGAGAAAGGCCATGTCAGATGAACTTATTGCGCTCATGCACCATGGTACATGGGAGCTGGTTTCCCCATCTAATAACTGTAAACTAGTGGGTTGTAAATGGGTATTTCATGTTAAAAGAAAAGTTAATGGGTCCGTTGATCGCTTCAAAGCGAGGCTTGTTGCCAAAGGTTACAATCAACGTCCAGGGTTGGACTACAAGGAAACATTTAGCCCTGTTATGAAGCTTGCTACTATTAAAACTGTTTTGACAATTGTTGTGATGCAGGAGTGGCCTTTAAGACAACTTGATGTCAACAATACATTTTTGCATGGTGAGTTGACTGAGACGGTATATAAGGTTCAACCCCTAGGATTCAAAGATGTCTCAAAATCTAACCGTGTTTACAGGTTACACAAGTTCATTTATGCCCTCAAATAGGCTCCTAGAGCCTGGTATTTAGCTCTAAAAATGGCAATCATGGGTCTGGGTTTTCAGAATTCAAAATCCAAAATCCAACTCCACTTTGTTTATATATCATCACAATTATGTTATATGTTGTTTCTTGGTATATGTGGATGATCTAGTTATTACTGAAAATGATATTAACTTTGTGCTTATATCATTGAAAAACTTGGAGTTCAATTTTCTCTAAAGGACATGGGGTAGCTTAATTTTTTCTTGGGTATGGGGGTTATTTCTACTACATTGGTCTTTTTTTTATCCCAACACAAATATATTCAAGACCTCCTATCTAAAACCAACATGACTGGTGCTAAAGATGTTTCTACTTTGTTGTCCACAAGCACAACTCTCAAGTTGGTTGATGGCACATCCTCTATTGACTGTATCGAGTTTCGGCGTGTCATTAGTGGTCTTCAATATTTATCTCTCACCAAATATTTATTTTTTAGTTAATAAACTCTCAGAGTTTATGCACAAATCCACAGTTACTCATTGGGCAGCTGCAAAGCGACTTCTTCACTACTTGAAGCAAACTATTTTCCATGGAATCCACATCAGAAAAAGCTCCACTTTCAATCTCATGACATACTCCGATGCTGATTGGGTAGGCAATTTTGATGATTGTGCTCCACCTCAGAGATGAGTTGAGATGGTTTTAGATGAGTTGAATAAAAGATTGTTAGAATATTATTTTTAATATTATTATTATTTTGGAGTTTGAAAAAATTGAATTGTTTATTATATTTTGTATGAAAATTTGAGAAAGCTGTAATGATGAAATGAGATGAGTTGAGGTGAGTTTCGAATTCAAATGGGACCTTAATGTTCATCACGTCAACACTCAAGATTAGCTTGCAGACCTACTGACCAAACCACTGTCACACCAACACACGAAAATTCTAAGAAAGAAGATTGGCTTAGCCGATGACAGCTCCATCTTGCGGGAGCATATAGAGGAAGACTCCTTAAATTGAGCAGAAGATCATGCAAGCTGATTGTTAGGCACAAATCTTGGTTGTAACATCCACAAAATCAAAAGTCGTTAACTCTGTAACAACTAGAAGATTACAACTTTAATTCTAGCATTCTTTCTTAGAATTGACTCTGTAAATTTGTATTTATTTCCTTATAGATCATTGTACAATGTGAGTGAAAATATTTTTGATACTGATGCAATAAAATTTCTGTGTCAATATTCAAATTTCATCACACTTTACCATCCAAATGCAGCCTAAAGAAAAATTTTGTCAACTTTTTGAGACACGGAATAAAGAAGGCAAAAATCAGACGCGTATGGAGTGCCCAAGCTCCTGCATGCTAGCTCGTTCTTATCCCCAGAGCATATATATGATCGATCACATGTATCCATTAATGGAAATTCTGAACATGCACGTACGTTGCTAAGCCGGACTAATCAAGGCCATGGTGGAAAAGTTGAAATGCTAAATTTAATTTCCCATAAAGATACTGGAGCTACCCTTACTATCCCCCTTATTTTATATCATGTACGTATATATGGTGGTCCTGTACGTTCCCCCATCGATGGTAGTAGAAGGAATTTATTGTGATTTGAATAATTGACCTCATGTGTATGAATTTTATTATATAAAGCTAACACTGGCACTCATGATTCATTGACACGAGCCTCCAGCCGGCCAGTAGCAACTCTGAGATCTAACGTAACGTCGTTAACGATCTCGATCGATCTATGGACACCCTTCTGGTTTTTCTTTCATGTTTGGTAACAGCATTGAGCAGCATTTCGTCTCAAGCTGAGGCTCGTGCTTTCTTTGTTTTCGGAGATTCACTTGTCGATAATGGCAACAATGACTACCTTGCCACCACTGCCCGTGCTGACTCTTACCCTTATGGCATTGACTATCCAACACGCAGAGCCACTGGTCGCTTTTCCAATGGCCTTAACATCCCTGATCTCATCAGTATGTATGCGTGCTTTTCGGTTTACTTCACTCAGCTACCTGTTTCTTGTTTTCAACAGATTTATGTTTTTTTTTAATCTGTAAATATCATTTTCAGGTGAGAAGATTGGCTCGGAGCCCACATTGCCATACTTGAGCCCTCAGCTCACCGGACAGAATCTACTAGTGGGTGCTAACTTTGCTTCTGCTGGGATTGGAATTCTCAACGACACAGGAGTCCAATTTGTGAGTCCACTTTATGTTGTTGGGATTTAGATTCTCTATATATAGTTATTGATGGAACTCTAAAATCTAGAGAACTGGGAGAAAAACAGATACATAAAATGGACCCCATAGTCACTTCAAGAAATATGGTCTTTTTCCACAAATTTTTTTTTTCAAGATATACCATCGTAGCAAAAAATTAGCTGATGACACGAAAGTTGTTCAAGGAAAAAAAGAACAAACCTTTTATCACGAGATCACGTCGGCAAGTAAACTTTTGTGGGAAAAAATTCTTTGGACAATAATGTCATAGAGTTATTCTATTCTTAAGTAGAAATGCTCTATAATTGATGTACGTGTTCTAATAAATTGTATCTTCAAATATTTGCAGCTAAACATTATACGAATATCCCAACAACTGGCCTACTTTCAGCAGTACCAGCAACGTGTGAGCGCTCTTATCGGACCTGAGCAAACTCGACGGCTTGTAAATGAGGCGCTCGTCCTCATTACCCTCGGAGGCAACGATTTCGTGAACAACTATTACTTGGTGCCTTACTCTGCAAGATCTCGTCAATTTGCACTCCCCAACTACGTTGTCTATCTCATTTCAGAGTACCGGAAAATTCTAGTGGTAAGCAACTCGATCATGATGCTAGCTCATGAGAATCATTAATGCTGCAAATTTAAATTAATTGTACATTAATTCACTCTGGTTAGATATGGCTATAAACCTACTTTGATGAAAAAACTTCGTGGGTGCAAGTTCCTGCATTCACGTACAAATTAAGTTCTTATATATATTATTATTAAAAAAAAATGTTTTTATATATATTAAGAGAAATGATAGTCATATATTAAATTTAATATCTCCTTCATTATATATAGCATCACTCATGTATTAATTATAGATTTCACTTTCCAGTTAGATTTGGGGCGCCAAAAGTCCCATTACTTTCATATGAATGTACGTACGTAGTGTCGACATTGAATTTAATGCACTTAGTTAATTTGTAAGACCATTATAAATTGCATAGCACCAGACCAGTCACAAGAAAGTTGGGAGAGAATAATGATGAAGTGGGGACATGTTTATGCACCATTTATGGTAGAAATTAGATTAATCCCAGTTATGATAAGACATTATTTTGTTATTTTTCCGCATTTTTATTCAGAAAAATCACATATTTTTTAAGTAGTGTGAAGAATATAAATCTTATGTGTAGCATAATTCTTTCATTAATACTTTCATATTGGAGATCATGCATGTATATATATATATTAGTATATAAAAAGATTTTATGCTCGTATTTCAGGATAAGAAAAACGAATATATATGAAGAATTATTTACGACAATAATAATTATTTGTGATGAAAATAAATTTATTTTAACAAAAAAAAATTATAACTTTGTAATAAATAACTTACAACAAATAAACATTTTTACTATTTTCTTGAACTGAGCTAATTATGGTTTGTGGTATATATGAAATACGTACATGCAGAGATTATACGAGTTGGGAGCACGGAGGGTTTTGGTGACAGGTACGGGACCAATAGGATGTGTACCAGCAGAATTGGCATTGCACAGCAGAAATGGGGAGTGCGCGGTCGAGATTCAACGAGCTGCCAACTTGTTCAATCCCCAACTCGATCAACTCATCATTCAACTAAACTCCGAGATTGGTTCTGATGTCTTTGTTACCGCAAATGCCTTCGAAATGCACCTCGATTTTATCAGTGATCCTCAAGCTTATGGTACGTACGTACGTACTTGATCGACAAACTGCACATGCATGCATCAATTTCTTCCATTTTGCTTCTATTTTTTTAAAACTTTCCGGCAAAATATATAATTTACATGATGAATTAAGCTGGTATTAATCCTAAAAATTAATCAGGTGATCAGACATAGATAAGAACACGTTTCACACACTTCAAAATATGAGGATATTATGAGGGTTGCTGGAAAAAAGTTATATGGGAATTAAATTTTGCGACAGTACTTTGGTTCGCATGGCCGGATGCTTAATTTGTTTGTTTTAACGGATTTATTATGCATCTATCACTATTTATTTTTATATTTTATATTTATAATTTTTTTATAAAATACGAAAATATTTTTTATAAATATGAAGATATTTTTTACAGGATGTAAAATATAAAATGATGAATATATAGTGGTGAGAAGAATTTTTCTTTTTTCAAAATCCATTAATCTCAAATGCATGAATGCTGAAACGCATTTCAAAATAGGTAGATACAACCACCGCTCTGGTGGTTTGGTAAGCAGATAAAGATATTGAAAACGCAATTAATTATCACGGGCCCGCTGGAAGTAAATGTTGCATTAAAAAGGCCTGCATGCAAGATAAGAATAGTTTTTGCATAGCTGTGTGATTCTTTAAAGACTACAGGATATATATATATATATATATATATATATATCTACCGCCGATGGATTCAGATTTAAAGTAGTTATTTGAATCCAAACACATGATTTTAGATGATAAATATTATATGAGCATTATTTTATTCTACTTTTTATTGTATGTAAGCCAAACACATTTTAGAATATATATATATCATGTAGCTTCAATAATATTTAAGGTTATGTAGAACTTTCAAATAGCATGAAATCTACATGAGTGTCCATCTGTTGATATTTGATATATCACCCAATTAGTCAAACAATTGGAGAATTTTTCATTCGGTTCTGTGTTTGGGCGACAGTTTTTTAGATTTTCTATACTGTTTTCCATGCCCATCTTTTGTTTTTTTTTAATAATACTCCCTGTGGTGTTTATTTTTCTATTTTCAAAATTCTTCAAATAAAACTTACCCTGTTTGCAAAACTTCAATATAATGGAAAGCAAAGGGTCTTCCTGATGATCTGTCGCGGAAGGCTGGTTTTAGTTCTCTATTTTTTCCAAGTTAACAATAAAATGTATATGGGTACGTAAGAAAATATGAACTAAACAACCCTTTCAGCAAAGTAAGCTTTTCACACACACACACACACACATATATATATATATATATATATATATAAAATATTTTATTAGCCACACAAGAATTATAAAAAAATAAATTCATAAACTAACGTGACTTGATGTGGTGCATCAGATTAATATAAAATTATTTTTATTGTAAAGTAAATTTAATGGATTTCATGAAACTATGTCACATTATAGATTTAGTACTTTTATATAATCTTTTTATATATGTAACAGTTATATATATATATATATATATATATGTATCTCATGATTATCATGCATGGTTTGGGGCAGGATTTATCACATCAAAGGTAGCATGCTGCGGGCAAGGACCGTACAATGGGATAGGACTATGCACGCCAGCCTCCAATCTGTGCCCAAACAGAGATCTGTTTGCGTTTTGGGATCCATTCCATCCATCTGAAAAGGCCAACAGACTTATCGTAGATACCTTCATGACTGGATCCACCAAGTACATGAACCCCATGAATCTAAGCACCATTATAGCATTGGACTCCAGGACCTGACCTTAATCTTCCATGCATCATCTGCTCTTATAAACATTAATTTCTTCATTCTTAGTTAAGCAGTAGTTATTGTTTTTCTTATGGTCCTGATCATGAAAACTTTCTTGTCGATCCGATTAATTATTGGCATTTGCTAATAAATTAATCCTAAATGCTACTCTTAATTATATGCCCTGTGAAACCATGTTAGCAGCTTATTAATTGCCTACCCCATTACATGTCACACTCTCTTCCTACTTAAATTTTGGAACTTTGATAAACTATATATTGATCTAGAATGCAAGTCAAGGTCATTCTGTTCTTAGCTTCTATATAAGAAATCCATTATGTATGCTTGCCATTTTGTGGCTCCAAGATTAACGTATCTGCGATTGCTTTCTGCATTTGGATTTCCCACCATGGAGATTAATTAATTTGTTTCTTTAAATCAAGTACTAGTAATTCGCACTCTAAAGATAAACGACCATGATTCCTCCTTAATTTTAACTAAGATTAATATTACCTACTATGCCTTTTACTATTATCTTTCAATCATTAAACAATCATTCCATGATGTGGCTTTCAATCTTGTTCGATTATACAGATAAGATGAGATGAGAAATTTGTAAATAATAGTGAGGCAATTTGTGAATAGTAGTGAAATGATTTGAGTTAAGATTTTTATAGGATTTTGAGAAATGAGAGATAACTAATTTGAATAAAAAATTATAAAGTTAAAAGAGTGGTAGAATATTATTTTTTAATATTATTTTTATTTTGAGATTTGAAAAAATTGAATTATTTTTTATATTTTGTTTGAAAATTTGGAAAAATATAATGATTAGATGAAAAAGTTGAAAAATACTATAAAATTAGATGTTACCAATTCGTCACAAGAATTCAAATGCTACCCATTCTAACAAGGCCGCCCACCTCATGAGCATGCGTAATAGCTATTGCTGTAAAAAGCACCCAATGGTTACCATGTTACAACATTTCCGAGCTTGGGTGAAATTGTTTAATTTGATACCAAATAAGAATCATCTCTAAAACATTAATTCTATTTGGAATAAAATTAGAAATTTGTCCTAAAAGCTCTACTCACTACAAAAATTGTAGGAATGAAACTGGAAGGGCTTTGACCCTTTCCCTCTTCGAGTGCCTAATGAGCCATGTCATGGGCCCGAACACTAGCCTAAACCAATAAGCTTTGAATCGAGGATTTGATTGTCTAGAAGGATATAAGTGGTTATCACTGAAAATATAACTACCCAAGAACCTCGGGCGAGAGGTTATCAATTTATCATTAGCGAGTGAAGCTCCTATATCTTGCAACTTGAATTTTAAATAACCCCCAAGCAGTTATTGTATCAAACAGAAGACATCAGGGACTATATTTATATCACCCAAGTATGAAAACGAGACCCATCTTCTTCTACAACTAGAGAAATCTCTACTACCTTTACTAATTTAGGCATTGGAGGTGTTCCCACATACCCTTAAGCCCCATTTCTCTTTGGTCGTAGGTGATTGCGTGCATAGAGCTATAAAACACGTCCATAATAGTTGGTGCCATCTGGGAGATAGATTGTCCTACAACCACCAAGCTTTCACATGCCCACTACATTCTTACACGGACGAGGCATTCTCCTGCAACACTCATATCACCAAAGTTATGTGGTCGATGCATCCTCCCACTATACCCATTGCCAGAGTTACGTGGTCGAGGCATCCTCCTGCTACACCCATTGCCAGAGTTATACGGTTGAGGCACCCTTCTGCTACACTCAATTGTTTTTGGCCCTAAAACTGTAAAGATCCCCTTCCAAACAGCTGAAACAGTGCAAACAAAAAATTTGCGAGCGGTAATGTCAGGATACTCATCACCTATGGGTTCCAAAACTTGCTGCCAAAGAACGGAACAAGCCATCAGAATCCTCATGCATTAGGCACGAGCTGGGCCGGAGCAAGACCAAGAAAGTCATACATCATGCACCAAACGGACAAAGGGAAAATAGAGCCCCATCAAGAACATGGCCAAGTACAGGGCCACAGAAACAACCATATACCCCTCATATCGACGGCTCTACGTCACTGTTCAGCTAGACCCAAAGCCATGAAGTCTAGAATGTTGTAGTTGTCCCTCGTAGAATTCAACTCACGACGAGAGATAGTCGAAGCTCATCGATGGCCTTCGAAGATTGAACAAGGAGCAACCACCCCTTCAGAAGAAGGGTTAACAACCACCTCCTTAGAGCTAAGAGGAGGGTTATGAGGTCGTGAAGACCTATCTTTGCGGGATGAAGAAGGGAAGTTGGGTTTGGAGGAAGCCATTGATTCATAGGAAAGTAGGAGGAAGCACAAGGAAGTAGAATGTCTGGGAAAAGGAGTGTTCGAGAAGAATAAGTAACAAAAGGAAGGTATGCGAAGGGGCAGGAAAGGGAAACAATGCCCTGACAGGGCATTATGAAATGAAAAAAAACCTAGGCAACGAAGCGTCACCATGATTACAAGTCCCATCACGCCACGCATGATGAGACTTCGCGGGATAACTGGAAGGTCTTTAACCATTTCCCTCTTCGGGGGCCTTTTGAGCCATGTCATGGGCCCGAACACTAGCCTAACCCAATAAGCCTTGAATCGAGGATTTGATTGTTTGAAAGGATATAAGCGGTTATCATCGAAAGGATAACTAGCCAAGAACCTTGGGAGAGAGGTTATTAGTTTATCCTTAGCAAGTGAAGCTCATATATCTTGCAACTTGAATTTCAAATAATCCCCAGGCAGTTATCGTATCAAATAGAAGACATCAAGGGCTCTATTTATATCACCCATGTATAACAAAAAGACCCATCTTCTTCTATGACTAGAAAAATCTCGACTACATTTACTGACTTAGGTATCGAAGGTGTTCCCACGAACCCCCAAACCCTATTTCTCTTTGGTTGCAGGTGATTGAGTGCGTAGAGCTGTGAAACACGTCCATAACAAAAACATATAATCAAGTCAAATGTTTTCTTTTTAGAACGACAACCATAAGATTTGAAAGAAAAAAAATATTTATACTTAAGGAAAGAAGAAAGAAAAAGCATCAAAATGTAAATATAATTTGTATTTGAAGTTAAATAATTGTTGAGAGGGTTTTGAAGGCATGAATAATTCCACCATTTCGGGATGTGAAACGCAGTCATTGTTAGATCGTAATGTACGTTAGCACTTGAATTGATGGATTTGCACTTGGATACAACCTTAACAACTTTGAAAGTGTTTTTGATAGTTGAATGCTATTTGTATACATTTGAATACTTTTGACATAACGCTCAGAGGTCCTAATGCTGCCATTTGAGCAGTATTATATAAAAACATTAGAAAGATAAGTATTCATTAGAGACCCTAAAATAGACTATATATGATCCTAGAGTTCTAACGTGTACACTTCTCTAAAGCAGACAAGAGACACCCAATCTATGTCCGTTAAGTCAAAAGTGGCTCAAGCAACCTCTTCATTTTCTCAACGAAACATACACTATGCTCATCCCAGCTTAGGGTCGTGACCCAACTTTCATGTATTTTTTAGAAAATGATGCATCTTTCATAAAAGCATGCTTGTGATATAAGATGCATAGGCAAGTAATAAATGCGATAATTACAAAAGGGTAATAATACGGGACTTATACATGATCGTGCGAAACATACAAGCATACATCACACGTCCACAAGCATAGCCATAGATTAACTTACCTGAATTTGAAAATTCTACTGGAACATTGTTGTGCTTGTTGTATGCAAGAGAGCACGATCAATGAGCCTATAGCATTGGTTGACAAATTTCAAAGAAGAGATACAAGTAATTTAGGAAGTTGACCAAGATGCTTGACTTTGCTATTAAGGCCTTGATGAATGTCAAAATTATACTTAGACCCCTCGATTTTGACTTAGTACCACTCGGCCAACCCCCAACCCCTTATTCTACTTCCATCCCTTTTCACTAAACAAATGCCACTTCACTCAAGGAAGCTAAGAACTCTTACTAATTTAAGGCAAAAGCCCCTCCTCAATGCCCCATTGGAGCCAACTTGAGAACCTCAAGGGTTCCATCCATTGCTTCTAGGTCCCACCTTGGGTGTTTATTTCAACTAAAGTTTTTTATAACCTTAGGAATTCACTTCTAAGCTTTATAGGACTAAAACCGAACACTATACACTATGAAACTATAACCATTCCTTGATTACATTTCTAGAGCTATTAAAAGTAGAGGTCTAATTCTTTGCTCGGCTGCCTCACACTTTCACTCAATGCACATATATGCTCCTTTGCTCCCACACACACACACACACACACACACACACACACACACACACACACACACACACACACACACACATGCACAAACAACATAAGACTCGAAACATGTCATGATTCTAGGCTAAACTCTTGACTCTTTAAACAAGATCAACACATACAAATACTTGAAGAAAACCAATTTCACTTTTACCCCAAAACATGTTGAAATCCAAATTTCCTTAGTCATGCTCAAACCAACTTACACATATTTTTTCAACAATGAATAAACCAAAACCATCATTTTGTCAAAATCAAGTTTTGTTCACAAATTTCACACTACATCCCTCGGTTCAAACAAGACCAAGCATACAAAATTTTCAAACACATTTATTTTCTGTTTTGTATGCTCCTAAGGTTGTGGTGGCTAGCCTTAATTGGCTCATGAGTAATTTTTTCTGGGGCTTCTTTAATGGTAAGCCCAAAATGAAGTGGATTTCTTGGGATAGAGTGTGCAACCCGATTCTTGAAGGGGGCATGTGACTAAGAAAATTTGCATATTTGCAAGTGTCGCTCTTTATGAAGTTTGCATGGAATTTATTAACTCAAAATTCAGTTTGGGTCAATTTTTTTAAGGCAAAATATGTCAAGGATAGACATCTCTCTTCGATTGATGCTAGTAAGGGCTCTTTATTCTGGAAGAGAATAGCAGCAGTGTTACCTAAGGTGTTGGGTAATTCCTTGTGGAAGTTAAGGGATGGTCGAGTTTCCTTCTGGAGGGATAACTGGTTGAAATCTAGTACTATTATAGACTCCTATGAGATCTCAGAGCTTCCTTTTCTCACAATAAGGGAGTGTCGAATTCAGAATGGGTAGGATGTGGAGCTTCTACGAAGACTGGTGGGGGATTCTAAGCTTGAGGAAATTTTGGCATGTTTAGGTGAGTATAAGGACGGAGCAGATTTCCTGATTTGGAAGCCAAATTTGAATGGTAATTTCTCTTGGAAACGGCTTGGGATTGTATTCGTGTTAGGGCCTTAAAATCTAAATGGGCTCTTTGGATTTGGCACTCATCACTTCCAAGGAAATATTCGTTTACATTGTGGAAGGCTTTAAATTTTTGCCTAAGTGTGGATGTGCATATTAAAGATTTGGGCATTCCCGTAGTTTCTAATTGTGAATGCTATGCACGGGGTTGTATGGAAGATCAATATCATGTCTTGGCCACAGGTTCGCTTGCAGTTGAAGTTTGGTGCAGGGCGTCTCTGAGTTTGGGGATGTCTCATGACTCATCCCGACCTTGGAAGTCTACTATTGATGGACACCAAGATGGACTTAGTCTTAAAGATCTTTTGCAAGATTCAGATGAGCCAATTACAAGGTCAAGAGCCAAGAAGATCAAGGAGGCAAAGCAATGATTGGTGCAATCCACTTGGAATGAAACTAGGAAGACTCCAACACTCAAGATGGGTTTTAGAGAAGAATATCCAATTTTGATCCTCCTGATACGAGATGTGGAAGACATGAGTTAGAGTTATTGTTTGGATCTTATTTAATTTATTAAAAGGGTTTATTTAATTAGTTATAGGAATTAGTCTTGAGTAATGGGGCTTGAGGATGTTTGGCCCACATATATTTTATGTTTTATGAACTAGGGTTTCAAGAGAAGTTTTTAAGGGTAGTTTAGGGGTTGTTTTAATTTGCAGCTAGGGATTCTTTTGGGAGTGCCTTGTATTTCGCCCGAGGGTATTTTGGAAAATGATTTTATGTTAACCTAGGGCTTTTGGGGGATTGAGATATGTAAGTTATTGTAGCCGCAATACTATTTACTCATGGGTATTTTTGGAAGATGAAGATTTATTTTGGTTAGGGTTTAAATTATGTTTTGGTTTAAATACTCTTTATAGTCTCATTTTTATTAGTTTATGAAATTTGATGAATTTATTCATTGTGGATTGAGTTTATCTCCTTTAGTTCTTGAATGAACTTTCAAACTTATCAAAGGCAAATCACAACTTTTGTGGCATTCTTCCTTATAATTTAGGTTCTTTAGACATGTTTTTCAACGGGTCTAGATTTTCATATAATCTAGGTTTTTGAAACGAGTTCCTCAACGGGTCTAAATTTTCCATTGCCTTGATTTTGGCTTTCTTGGGTGAGTTTTTAAATTGATTGTGGGTTCAAGGAGTTCCATTCCTACGAGTTCACATCATTTGGTATCAGAGCCAGGTTTCCAATCAGGTCTGATTCTATCTTTTAATTCTTGCATCTTTAAATTTAATTATAGGGCTTCATTGTTCTAGGGTTGCAAAAAAAAAAAAAAAAAACAAAAACAAAAAGTAGGTTGCCGAAATTCTTAAGGTTTTTGGTTTGGCTAAATTTTGCATCACCTAGGGTTTCAAAATTATAGGATTTCTTGCATCTCTAAGTTTTTCAATTGCTCGGAGTGTCGTTCCATTGATTCTCTTCTACTTCATTGTCAATTCTTGTATGTTTGAACTCAATTGCTTGATTTTCATAATTGAATATTGCTGTTTGTGGATTTTCTAATTGATTGTGGGTTCAAGGAGTTCCATTCCCACTGGTTTATATCAACTACGGAGTTTTGGTTTAGAAGGGCCTCACACTCTTCTCAAAAAGGTACGTTGCTTGGTTTGGTTCCAGTTATTTTAACCTGGTCCCTTTGGGTGTGGCGATGCAAGGCTTGTATGGAAGGGAAAAAAATTTATATGTAGCCGTTGTGGGGTGCAATTAAGGCAGCAATTGCATGGGTGGGTTTACGTTTGAGGGCGAGTAAAAAATTAAAAGATGGTGATGATCAAATATTGGCTACCTTTTCTATTCCGGTTAAAGCTCTTTTATGTAAGCATGTTTGTTTGGTAAAGTGGAATAGACTAAATGGGGGATGGTTTAAATTAAATGTTGATGGGAGTTTGTTGGGAAATCCAGGTTGCATGGGGGCGGGTGGCCTAATTCGGAATGATCAGGGTTGTTTGAGGTTGGCTTTTGCTAAAGAGTTGACTCATGGCTCTAATAATGAAGTAGAATTATTAGCTCTTTATTATGAGCTGCAACATTGTAAGGAGTTGGATTTGCATAGAATTGAGATTGAGTTTGATTCTTTACTTGTGGTAAATTGGTTGGAAAAAGGTAGATGTGGCATTTGGTATCTTGAAGACTATTGGGCTGAAATCCGAAAGATCTTGTCCAATTTGCAAGTCAAGATAAGTCATGGTTATAGAGAAGGAAATTCAAGTGCTGATTTACTTGCTTGTCTGGCCTCGAATCATCAGTCTGGTACGTGGATTAATTTTAATGATATTCCATGGAAACTCAAAGGTATTTTGAAGGTGGATAAATTAGGTCTCCCCTTTTTGAGATCATAATTTAGAAGGTTGTTTGTTGGCTTCAGGTATGTTATTGGTTGTTCTTTTGGCTTGTTTCAGAATAAGGCTTGTGCTAGGAGTATAAGGATAATGTATTTAGTAACACTTGGGTTCGGGTTGTTTTTTTGCTTAATTTTTCCATTCAAGTGTTATTTTGGTCCACTGTATCCCTCCGCCAAAAGTGAGGGTTGATTAATAAAATTGTGGTCGGGGCTACTATTGGACATGTGGCCCTGAATCTTCCTTCAAAAAAAAAAAAGAAAAAAAAAACTCTCAAGAAAGTGAAGCCTAAAACCATTTAACTTTAGATATGTGTTACATTTCCTAACTATCATGGATCATCGTCACCATTTGTCAAACTAACCCTTTTGTTTGTAAGAAATCTAATGATTAAGCCTAATAACTCGAAACTCAAACCATCTAGAAAAATGAATTTTGACTCTTATAACTACTAATTCTCTATTTCTTAACATAAAAATCTAATCATAGTCTCTTTTAATCAAATGAACAACCAAGAAAAGATCAAAAGAACACATTTTGAAAGCAATCATTTTTCAAGGAAAAAAAATCGAAGCTTTCTTCAAATCACACCACCATTCATACCTTCATTTTAAAAACATCAATTTTTCAACTCTCCAAACACACTACTTAAAACTCACACTTAGGAGAATGAGCCTACCCAAAATCCTTTATCCATAACTCAACCATCATATCTCATTTCAAGACATACTTAGGAACATATATCTAACACTCAAACAAGTGGAGACATGTAGAGAAGATGTTCATCATACAATGAGCCTCAAAACTGAACTCCAAGGACGTCTAAGCTAGATGATGATGATAACTTTTAGAGTAGTGAGGTTTGAGTGTAAGTATTGGTTAGCTTAAGAGATAGAGATAGTGCAGTAAAGATGAACTTCAGAGGAAGTGATATAGCCTCATTTGTTTTCATAGTTCATCTCAACTCATCTCATTTCATTTCGTCTAATCATTACAACTTTCCTAAATTTTCAATCAAAATAAAATAAATAATTCAACTTTTTCAAAGCCTAAAACAAAAATAATATTAAAAAAAATATATTCTAACAATATTTTATTTAATTTTTCAATTTTAATCTCAACTCATCTCATTTGATCTCATCTTATTTGCGAAAATAAACGAGACGGAAAGATAGAGCTTGAGATAAGATAAGAGAGTTAGAGGGAAAATGAAAACAAGAGAGCTAGAGGGAGGGGGTGTGATCGGCGAGCAAGAGGGAGAAGGGAGCTCCTAAAGTCTTCTTTGCATGATCACCCATTGGTTCCTAATTTGGCTTCCATCCTCATAGGGTAATGGCTCATTTGTATGAGGTAAAAATTTTAAAGTAATGGGGTACTCTTTGTGGTGGTATGTTCGGACAAAGGTAGGAGAGGGAGGGGGTTTAGGTTAGTCCTTTATGATCAATTATGTCTTAATGTAAGACACTTGTCCAAAAAACTTCACAACATGACTAGAGGTGGGTTGAGGTTAAGTTTGTAGGTTACCGTTCATTCTAATGGGGCTGATGACCTGGCAAGGCCTTAGTTATTATGTGGCATAGTCTTGATGAGGTGGCAATCATCCATAGGTCCAAATGGATGCCAAGTGTCAAGTATCTAGGTGATGTGTCATAGGCACCCAATGAAGTGGGGTCACTTCCTTTTAGGGTGCTCTAGGGTCACCGTGTAGGTGACATGGCTACCATGTTTGCCATCGTTTTCTTTCTAAACGTGGGAGTCCTATATGTGATAAATTCATTCTTCCTTTGATTTTAAAAGATTTTAAATGAAAAGTATGAATTTTCTAAATTTGAAAAATAGCTACGTACGCGACTGAACCCTTGAGGTTTTCTCTACGGATCTCACAACAAGAATGTGTAAAATGGAAACATATTTCAAAGAAAGGTTGAATCATGTTTGTGTCACTTAAGAAATTGACGAAAACAAGAGTCATCACAGTATCATTTTAGTTTGGCGGTTAGACAATGTTCGAAACCATGTAACCACTTTTATTTATAAGTGGAACAGTCTTAAATAACTTTTACATGTAAATCTAATGGCTAGGCAAATGGGTCTAGATGGTAATCTTTTATTTCAAGGGGATGTTTAGGAAATGAGATGAGATGAGAATTTTGCGAATAATAATAAGATGATTTATGAATAGTAGTGAGATAATTTGAATTAAGTATTTATTGAGTTTTAAGAAATGAGAGAGAAAAATTGAATAAAAAATATTACAAAATAAAAATTTTATTATAATATTTTTTTGTTTTGAAATTTAAAAAAGTTGAATTGTTTTTTTTTTAATTTAAAAGTTTAAAAAAAATTATAATAATTAATTTGAAAGTATTTACGTTCATTCCCTAAAAGGTTTTTTCCAACTTGTTCTCAATACAAAACTACTATTCTCAACATATTTCGTTTCTTAACGAAGGATATATCATTTTAATGCAACACACAAACACATCAATAAAGTACGTGGGTCCCAAGACCCCTCTCTCTCTCTCTTATATGAGTTTTCCTCTCCTCTTAGTAGTTCTCCCCTTTTGATACCTACCTCTTGATACCCATTGTCATCAATATCCCATTCACTCCATCCACCAACCATCAGTAACTTATCAACTGAATCTCTTTACCATCAATACCCCACCAACCATTCTCACCAAAACCCAATCCACCCAAACCTTTTCAAACAATGTCAATAGAAAAGGACAGAGAAAGTCTAGGATGACATTATTCTGGTTCCAGAAGCAGATACATCAACTAATATTTCGAACCATGCTTTGATTGGTAAGTTGGTCTCTTCCAAAAATTTGAACAAGCATCTTTTTCATTCCACAATCCGTGCGGTTTGGAGCTTCATACAAGGTCTTGCCATCGAAGACCTTGGACCCAATGTATTTCTCTTCACCGTTCCAACACCGACTGTGAAACATCGAGTTTTTTTCCCAAAGGCCCTAGAACTTTAAGGGTTATCACATGGTGCTCAAAGGGACGACACTGTTCATTCCAAATCACTATATCAGGATCCAGTTATATCACCACGTGGAAATGTCGCAACTCATCAGACAAGGAGTTCAGACCCAAATAAGGTTAGCAACAAAAATCTCAGTTGCAATAATTTGGGTTCTGAGTCATTGACATTTTTTTCTACCAAGGAACCTCCTCCACTCCACGTGTCCCGTACCTCATTAAATCGCTGCCTTCTGAACACAGAAAATCCATTCAATGTCCCCTTGTCCTTACCTGTACACACAAAGCAGTCTAAATTATTGAAACTGGGCAAAGAACCTATCAGGCCTCTCTCAATCAAACCCAAATCCAGCCCATCGTTTATCAAACAATTCATTTCCCAAATCAAGGAACAAAAAAGTCCATCTCAATTTCAGAACTCGAGCCACAATATCTCTCTTTTGGTAAGCCCATCTGGTAAGGCCTGCTTTGCAATCAACACCATTCAACTTAGCCCAACAAATTTCTTCTCTCCAACACATCAACCCAACCCATCTTACCTTGAACCCCAAGCCATATTTACCCAGAATGATCCACCCCCTTTGACTCAAACCCTACCTGAAATGAATATACCATCAGATGTCGAGTCTCAATTTCCAACCCTCATTCAAAACGATACCAAGAGGAAGAGGAAAACTTCTTTTTCAGAGATGGAGCAGTTCAATAATCCCCACAAGAAATGTTCTCTCAGCACCATCATTCCAGAACCAATCGACATGAAAATAGGAGAACAAGGAAAGGGAAATGAGCAGATGAACCAGAACAGAGTAGCACAACAATCAAAGAAAAATCGAATCTCAAGGAAGCAGCAGAAGAAGAGTTGTACGATAATCAGATATTTACCATACCAAAACTAGAATTTGCAGGCTACGGGCAACAAGGTTCAGTCTCAAACCATGAATTTATTCCCTATGAATTCAATGACTAAGGTAGCAGGGTCTTTGCTGCCACCAAAAGAACCAAGAGACTTCTTGCTTGGAACTGCCGAGGCATTGCCCGGCTTCGTGCAATCAGATCACTTAGGGCAAATATTAGGGCTCACAACCCTGATATTGTTTTCCTTTCAGAATGTTTAATAGCTTCTAGTGAATGTGTACATACTATTAATATGTTGGGGTATGTCTCTTTTGTGTACTCTCCTCCTACCGGTAAATGGGGAGGTCTTTTGCTCATGTATCGACCTGATGTCGATCTTGAAATTGTACATAACTCTAGTAATATTATTTATGTTTTAGTGTATTCGGATCCTCTTCATTGTCCATGGCTTCTTAATTTAGTGTACTGTCCAGCGCTTTATAATAGGAAGGAAACTTTTTGGAACCTGCTCTCAGGTATTTCATCCACATTTTCTAGTCCTATTTTGGTCTTAGGTGATTTCAATTCCATTATCTGTCAAAATGAAAAATCTGGTGGTCTCCCTTTTGCTCAGTCCTCAAAACCCAAGGATCTCAAACTTTTCATGAAAAATCTTGGTTTTGTGGATTTAGGATTTTCGGGTCCTAAATACACTTGGACCAATAACAGATCTAGCCATCATCTGATTAAGGAGAGACTAGATAGAGGTATTGTTAATATCTCTTGGATTGATCTGTTTCCCAATGCCATCCTTACTACCCTTGCTAAGGTAACATCAAATCATGCTCCCATTCTTTTGGACACAGAAAACATAAATACTTTTTTCAAATCTTTTAAATTTGAAGAATTCTGATTTCGTGATCCTTCAATATTCAAAATTATCAAAGAAGCCTCGAATTCTCAATTTCTGGGAACCCCATCTTTCTTCCTATCCAGAAAATTAAAAATCACCAAGAAAGCCCTCAAGGATTGGAATCAAGATTCTTTTGGTCATATTCAGACTAATCTTATAGACTTGATGTCCAATCTCTCATCCCTTCAAGATCAAAATTCTCAATCCTCATCTAGCTCTTTAGAAGCTGATACTTAAGAAAAAAATCAACGAATTGCTTCTTAGAGAGGAATCTCTATGGAGACAAAAATCCAGAATTACTTAGCTGACTACCACTGATCTTAATACTAAATTCTTTCATGCTTCCACTTCAATCAGATGAAGAAGGAATAGTATTGATTGTCTTAAGCTAGGAAGGAATAGTTGGATGGCTGATCATGTCATAATCTCTTCCAAGATTCAAGAACACTTCAAAGCAATTTTCTCCTCTACTCATCCGACTCCTCCAGTCGACATGGATTCCCTTTTCCCAAGGAAAATCTCTGGGAAAATCTCTGATCAAGATAATGATTTTTTGTGTAAAATTCCTAATGAAGATGAAATTGCTTCCAATGTTCAAAATCTTCCTTCTACCAAGGCCCTGACCCGGATGGTTTTATGGGACTTTTTTACAAAACATTATGGGAGGTCATTAAATTGGATCCGATTGCTGCTGTTAGGAGTTTTTTTGTTCATGGGAAATTGCTAAAGGAACTCAATCATACCAATTTAGTTATGATCCCAAAAGTTGCCAATCCAAATGATATTAATCATTTTAGACCCATAAGCCTCTCCAATGTTTGCTATAAAATTATAGCAAAAATTCTTGCTAATAGGCTTAAAACCATCCTCCCCAATATTATCTCCCCATGTCAATCTGCCTTTTTACCTGGGCGCCTTATTCAAGATAATACTACTTTGGCCCAAGAAATTTTCCATTGCATGAAAAAAAGAAGGGGAAGAACAGGTCAAATGGCCATTAAGATCGATATGGCTAAGGCTTTTGATTCCATGGTATGGTCCTTTCTCCTTGATATCCTAAAACATGTGGGCTTTAAACAACAATGGATCAATTGGATCAAAGAATGCATCACCACAGTGACCTATTCAATTATCATCAATGGCTCCCTGCAAAGTTTCTTTCATCCTTCCAGAGGTCTACGCCAAGGTGATCTGTTATCGCCCTTCCTCTTCATTCTTGGTACTGAAGTCCTGTCTAGACTCATTATTCAAAAAGAACAATCCAATGGTCTCAAGGGTATCAAGCTCTCTATGGGTGGTTCTTGCATTACCCATCTTTTTGCTAATGACTTCTTGTTTAGGTTAGCATCTTCTAGTAATGTGAAAAACTTCTTTGATTGCTTGAAGATTTACAATCAATGGTCTGGTCAAAGTATTAATGAAACCAAATCCTCTCTTCACTTCAGAAAAAATGTCACTCTTGCTTCCAAATCTTCTCTTTCATATAAAAATGAAACCAAATCCTCTCTTCAATGGTCTGGATAGAGGCATTATCCAACTCTACTGTTGTACAAGATTGGACCATGATTCCAACCATGGGTGATATCAAGCATCATCTCACTTTTTTCAAAGAATGGAGAGCTAGGAAAATTCATCGTTCAACAAATCGATACGCGCATAATTTGGTGCAATGGGCAGCGGCGACGCAAGCCTATGACAACATCTCACTAATCCAAATCCCTCATTCTCTGTTATTATTTCATAGTGAAAAGGATCCACCGCTGTATAATTAGTTTTTAGTCTTGGCTAACTTCAGATGTACTAGTTTCTGTCTTTATTTATAAAAATAGTAGTCTACTTGAGCAAAAAAAAAAGTACTTGGGTCCCACTTTCACAAATATAATTAAACACATTATTTTAATATCATATTTTAAGGTAGGACCCACACTTCTACAAAAACCTATAGAACTCTTCTCTCAAATCCTAAAACATCACCTTGACGTCATGTTACTCAATTATTTCTTTCCTTGTTTATTTATTTTTATTAAGTTCCCATTTGAATTGTGAGACGAGATGATATAATTTTATATGAAAGTTGAATAAAATATTTTTAAAATATTATTTTTAGTATTATTATTATTTTGAGATTTGAAAAATTTGAATTGTTTATTATATTTTATTTAGAAATTTAAAAAAATTATAATGATTAGATAAGATAAGACGAAACTATTTCTGTATGGGCCTAAATGTTATTGTTTGCATAGGGATGAACTTTTTGATTGAAGAAATTTTGGATACTTTGGAAGAAATTATCTAAAATTCGAAAGTACTGAAACTTTTAGGCCTTTAGCTATGAGAAGAAAGGGCATTCTATCTTAAGAAAACTTGTCATCTTAAAAAATGAACATTTTAATTAAAGAAAAGGCAACAAGCTGCCTTATTTTTTTTCTTTCTTATAATAAGATATGATGTTAGGTGTTACAAAACTTGTTTCGTTAAAACTACTTTCACTTTAATGATATTATGATATATGTTTTGATTTTGTCCTATGATTAGGATTGTTCATTTGGGGCTGGGCTTTTATCCGTTCTGGTCCAAAACTCGAATAATCTGATTTCGAAGGTGGTTCTTGACCCAAGTAAAATGTGAATAATCAATAACTGGATTACCCATCTATCCATATCCGAGGGCGGGTACGAGTTACAGGATGCGGGTACCATGTTTAAACCTAGTGCCCATAACCATGCTTCTTTTAAGAGTAAAGCTCTCAGCCGGTTAGGTGAAAATCCTATTTTAACATTGGCCAATAAAAATCTATAGTACAATTGGCCGTGAAAAACTTAAGGAGGAGCGAAAGTGCTTTTTGCGGGACAAAGAAATCGACGCGAATTCCATATTGCAGCGAACATTAGTCGCCGCAAAAAACTATTGAGACCATTGAATAATTCTTGACGGACTTAAAAACGCTGTTAAAACTCTATTGCTGCGCATTTAGTCGCCGCTAATATTTATTACGACGATTTGTGTGACGTTGCCAAAATATTATTGCGACGATCTTCGAGCACGCTGTAAATAATCAAAACTTTTTTGCGGCGATTTTGCACCTTTTAGCGACGATACGAAACACTGCCAATTATTTTTGGCTGCGCTATAACGTTAATTTCCAAATGATATTTGCGGCATCTTTTTAAATATTTGCAACGAAAAATTTCGATACAAATAAACAATTTTTGGCGATGATTTGTTGATTTAGTTGCTAAAACTTTTAAGTGAGTCAACAATTGCGACGAATAGGCAGCGTAGCATATTTCGTTGCCACAGTATATTTGCGGCGAAGATTGGGGTTATTTGCGGTGAATGTTTGCACCGAAAATGGCCCTTTCTGTTGTAGTGCTAGCACGTAGGACTGCCAACAAACTAAAGTTTGCACCCACATGCCGTAGATTATACTTCATTTTCTTTTTGGTCTCTTCCTCCCTCTCTCTCTCTCTCTCTCTCTCTCTAAAATACGCTCTCTCTCTCTGCAAGAAAATACGCATTCCTCTACAGACTCCAATTATCGCTGTCGCCAAGAGAAAAGGTTGGAAGAAAAGGTGTGATTTCCTCCGTTCTGACTGTATTACTTGATTCTGAATAATACGTTGACGTGAAAATTAGAGAGCCAAGACTCACCTCTTTGTCTGTCTATTTTATTTTCTTTTTCTCAATTTTTGGTTGGTTTCTATTAGTATCAAAGGGTGGAAGAGCGAAACCTCCGGGATAGAATTCCTTTGAAAAGTTGGGAATTTTGAAATCTTTTGAAGAGTCAAGTCGTCAAAGTCTTCCTAGTTCCTAGTGTAGATAGGTAGGAAGAGATATAAAAAAAAAAAAAAAAAAAGAGAAATGATACTTGCAATCGTGAGTGTGTAAGCATCGTGCAGTTGCTTTGAAAAAAATGAATAAATATGGGACCCATATGAAAAGAAATTAACTTTTTAGTAGTGTGCCCTACTCTTTTTCAAAGCGATTGCACGGTATTTATGCATTCTACGACTGATGTAGCATTACTAAAAAAAAAATAAGTAATCTACTGTATGTGGGTATAAACTTTAGTTTGCTGAAAGTCCTGCGTGGCAGTTTTTCATTAGCTGGTGTTAAAATGGCACTTTCACTCCATTGGCTGAGAGCTTTACTCTTCTTTTAAAACAATAAAAAGCTTTTTTATCTGGGGTAATGAAATACATCACGAGCAAAAAGAGCTAAACTTTTATTTGTTCAATCACATCTATCTGGCAATAAAACCTACAACCTTAGACCGCTGCAATAAAACTGCATGCAATCTCATAGCTCTCTCTCTCTAAACTTTCTCTTTCTACATTGTTTCTCTTGATATTTTCGTGACTCTATTATATGTAAAACTTCTTGTCATTATGCATGATCGTGATGGTCTCGTCCTTTGTGAGGTAGAAAAAGTTCCTTAACATCTTTTCCAAAACAAATTTGGGGTTGGAGAGCTCCAGGAAATCCATACTACGGGACTACAACTTCATGTAAGTTGCTATCTCCAAACTAATGTGTTTTAGTATTAGCAAGTCTCCTTTTTAGAGTTTCGTGTGCTCCATCATCCAATTTGGCATGAAAGCCAAACACACAATGCGTTGCTCAGCCAGAGGCACGGTTGAGCAACTGTGGGATAATCTTAAACGTTGTATGCAAGATAACCCAAAGTTGAGCAGGCATGATGATCCTATGGCCACCTTTGAGGTGTGACTTCTCACAATAGGAGAAAGGAAAGCTTCGGTACGTTTGCTCAAAGCGATAGTGATTCCTACTATAACGCCCTGATCCAATATTATTTAGTGATGAAATATGGATAATTTTATTAAGTTTAAATTGTGTTTAATGGGCCATTTTGGATAAGTCACAGACAATAATTGATTGAGGTTGGTTAGGAACTTTAATTACGCCCATAGGCCCAAAAGTACATTTTAAGGCCCATTAAAATTTAGTGAATGATTTTGGATAGTATTAATGGGCCAATATTTTGAAAAATCTAATTGAGATATATTAGATAGTTTTGAATAGGTCACGAGCCCAAAATTTAGTATGGTGGATTAATGGTATTATTGGGCCCAATAATTGGATTTAAAGCCCATTTAATATTTATGGAGCAAGCGACTCATATTTATTGAGTACTAGGCTCAAGAATTTACTTAAAAGATAAGAAGTATTTTTTGGATGAGTTCGGCTCATTTTAAAATCTAAGATCAACTTGTTATGATTGTCAAGTGACTTAGCCCATGAAATTATAAGCTAGACCTAGAATTTAGTTGGGCCCATTAAATAGGCCAACCCTTTATGCTAGAGCCCAAATGAGGACCCAAGACAAATCCGTAATGCACATGGGTGAAAGCCCATAAATTAGACCCAAGACCCACGAAACCTTATAAATATGCCAAGACCCACATGATTAGCCCCATGCACGTTGACCCTATTCCCCTGCCCTAGGGTGCCACATATATATATATATATATATATATATTTATATATTATATATATACACACCACAGCAACAGCTCCAGGGTTTCTCTCTATCAAGCATATCAGCATTGTTGCCGCCACTTCCCACAAAAATGAAGCCATCGTAGGTCTGGTCTCCTTCACGTTTTGGAAACCACAAAACCGCAAACCCACTACTTGCATAGCTCTACTTTGTGGAGCCCCATCCCAACTTCAAACGTCGCTCCACCTTCATGGCTAGCCAACCCAGATGAGCCTCATTGTTTCACTACCAAAGAAGCCCACGCCCCAGAGTGATTATGTTATGACCCTCCATGGCAGTGAAGATAAGAATAGCAGTTGTCGAGGAATGGAGAAGAAGCATGCTAGGCGGTGTTGTTCACTAGATGGAGAAGAAACAAGCTAGGTAGCATTGTTTACTACTATGGTCCAGATGATGCCGTTTTACCTAAATAAATGAAGTGCTGCATTTTATTCAGTGAAGTACACGCGTCTCCTAAGCATAGTTGCTGGGAATAGAATTAGTTAGAGTTTGTTATTTCATTTTATGTATTTTCTAACGTCCAGGGATATAAGAAGGGAAGAGGGGGGGGGGGGAATTGTGGGTCATCTTGTATCTGGAGAATTATTGTAGACAATACAGTTTTCTTGGAGGAATTGGGGACCTCGAATACCCCAAGGCGCAACCATTTTCATCTTCATCCTCTTCTAACTCTCTCATTCTCATTTTATCAAATAGATTATATGCATTATGTTAAACACTGTAGCACTCACTAGTCCATTTCCACACAATTTCCTTATTACAACATTGAGAAGAATATCAAGGTTCATTAATTACAAGTGGTATCTAGAGCCAACAATCTTGCCATGGAAATGAGTAATGCATAACTTCAAGTATGTTTCCAAAATTATCACCGTGCACTCTATGATGAATTATATTGAGATCCTGGCCAAATGGTTCTTACAGTGAAGTCTGTTGACGGTAAAAATCTAAAACTCTTTGTCGATTCTTCATTCACTATTTACAATGTGAAACTCAATATCGAATATGCTTATGGGAGAATCATCTACCCGTTGGAGTAGCACCAAGTGAGACACAGAGGAGTTGTTTTAGAAGATGATGTTATGTTGATAGGGACGACGATATTTGACGATGGGTATGTTGTTCTTGAAGCAAAGAAAACAACGACCGACTCAACTACTGAAAATCAAAAGTCGATAGTGCATGAACCGACAGACGATGTCCGATTGAAGAGGGAGAATGATCCATTTCCCTCGAATACCATTTTATTCAGGAGGCAGAAAACTCGTACGTTTATAGAGAGATGGTGCGATATAGGTAGAGTAGGATTTTGACAGAGATGTCTTCCTTTGATGGGTATGGCATGGATGGTGAGGAGATGAATGTGAAAGCTTCTGCTCGTCATTTCGTTGACAACAACGATGA
The DNA here is from genome assembly GCF_001411555.2 of Juglans regia. NCBI lineage: Eukaryota > Viridiplantae > Streptophyta > Magnoliopsida > Fagales > Juglandaceae > Juglans > Juglans regia. The sequence goes on along the minus strand of NC_049911.1, from coordinate 16,389,643 downwards.
GAACTTAGCTGGCAGCGGTTACAGACCCGGATCCTACTCCAACTTCCCAGCTGTCGCTAGAGACTTCTTCAGAGGGTTCCTTGCAGACGGTGACATCGCTGTCAACCAAACCACTGGCTCTCCAATGATTTTTGGATTTGATGATCCAAATGCTAGCTACTCCAAGTCTCCGTACGATCAAATCCATGCGTTGAAGATTATCAGAGAGGCTGAGGAGTATATACAAATTTTTTACGAGAAAAGGATGGGCAATGGTGGGATTAACAAGGCTAACAACAGAGAAAGGGAGAACTTATTTTGCTAGGGATCTTTTTACGTAGAGGGGCTGCATGGAGGCCGATGCCGTTGATCTTGTCTTGGTAGTTTTGCAAACTTTACCGGAGATGGCTGTGCCTCATTGTGGGCCAAAGTACGTGGATGGAGAACTTTGTTTTCTGTTTTCTAAGGAGGAGATTGCGAGATCTGCCACACCGTTCCGTTTTTCCATTGTTCTAAAGTTTATAAGGCAGAGGCCCTCGTTGGATGCTATCTGGTCTTTCATTCATATCCGTTGGGGCTTATCATGCATGCCAGTTGTTTCAGCCATGAGGAGACCATAAAACGTCTTAGTCCGAATGTCAAATGAACCATATTTCTTCAAAGCACTCTCTCGTGAAACCTGTGAGGTGAATGGTGTTCAATATCGGGCTTTTCACTGTAAACCAGATTTCAATGAAGATGAAGAACCATCGTTGTTACTTGTTTGGATAGTGCTACCAGGGCTTCCACCAAATTTGTATCATGAATCCTTTCTAAAGATCCTTAATGCTCCAATTGGCTGTTATATTAGAAGGAATAACCATACGAAATGTGCAGCTCGCACGAATGGGGTATGTTTATGTTTGGAGATGGGTGCAGCAAAAGAACCGATTCCTTTTTATTGGATCAGGATGCCAGGGACGGGACGAAAACATGAAGTGATTTAAGAGACTCTCTCGGCATCTTGCTCAAAGTGTAAGGTGCAAGGGCACAATGTACATACATGCAAATTGAAGACACAGAATAATGGAGAAAAAGTTTGGGTACGTAAGAATGCAAAAGATACAGATAATGTGAAACCAGACCAAGATTCTGTTCCAAATGATGATATAGATAAAGGCAAAGGTTTGATGATGGTTTCAGACACTGAACAAGGAAATATGAGTGAGAATTTGTTTCCACAGATGGAGGAATCTGAGGATCAAGTCTTAATGCAAGAGGAAGATAGGACAAAGGATGGACAATTAATATTTTGTCAGGACATAGTGGAGAGAAATAGAATTGCTAATAAGCCAAGTGAGGAAAACATCTTAAAGGGAAGGGAATATCTAGTGGAGGAGGTTGAAGATGAGGTAATAGAGGGTCCTGTGGAAAATGGTGTTGTAGATCTGGAACTAGGTGCTATGCCTAATGAGAATGTTGCCGAGAACATTAATTAGACTCTGTTTCTGAACCTGACATGGAATTAAGCGTTAAGCATATAAATTATGCCATGGAAAATGAGGAAGCGGATGTGAAGAAAAAAGGAGTTAGGAAAACTTTTCAAAAAGTTCATAGCTCGACCCAGCTGTTAGCCCGGCCAAACAAATTTTCCTTATGATTGGTCCAATTTTATAATGGAATATTTGTGCTGCTCCCGACCCCCATGTACGGAAAACTCAGGAATTGAGACGCCCGGATGATGACAACACGGTCACGCATCCCAACGATAGTGCCAAGTGTGTGTACATACAACAATGTACAACAAAAGTCTCATCGGATAATTTAAATAAGTCAATTAAGTACCATAATTTTTAATACAAATTAACATAAGTAAAATGATTAAAAAAGAGTTATACAGTTATCCTAAAATAAAATATAATACAAGTTCAAATATAATTACGAGTGATCCCATATCACTCCTCCGGCGGAGCTGAATCCTCAGGCTCTCCCTCAGCATCATCTGCATCGAAATCTGCATTACCATAAACGGTACCGCAGGTAAGTATAATCCAAACAACCCTCGAGAATAAAAATGCATTAATGCAACCAACAATTATGCATGCATATGATGAAATATGCATTATGCCCAAAACATCATTTTTCCCGTAAATGAATGTTTTCCAGCGCACGCCAAAATCGCATTTGGCCCAAAACATATCCATAAAAATATTTCCCGCCATTTTCCTAGAAAATGGCCCAAATCAATAATCCATCATTTTTCCAGAAAATGACGCACACAAAATCCTTTTATCCAACACACGCTATTTTCCCAGAAAATAGTCCAATAATTCATTTATCCAAGAACTCATCATTTTTTTAGAAAATGGCCCATTAACCAATTTTACCGTATACACCATGATCTCCCCTAGAGACCATCCGCACACCCTGGCTCCCTTCGCCATACCACGGGTAACGACCGTGCGTGTAACTTAGTAACGAACGACGCCCAGTTTCGCGCCCAGCGCATTCGTGGCCAAGCAGCCTCTAGCCCCCCGCCAGCAGAGGGGCCACGGAGTTGGCACGGGAGCGTTACCATTCTGTCCGATCCCATTGTCACCCAGCGACAACCCAGGGGACGTCACTCAGTATACTTCGCTCCTGAGTGACTAGAGGAGCTCCACTGAGATAATGCCCCATCTCGGCTTGGGGTCGTGATACACACGCACCCAAAAACCATTTATCAGATGAAAACCCAGTTTTCATAAAATACACATGAACATGTATTCAATCATGCGAAAATCCAGTTTTCATTTACAAACATAAACATGCGTGCAAATATGCCATGTACATGAAACGACACAATATCCAGCAACCAACAAATCACAACACACAACAACTCCATCCTCCAATCCGTCCGATCCCCTTACTCCTCAGACTCAGTCTGGCACAACCAACCAGATCACAATAAAAATGGGTTAGTGCAAAAATACATTTAATTCACGAAAGTTCTTTGGAAAAATACTTACAGTGCTATAGTATAATTTTCGAAGGATCATGGAGGTGCAATAAGTGGTGATACAACAATAGAATAGTGCAAAATGCACTGGGCCGTGGGTCTCAAAAACTCACTTTTGAATAGAGACAAACTAAGACTCGAGATTACTAGGGAAGGGCTTAGGGATGTCGGTGAAGCTAATGGTGATGGTGGTTGGCTGTGGGTGGCGGCGTGGGAGATGTTTGGAGGCCAAAATGCTCAAAACGAAAATGTGGATGGTGATGCTTCACCGGTAGCAGATCAGAGTTGGGGATGGATGGTTTAGGTTGTTGGGAGGTCAATGATGATGTAGTGAAGAGATGGTGGCTGGAGGTGGAGCGACGGCGGTACTGGAACAAATGGTGGCCTCGAGAGGGGCTAGGAATGAAGGGGGTGGTCGCCGGCCGGAGAGGAAGAGAATGGGAGGGGCAGCGTGGCACATGGCGGCGCACGACAGTAGTGGCTGGAGAATGACGAAATGGACGGGGAAGAGAGGGGCTGCGCGTAGGAGAGAAGAGAGAGAGAGGAGAAAAAGAAATTGAGGGAAAACAAAAGGAGAAGAAAATAAAAAGTGGAAAAAAAGAAAAAGGGAAAAAGAAAAAGTTGAGGGAAAGAAATGAGGTCCAATCCTCATATCTTGGGTCACAAAAATGATCGAACGAAAAAGATTTCAAAATAGCAAGTTAAATAAAATAATTTAAACGTAGTAATTAAATGAAAATAAAATAATTAAATACAACAATAAATTAATTTAAAATGAAGAGCAATTTAAATGCATGACAATTTAAATGCATGACAATAATTAATATTAAGGAAACATATCAAATTAATTTTCACAAATTAAAAAATCATAAAAAATAAACCAACTAAAAATCCAACAAATTTAAAACAAGAGAATAAAATTTTAAATTAATAAAAATAATCCTTCAATTAAAAATACACTAAAATAGGGGTGTTACATCCTCCCCCACTTAAATAAAATTTTGTCCTCGAAATTGACATGGTTAAAAATTAAAGATTGGACAGGAATAAGTTTCGACTAAGAGTATACTTAAGAACCATTTTGCCAGAGTCAATCAAACAAATATGGATATTGCTCCCTTATGTCGGCTTCTCTCTCCCAAGAGAAATCTTTAGCCAACGGATCGCCCCATGACTCTTTCACCAAAGGTATTGTCTTGGACCTTAACCTTTGCTCTTTCCAATCCACGATCTGAGTCGGGGCAACTTTATAAGTAAGGTTAGGCTGAAGTTGAATGTGTTCGGGGTCAACAAAACGTGGCTTTTGTTGTCCAAAACTCTTCTTCAATGACGATACATGGAACACATCATGAACTTTCCCAAAATAGTCTAGCAATGCAATTGTATAAGCAACAAGCCCAACTTTCTCTACAATCTGAAAAGGGCCAACATACCTTGGACTAAGCTTTCCCTTCTTACCAAAGCGCTTAACACCTTTCATATGAGAGACTTTGAGATAAACCCAATCACCTACTTCAAAGGATAAGTCTCTTCTCCTTGTATCTGCAAAAACTCTTCTGGCGACTTTGAGCTTCTGCCATTTTAGTCCTTATAAACTGAACTTGATCTTTCATTTCTTGAATTATCTCAGGCCCAATCAATTTACTCTCACCAACTTCATCCCAACACAAAGGTGATCTACACTTCCTCCCATACAAAGCTTCATACGGGGCCATCTGAATGGAGGAATGAAAACTGTTATTATAAGCAAACTCAATTAGTGGCAGATGATTCTCCCAACTCACCTGAAATTCCATGACACAAGCTTGCAACATATCCTCTAGAGTCTAAATAGTGCGCTTTGATTGACTGTCAGTTTGAGGGTGATATGTGGTACTAAACTTCAACTTAGTGCCTAAAGTTGTGTAACGCCCATCCTTGTGGTGGGACTTTTTACAAAATATTTTTAGAAAGGACGACAGGAATTACTGTCCGATTTAAAACTTTTCACTTGCATACCCAGGGTGCGAGACTCTACGTTTATAAAATGAAATGTGCTTTAGGAGATAAGAGGTTTACAGCGGAAAACATTAATTTTTACAATAAAAGGCCTCTCGTACATTTAAAACTCGTGCCTAGGCTTTCATCCTCTTCCCCATGGGTTGCGTCCGTCCTGATCATGCAGTTCCTGTGGGGGGAGGGACATGCATAAAAACTAAAATGAGTCGATGACTCGTAAGCATTACTTCATACAGTTAAAATATAACAACATAGGTTTTCATTCATGCATTTATCATTCATACGTACTATTACGTGCATGCATACGTGTCATACGTGTGTTCATTTGAAAACATCACTGGACAGGGTTTTTCTCTTTTAAACATGGGCTTTGTTTTCGTAAAATGTTTCTCCCGTCAGTGCCTTCATTGCTTCAAGAATTCGTGCAGGCTTACGTGCATACGTGCGTTCTTTTGAAAACGTCACTGGATGGAGTTTTTCCTTTAAAAGGCTTTCCTTTCTTTAAAACGTGTCCCCCGTTAGTGCCTTCATTTCTTAAAGGTTCGTGCATTCGTGCGTTCATACATGCATGCATACATCCATTCATTCTTATCACTTTCATAGGCCAGTACACACTGTTACGCCCCGTGTGTTGGGGTTAGCGGTCTTCCTTTGGACCCGGACTCTGCCCGTGGCCACGGGTGGGGAATCTCTTTTCAGTTAGGGGGTGGCACTGGGTGCACTACCAGTACTACTTACCCAGCATTACAATCTGCCCATTCATTGGTGCCCTTTTCATTCATTCATGTGGCCGTTACGTATCTTCATACATTTCATGCTTTCATGTCTTTCTTTGCTTTTCATTCATTCATTCATGCCAGCTTTAAAGAGTTGGAGCTTTCATTCAGCTCATTCTTTCATTTAACAGTCCTTTCATGAAAATTATGGTGGAATCGTTTAGAAGAGATAGTGAGCTTTTACGTTGGCAAAGTTTTTTCTATTTTGATGATTCTTTCTCTAATGTTGTGCATGATGGCAAATTATGGGTGTTTTGGCAGCAAGATATTCAAGTTAATATTCTGGGAGTTTCCAACCAACATGTTACTCTATTAATTAATTCTACTATGATTGTGTCGGTTGTTTATGCTAAATGTATGTACTTGGATAGGAGGTCTCTGTGGTCTGATCTGGTTTCTTTTGGATCTTTGGCTTTGCCGTGGCTTCTCCTTGGTGATTTTAATATCATCCGGCATGATGGTGAGAGAAGGGGTGGGAATCCAAGGTTGCCTTGTGCAATGGAGGATTTTTTGAACTTTATAGATGCTGGAGGTCTCCTTGAAGTCCCTTTCACAGGAAATAAACTTTCTTGGTGTAATGGACAAGGTGGTTTGGCTAGAAGTTGGGCTCGCCTGGATAGAGCTCTCTGTAACTCCAGGTATTTGGATTTATTCCCTTTGGTTTCTTCGACATATTTGGCTCGCAGGTCATCGGATCATTCTCCTTTATTAGTCGGGTTGAAGGACAGGCTGATGCGTTATGGACCCAGTGTCTTTAAATTCCAACAAATGTGGACTTCGCATGATGATTTTTGGAGGATTGTCTCGTTAGTCTGGCAGGAAGGTAGCTATGGTTCTGGGTTGTCGAGTCTTGCTATTAAGCTTAAAAGGCTTAAAATAGCACTAAGACGCTGGAATAAAGATGTTTTTGGATGGACTGGGGCGCATATTAAAAGGTTGGAAGAGAGAGTGGAGGAAGGCGAGACTCAGCTTCAAGAACATTATTCAGTTGACGTTGAAACTGATGTTTTAGCTACTAAACTTGAACTTTCGTCCTGGTTAAAAAGAGAAGAAACTCGGATTGCTCAAAAGTAAAAAAAACATGGATTGAGCATGGGGAGGTAAACTCGTCTTTTTTTGCAGCCTTACAAGTGCGGAATCACTTTAATATTCAAAATATGAAGCTAAATGATGGTCGGTTTCTTTCTTCCCCGGAGGCCATTCATGAGGAAGCCGTGCATTACTTTGAGAAATTTCTTCAGGCCCACTCTAGTGGTTCAGTTCCGTCTCTTTCCCAGTTAATTCAGGCGGAAGTCACAGATATGGAGAATCAAAATATTTGTAGGTGCCCTTCGGAACAGGAAGTTAAGGATGAATTATTCTCTATTCCAGTCAACAGTAGTCCTGGACCTGATGGTTTTGGGTCGGGTTTTTTCCGTCATTGGTGGTCTTTGGTGAAAACTGAGCTTGTGGAGGTTGTTAGGGAATTCTTCTTGGGGTCATCTCTTCCCAGGTATTATACTTCTTCTTACCTTGTTTTAATTCCTAAGGTTTCGGATCCTTCATCTTTTGATAAATTTAGACCTATAAGCCTTTGCTCAGTGGTTTATAAAATTTGTTCTAAATTGTTGGTTGGAAGACTTACGTCGGTATTGAGCCGATTAATTTCTATGGAGCAAGGTGCTTTTTTGCCAGGAAGAAGTATATTTGATAATATTAGCCTTACTCAAGAACTGGTTCATGATATTAATAAGCCAGTTAGAGGAGGTAATATTATGATGAAGATTGACATGGCCAAGGCTTATGATACGGTTGATTGGAATTTTTTATTCCAAGTTTTGCATGCTTTTGGTTTTTCTATTGATGTTTGTCATCTTATTAACCAATGTGTCACTAATACTTGGTACTCGGTGGTGATGAATGGTACAGCTAAAGGTTTCTTTAAGGGTGGAAGGGGTCTTCATCAAGGGGATCCTATTTCTCCTTATTTATTTATTCTTGTTGAGGAAGTTTTCACGAGGCTGTTACGTAGTAAATTTCAAGATGGTCAAATTGGTTTTTTTTCCCAACCTCGCTCTGGTCCTTTGATCTCTTATTTACTTTATGCGGATGATATGATGATTTTTGCTAATGGTAGTAAAAGGTCTGTTAAAATGATAAGAGATACTCTTAATGTCTATGCCAGCTGGTCGGGCCAGGTTGTTAATGCAGAGAAATCCTCTATTTTTTTTTCTTCTAAAATTTCTTTGTCTTGCAGACGAGAAATTTTATTCATGACTGGATTCAAGGTTGGGAACTTTCCTATTAAATACTTGGGTGTACCCATTATTTCTGGTCGCATGAAGTCCTTGTATTTGGAGGATTTGATTATTAAAATAAGAAAGAAAATTGAGGGATGGAAGATGCGGTTTTTATCTTCAGGGGCCCGATTATTACTCATAAAGCATGTTTTATCAAGTCTTCCAGTTCACTTGTTAGCTGTGTTACAGGCCCCAAAGTCAATTCTTGCGGAGATTAATCGTTTGTTTAGCACATTCTTTTGGGGATCGGTGGAGGGGAAGGAAAAAAAAATGGGTGAGATGGGATTTATTATGTAAACCAGTGGACGAAGGTGGAGTGGGTCTTCGTAGGTTTGTTGATGTTCAAAAATCTTTGCATATTAAGTTTGCCTGGAAACTTCTCACAGAAAATTCTTTGTGGTCTAATTTTTTTAAGGCCAAGTATGTGAAGGATCAGCATATTTCTTTAGTCAATCCGTTAAAAGGAACCCGGTTTTGGAAGAATATCATGGATTCGATCCCTATTGTTCTTCGAAGGCAATCTCTCTTTTTGGAGAGATAAATGGATTGAGCCAAGCCCGATATGTGATGAAATTAGCATTGTGGATTTTCCAAATTTGAAGATTAAGGAATGTATGCTCGAAGACAGCTGGGATGTGGATTTGTTGGTGCGGCTTGTGGGGCGCGACTTACTAGACAAGATTCTATCTACGATAGGGGGAAAAAATGGTTCTAATATTTTAATATGATTGAGTAATTCAGATGGCAGATTTTCTTCATCGACTGCTTGGGATTTAGTCCGTGTTGTTGCTCCTAAACGACAATGGTCAGAGTGGATTTGGCATTCGGCTTTGCCTAAGAAATTTTTCGTGGCCATGTGGAAAGCCTTTTCACAAAGTTTGAGTGTAGATGATCGTATAAGGCGCATTGGTATTCCTGTGGTTTCCAAATGTGAGTGTTGTGAAGAAGGGGCTTTTGAGGATTTAAATCATGTTTTATATGCGGGGAGAATTGCTTCGAAATTGTGGAAGACCTGCTCTAATTTTCTGGGTATTCCGTACGTGTCTAATAGATCATGGATTCAGACGGTTGAAGCTTGGTTTCGAAGAACAAAAAAATCTACTCAGGTTGGTAATTTGGTTGGTTTGATTCCGGCGATACTAATTTGGAGTTTGTGGACATGGCGGTGCTCTGCCCGTATGGAAGGCCGTCATGATAATTTTGATACTTTATGGAGGTCTGTTAAATACTGGATTGGTTGGGTTGGTAGTAGATTGAGAGCTTCTGACTGATGGAATAAACAGGATATGGATATTCTTAAAGAGTTGCAGTTGCCGGTTATTCAAGCTTGTACTAAACAGGTGCATGCTATTTCTTGGCATAAGCCTAATAGAGGATGGTTTAAATTAAATGTGGATGGTAGTAGTTTGAATAATCTTGGTGAATCTGGTGCGGGAGGAGTGTTACGTAATCATGAGGGCTTTACTCAATTTGCATTTGCTGCATACCTTGGAGTTGGTTCTAACAATCGCGCTGAGTTGATGGCACTGTTGTTTGGTTTGCGACGTTGTAAGTTGTATGGTTTTAATAATATTATTCTTGAGTTGGATTCGCTTTTGATTGTTAATTGGCTTAAAGAAGGTCGTTGTAATGTTTGGTATTTGGAGGATTTTTGGGAAGATATCAAATGTCTGTTACTTGGGATGAATGTGCGGCATCAACATGTTTATCGAGAAGGAAATTTTGCAGCAGATTGGCTTGCGAGACTGGGCAGTAGTGGACAATCTAAAGAGTTTAATCAAGAAAATATTCCCCATATGCTTAAAGGTATTTTGCGTCTAGATTGGTGTGGTTTGCCTACTTTGAGAGTTGTTTAGTGTTTTTGTTGTTGAGGTTTGTTTTTGGTTAGTATGGTCCTTCTTTTGTATGCTGGGTTTTGGTCTTTTGTAAACCCCCAGATGCTTTTGATGTAACCACGGTATTCCTCAAACATAAGTGAGGGTTTATTAATAAAATTGGGGAGGGGTCACTATTGGACATGTGGCTCTAACTCTTCTATAAAAAAAAAAAAATAAGCAACTTAAACTAGAAATAGAGCTACACATCACTTATAACACTCTTCTTCTATCTCGTGCACTTACATGCCCTTTACTAGGCTAAACCCTTCGGGGATCACTTACGGTCACCACATCTTCCAACTCAAAGTCTTGCCTCGAGTGGTCATCCACTAAAGTGAACTCATGATTCACCTTAGGATTAAGACACTAAGACATTTGTCTTACTCTTCTTATTGAACTCATCTCGATGCATGACTCAGACCGACTAAGTCACGCATCCCAATCCTAGACAATACACCCGTCACTATCTTCATGCACCTTAGCCCAGACTAATCCTCATTCCCATCCATATAAGCCACATGGCTCTAAGCCATTCTGAGGCTTAAGCACCGTGTAACTGTGCTAATGACAGATTACCTATTACATATAGTGAATCCGTCCGGCACATGTGTCTAACCAGATTACACATGTACCTTATCCTTTATCGCCTAAGATCAACATATGATGCGTTGATCACCTACTTGTGTAAACAAGCACCATACACCGATATCAACCTTCTCTTAACTCGGCTAGCATGACTCTTCATGCTACCCGTCCCTTTTAACAGTTCATCCTAACACTTAACATGACAAGACTCCATTCACCACTACGCCTTATGTCACGTCATATAGCTTGAGACTACACCAAAGCTACACCATGACCTTGTCACATCACCTGACATCCCATTACGTCATTCTTACATCAGCCCTTAACTCATCACGAGTACGGTTGCTCACGTACTCCTATCACATCATGACATCTCATCACTCTCCTGCTACATTATTTCTACACTAACTCCTCACCCATCATGAGCATGACTATTAGTAACCACGTCACTTCGTGATGTTGCCCAGTCATGCTTCAGTTGCCGTACTCTTACACTTGTTCCGCTACTTTGCCCATAACAAGCACGACTGTCAATAGTCATGTCACTTCGTGACATTCCCCATTCATGCTTCCACTGCCCACTCTTACACTTCTTCTACTATTTCATGCATACCCTTAGCCATAAGTCCATCATAGTGACATTTGTCACCTCAAACTACCGGCTACTCCATAACTACTTCGGGACACTATTCCACAGTTCTCGACACTACCCATCACGTTCCACGCCCATCAATCATATAACCATCCTTATCTCTACGACATGCCACACGGAGTGTTGCTGCCACGTGGAGTACACTCCACGTATACTCCCTTCACATACGCCACATCACCACTATGGTATACTCACCATATGGTGCATCATGATACCACATGGAGTACACTCCTCGTGTATTCCCTTCATACACACTACGCCACATCACTATTATGGCATACCCGCCATATGGTGCATCACTCCACCACATGGAGTACACTCCACGTGTACTCCATTCACATGCATTATGCCACATCACCATTATGGCATACTCGCCATATAGTACATCACTCCACCACATAGAGTACACTCCACGTGTACTACCTTTACATATGCTACATCACCATTATGGCATATCTGCCACATGGTGTATCACTCCGCCATACAGAATACATTCCATATGTACTCCCTTCATACACATCACGCCACATCACCATTATGGCGTATCCGCCACATGGTGCATCACTCCGCCATATGAAGTACATTCCACTTGTACTCCCTTCATACACACCACACCACACCACATCACCATTATGGCATATCCGCCATATGGTGCATCACTCCACAATATGGAGTATACTCCATGCATACTCCCTTCTCACATGCTACGCCACATCATCACTATGGCGTACTCGCCATATAGTGCATCCCTCCACCACATGGAATACACTCCGCGTGTACTCCCCTCATACATACCATGCCACATCACCATTATGGCATACATGCCATATAGTGCATCATTCCGCCATACAAGAAATGCGGAGTACACTCCACGTGTACACGCCATATAGTGCATTACGCCACATCACCACTATGGCGTACACGCCATATGGTGCATCAATCCACCACATGGAGTACACTCCACGTGTACTCCTTTTACAAACACTACGCCACAAAGTACACTCCACTTGTACTCATCCTGTTCCACAATATGCCAGGAGGGTATATTTTACATATACTCTCCTTGCCTCACACTACGCCACACACAGAGTACACTCAGCATGTACTGTTCCCATTCCCCCTGCCACGTCACTAATACAGCACAGTCCACCACACTACACCGCACACTTCCCAAATACGCCCAACACTTCACCGCACACTACATGGCACAATACATCTCCACCCAACACATATATGCCCAACATCTCACATACGCATCATATCACATCACATCACCACACTACACAGATATGCCCAACACTTCATCACACAACACCACATCACAATACCACACTCCACAATACCAACAGCACGGTCCACAACCTAGTCAACTAATCAATATCTAACATAATTAACGAGGAATAGAGGGTTATATCATCGACGGGATAACCCGTGCGTTGCTCGTTGATCGTCACAGTAGATGATGTCGAAAGTGTCTTACGTGGCGGCTAACCCACGTACGTTAACTGTTTAGGCGTTTGGATAGCTAGGTGTGGTCTTGGAAGGGCTTGTGAAGGCCTTGTGATGATGGCAAGGAGTGTAACACGGCGAATCTAACTGTCTATAGTGGTGGTCAGCCACGCGCAGTGGTTTTCCATCACGTGCAGTGACTACCCACCACTCAAAGTGATGGTTTGGACCTAAGGTTGGACTGAGGGGTTACTGGTGGAGCTCCTAGTGGCACTGGGGTGGTGCCACGGTGGCTCACAGCGGAGGAAGGAGGGAATGGTCGTGTAGGAGGGGGGAGCAGCCTTGGGAGAGTGAGAGAGAGTGTGCATGCTTGGGTGGCAGATCGGGGTCGTGGATGGCTGGGATGGCTTGGTGGTGGCTTGAGGAGGCTGAAGGTGGCGGTCAATCACCGTGGGTGGCGGTGCACGGTGGTGGAGGGTGTAAAACCCATGCATGGGAGGAGCCTCGTGCGGTGGATCAAGGGGAGGCTATGGGCCTTGGGTCACGTGGAGGAGGAAGGGTGGAGGGAAAGGGGAGTCCATGGTGGCGCTTGGTGGCTGTGGGTGCTGCATACGGCTGCGTAAGCAGGGGAAATGGGTTAAAAACCCATTTTGACTACTTACTGTGAGGGGAGAGGGAGGGCTACACAGTGGAGGCCAACTTCGGTGGAGGAGGATTGTCGGTGGGAGGGGAAGCTGCTGTGGAGGTGGTGGCGCCGGAGGACGGCGCACAGCAGTGCAATAAGCACTAAGCCTATTCGAGCTGTGCATGGCCAGCGGAGAGAGAGAGGGAGCGTGGATATCGGCATGGGAGGAGTCACTGGTGTGAGGTGGAGCTGGTGGTGCCTGCGGTGAGGTCTGCTGAAGCACGGCAGTGCCGGGCCAAGGCATGGAGCAGTTCGGCGTGGAGATGGACTGCGTACAGGTACGCTGGGGAGAGGGAGGAGAGAGAGAGAGCTGGGAAAAAGTGAGGGAGAAAGAGGGGGTCTGGGTATTTAACCCAGTCCCTTCGTCTAGGGATCCACGTAACGATCTAACGATGGATCTCAAACATTGATTTGAAAATGCGTAAAACATTAACTTAATTAAAAGCGTTTAGAGGAATTAAGGTAGAATATTATTTTAAACTAACTTTAGTTTATAAAATAATATTCATTTATCATTAATAAAATGAGGAAATCTCACTTAACATATTAAAGAGAAGAAAACCATTTAATTGATAAAAGCTTTCAACATAATTTAAATCCCATAATATCTAAAATAGTTGAAATAAAATGATTTCTGACAATTATAATATTTTTTGAGCTCTTCAAGAATATTATGATTGTCGCATTTAAGATCAATCTTAATTCAATAACATTGGAAATACTCCTTCTAAATATTTCCAGCATATTTAAAACACTGGGCATGCCCTAGAAGTCACATGATATCTTTCGAAACACGCCATCATGGTTCGGCACACATGACGAGTCTCGCAGTCGCTAGATAGAAGGGGCAGACAATCACAAAATCTCTGCCCTCGGGATTTGCTTACATCATAAAGACAGGACATATGTCAAAAAGAGAGAAGAAGCGTACGTAAGAAGGAAGGAGCAGGGTATTACAAGTTGCCTGCAAACTTTTCCAAAAGTGGGATGTGAACCGCGGGTCCCGATCCGACACAATACTTTTAGGTACTCCATGCAAACGCATTATCTCTTTGACATACATCCGAGTCAACTTACCCAAAGAGTTGGTATTATTGATAGGCAAGAAATGAGCACTCTTGGTCAATCGATCAACAATCACCCAAACTGAGTTCTTTCAAATAGGGGTCCTTGACAAATCCACAACAAAATCCATAGAAATATCATCCCACTTCCACTCAGGAATAGGGAGAGGTTGAAGTTTACCAACGGGTCTGATGCTTAGCCTTAACTTGACGGCATGTGACACATTTATCAATAAACATGGCGATATCCATCATACTCGCATTAGTCCCCTAGTGACACATCACGCCCAGTATTCCTAGGGTGGCTATGTTATCCTAAATCTCTTTTTTCCACAAGAACCTTAATACAACATCCAATAATTTCCAATGATCAGTAGCTCCATACAATAATCTGTGCTAACCTCAATCGACTCATATGCTACAACTTCTAAACCTTCATTGTATTCTACCTTCGGTAATCTAATGAACACTTCCAAAGCTAGCCATCAATAACATAATTGGTCCAACTGAGTAATTAATCTCCAACTACAAGTATCATCTCAAAAGTTCAAGTCACCACTAATTACTCAAAATCAGCACAAAATTTGAACTCCTAATTACAACCAAAATATCATGCTCCTGCTGCGCACTCTGATAATTAGTCACATGCATAAAATTTACGTCCTCATAAAAAAAAAAGACACCATTGAGTACAAGGTGGCTCCGTACCTACTAACTAGAAAACTCTTACCACATTTTGGTAGAAAATACTCTCTTTCCCAAAACCATGAGTTTATCACTCATATTCCTCAATTAACTCCCGCTGCCTTGATCAAAATCAATATTCCACAAAATACATCCATTATCATAGACAGAAAACCAATATCAATCAACCTCAGCATCCCAAATTGAAAACAAGTAACATCACCCCAAAATATACCTGTCTCATCTAAGATAAGGAACATACCCTAAAAGGCTCAATTCCAACCTGGCCAACCAATAAGAGTGCCTATAAACTTCTACCTGACAACCTAAACCCAAAAGCTCATCACCTACATTCTGAATAACATCTAATCTAGCGGTGACTAAACTCACTACTAACCACCATTGACTTTACCAAAACATTATCAAAACAATCTTGGTAACTTGCCCACCTACTTCTACTCCTATAAGCTAGTATTAACACTACTAGTTCCTTCAATAGCACATCACTATTAAACCTCAAGGCAAGCCATACTGCTCAAATCTTCAATCCACCAAAAGCCATTGCAAAGCACCCATGGATCCTAATGCTTTATTAACTCACATACTTAATCATATTATCCATCGCTGATGCCTAAGCTTCAACTTCCAAGATCTTATCATACACCATACACGACGACCCATCAATCTCTCTTCAAGTTAAATAACAATGACCTTAATTCAACCAACTGGATGCTCAATCTCCAAAGGAAAGTATGACATCAAAATTTAAATTCCTAGGTAACCTCAAGTCACAATTAATTCCTGTACATAATCACAACAATTATTGCCAACCATTATTCCATTGAGTAACCCACTTTGACTGCACACTCCAATCGACTCGCCAAAAACTCCAAGTCAAAATCTCTTGAATCTAATACTATTGTATTTACTCCTCTTCAACACCTACCAAAGCCACTTCTTCCAAGCCAAAAAATGAGACTAGGACCAGTACTCTCTGAAATGCATACACACTCACCACTACTACGCATCAATCTCATGGACTCTTAGCCAAAACCAATAATCCTCCAAATGTGCGAGTGATCCATCACTACCATTTCCATCATCTAGACCTATATCCTCGAAATCAACAAGAATCATTTCCTAAATCTGCACCATCTATTATCCTTAAAATTGATATGGATTAAATCCTTAACCTATCACTGTAACCTCGAGCTAAAAACAATCATTTTCCGAACTAGATCAACATGTTCAATCCTCAGAAAATACACGAACTAGATCATTACCTTCCATCTCCAAAGAAATTCTCTCCTGAAAAAATCTCATATCAGTAACTCAACTCTGATCAATCCTATTTTAATGGTTACTGACTAATCAATCGCTAGAATAGATCAAGCTAGCGTACCAAGTCAGCAAAACTAAGAACTCAAATCCTATTATAATTTAGCCCTTCAACTCTGCAATTCTAAAACCTTAAACCAGATAAGAATCATTCCTGAAATCCTCAAGATTGATGACCTTAAATCTAAAACATTCACCTTATAAAGCTTGTAAATTCTGAAGTCTCAAATGTTATCAAACTGCTTATCAAACTTGGCAAGATCGAAAACTTCTAATCTAAATAATCCTTCAAATGCTTGTTGAACCTACCACCTTAAATCCAATAAACTTATTTCCTAAAAACTATAGGGCCTCAAACCGTAGATGAACTTCTCATAAATCTAACCTTGAAGTTCGTTGAACTTACAACCTCCTACCCTATAGACTGATTACATGAATTCTACGGAACCTAAGGCCTCAATTATTCTAAGCGATTTAAAACTATTCCCCTCCTCAGTTGTGACTGGAGTTCCTACTCCATAGAGTTCGCCCAGACCATGTTGTTCGAGCCTCGATATTAAAAACAAACGAATCGCCAAGAGTTCATGCCTACTACACTAAATGTTCAAGCCTAACAATGGCATTCACGGTCGTACCATCATCCTGCCACAGCACAACCCTTAACACACCTTTCAACTCCGAAAAAAACAAACAAAATAAATAAATAAATAAATAAAATTCCTTAAATAAAATAGCATACAACACAATGAATAAAACAAATAAAGTAGTACACAATAAAATAATTAAAACAAATAAAATAATCAACCATAAAATAAAACAAATAAAATAAAATAACATACAATAAAATAAATAAACAAACAAAGTAGTATACAATAAAATAAATAAACCAATAAAAACAACATTCTTTAAATTAAATAATTTCAATTTACAACTTTTAAAATTTATGGTACCTCACCCAAGGGACATGTGGTTTTACCAAGAGCCGAACTACTCTGATACCACCAATGCCTCCCCCGACCCCCATGTGCGGAAAACTCGGGAATCGAGATGCCCGAATGATGACAACACGGTCACGCATCCCAACGATAGTGCCAAGTGTGTGTACATGCAACAATATACAACAAACGTCGCAGTGGATAATTTAAATAAGTCAACTAAGTACCAGAATTTTTAATACAAATTAACATAAGTAAAATGATTAAAAAAGAGTTATACAGTTATCTCAAAATAAAATATAATACAAGTCCAAATACAATTACGAGTGATCCCATATGACTCCTCCGGCAAAACCGAATCCTCAGGCTCGCCCTCAACATCATCTGCATTGAAATATGCATTACCATAAACAGTACTGCAGGTAAGTATAATCCAACAACCCTCGAGAATAAAAATGCATTAATGCAACCAACAATTATGCATGCATATGATGAAATATGCATTATGCCCAAAACATCATTTTCTCTGAAAATGAATGTTTTTCAATGCACGCCAAAATCTCATTTGGCCCAAAACATATCCATAAAAACATTTCCCACCATTTTCCCAAAAAATGGCCCAAATCAATAATCCATCATTTTCCCAGAAAATGACGCACACAAAATCCTTTTATCCAACACATGCTATTTTTCCAAAAAATAGCCCAATAATCCATTTATCCAAGAACTCGCCATTTTCCCAGAAAATGGACCATTAATCAATTTTACCATATGCACCATGATCTCCCCTAGGGACCATCTGCACACCCTGGCTCCCTTCACCACACCATGGGTAACGACCGTGCGTGTAATTTCGTAACGAGCGATGCCCAGTTCCTCGCCCAGTGCGGTCGTGGCCAAGCATCCTCTAGCCCCCGCCAGTAGAGGGGCCACGGAGTTAGCACGAGAGCGTTACCATCCTGTTGTCGCCCAAAGACAACCCAGGGGATGTCACTCAGAATATTCCGATCCCGAGTGACCAGAGGAGCTCCACTGAGATAATGCCCCATCTCGGCTTGGGGTCGTGATACACACGCACCCAAAAACCATTTATCACATGAAAACCCAGTTTTCATAAAATAGACAGGAACATGTATGCAATCATGCGAAAATCCAGTTTTCATTTACAAACATGACTATGCGTGCAAATATGCCATGTACATGAAACAACACAATATCCAACAACCAACAAATCACAACACACAACAACTCCATCCTCCAATCCATCCGACCCTCTTGAGTCACTTAGTCCGGCACAACCAACCCGATCACAATAAAAATGGGTTAGTGCAAAAATACATTTAAATCACAAAAGTTCTTTGAGAAAATACTTACAGCGCTATAGTGTAATTTTCAAAGGATCACGGAGGTGCAAGAAGTGGCGACACAGAAACAGAACAGTGCAAAATGCACTGTGGTCTCAAAAACTCACTTTTGAACAGGGACAAACTAAGACCCAAGATTACTAGGGATGTCGGTGAATCTAATGGTGGTGGTGGTTGGCCGTGGGTGGCGGCGTGGGAGGTGTTTGGAGGCCAAAATGCTCAAAACGGAAATGTGGATGGTGGAGCTTCACTGGTGGCGGATCGAAGCTGGGGATGGGTGGTTTAGGTTGCTGGGAGGTCAAGGATGATGAGGTGAAGAGATGGTGGCCGGAGGTGGCGCGATGGCGGCACTGGAACAAAAGGTGGCTCGACTTTAAGCTATGCGTGGAGGAGAATGGCGGCGCGAAAGGGGCTAGGAATGAAGTTGGGTGCTCGCTGGCCAGAGAGGAAGAGAATGGGAGGGGCGGTGAGGCACACGGCGGAGCACTGCGGTAGTGGCTGGAGGACGACGAAATGGATGGGGAAGAGAGGGGCTGCGCACAGGAGAGAAGAGAGAGAGAGGAGAAAAAGAAATGGAGGGAAAAGAAATGGAGAAGAAAAGAAAAAGAGGAAAAAAAAGAAAAAGGTGAAGGAAAGAAATGAGATCCAATCCTCACATCTTGGGTCACAAAAATGATCCAACAAAAAAGATTTCAAAACAACAAGTTAAATAAAATAATTTAAACGTAGTGATTAAATGAAAGTAAATTAATTAAATGCAACAATAAATTAATTTAAAATGAAGAGCAATTTAAATGCATGGCAATAATTAATATTAAGGAAACATATCAAATTAATTTTCACAAATTAAAAAATCATAAAAAATAAACCAACTAAAAATCTGACAAATTTAAAACAAGAGAATAAATTTTTAAATTAATAAAAATAATCCTTTAATTAAAAATACACTAAAATACGGGGTGTTACAATATTCGAGGTCTTGGAACCTCTAGAGGTAGATTAAAAATTTTGGTTAAGAAAATGAAACTGAAAATAGTCACTTTAATGGAACCTTTTGCCTCATCTGATAGGGTGCATGATTTATTGCATTTGTTACATATGGATCAGTTTATTACTAATGAAGGGGAGGCTGGTAAAATTTGGGTTCTTTGGCAGGATGATATTTCAGTTCAACTTGTTTTAAGTAGTGAGCAGTTCATTTTACTCCGAATAGGTGATGGAGTTTCAAATTTACTATGCTGTTTTGTATATGCCAAGTGCAATATGGTGGAGAGGAGAGATCTATGGGAGCATTTAAATGGCTTGGTTCTAGGAACTGGACCATGTATTATTGTAGGCGGTTTCAATATTATAAGGGAGGATTCAGAATTCTGAGGTGGAAGACCTCGCCAGGGAGCGGCAATGGAGGATTTTAATTGCTGGATTTATCATTGTGGACTGATTGAAATGAAGTCTTTGGGAAGGAGGTTATCTTGGTGTAATGGGCAGAGTGGTCTTTCAGAAGTTGGGCGAAACTGGATAGGTGTTTCTTGAATGCTAGCTACTTGACAAGATTTCCTAATGTGACAAATTGCTATTTACCGAGATCAACATCTGATCATTCGCCCATGTTCATGGAATTTCAGTCAGATCCTTTCAGTTATGGAACTTCATTTAAAATTTTCCTGAAAATTGATGCATGAGAACTCTCTTTGGGCTAATTTCTTTCGTAAGAAATATGTTGGGAACAAACCTTTCATGCTACTTGGTCCTCAAAAGGGTACAAGGTTTTGGTGTGTGCTTGTTAAAAGTATTCCTATTGTCTTGAGTAATTCTAAATGGAAACTCAAAGAGGGAAATGTACTCTTCTGGTATGATAAGTGGTTGGAACAAGGGCCTTTTGTTGAAACATTTTCAGTGATCGAGCAACCTCTATCAAAAGTTAAGTAATGCAACCTTGAAAGTGGATGGGATGAGGCTCTTTTAGAAAGGCTGGTGGGTATTGAAACAACAGAGAGGGCTCTCAATATCCTTGCAAAATGTAAAGAGGGAGAAGATATGATAATTTGGACCAAAGTTGAAAGTGGGAATTTTACCACCAAATCAACTTGGAAATGTATTTGGGTAAGAGGTCGTACTGTGGAGGGGCATAAGTGGATATGGAATAATATGCTACCTAAAAAATTATCTGTACTAATGTGGAAGGCATGGCATGGTGCACTAGTAGTGGATGACAGAATTAGGCGGATTGAGATTCCTCTGGTTTCGAAATGCAACTGTTGTAGCCAAGGAAAGTATGGAGATCTAAATCATGCTTTATTTGATGGAGAGATTGCAGCTGAGGTTTGGAAAAAATGTGGTGCTATTCTTGGCTTGCCGATTGGAAGAACATGGCATGAAACATGCCTTATTTGGTTTCAGAGAGCTTCAAATTCCTCTCAAATAGGTGTCATCCTGGGATTACTGCCTACTATCATTTCTTGGAGATTATGGGCTAGAAGATGCTCTGCACGTATGGACGGTAAAGCTGAGTCAGTTCAGGTGTTATGGCATTCTATCAAACAATGGATAGGCGTGATCTGTCAAGGAATTTCTAAGCTAATAAAGTTTACTCAAGCCGATTCTTACATTCTTAACAATCTAAATAGTACTCCAATTCCTATTCACAACAACCAATCCAACTAATATCAGGGTCCAAGCCATCATAGGGTAGAGTGAAATTAAACACAGACGGGAGTAGTCTAGGGAATCCAGGAGCTTCAGGGCTGGGGGAGTGATTCAGGATATGCAGGGTTCTTTGTTGTTGGCATTTTCAATGAATCTAGGATATGGTGATTGTACCCGAGTTGAATTGAGGGCTTTGTTGGAGAGAGTTAAACAATGTAAAAGATTAAATTTATCATTAGTTGAGATCGAAATGGATTCGAAGGTTATACTGTCATGGTTGCAGAAAACTAGATGCGGCATCTGGTATTAGGAGGATTATTGGGAGGAACTTCAAGACTTGCATTCAACACTGGACTACAAGATTTCTCACATTCATAGGGAAGGAAATGTTGTTGTGGATTGGTTAGCTAGATGAGGTGCAAGGGAAGGAGATGTGGAATGGAAAATCATGAGTGAGCTACCTCCTCTGTTGCAGGGCTTGATCAGAGTCGACAAATGGGGTCTTCCTTCAATTTTGTGCAAGAGTTATGGTGCTGGGTTTCAAAGTGGAGGTGGATTGTGGGATTTCAGCAGAGTATAGCAAGTCATTTTGGCTCAAGAGGCACATTGCATGGTTTTAATCTTAAGGTGTAGTTTTTATTCTTTTACAGCTTGTTTTGGTCAATTAGTGGATTGTATAGGATATTTATTTTTTTTTTACTTTTCAATTGTTTGTGATAATTGGGTTAGGTTTTTTAGGTTTATTTGTAAACCCCAAGTGTCCTGTTTGTTACCACAAGATTCCTCTGCCATAAGTGAGGGCGATCAATCAAATTGGGGTACTGTCCTCTTCTATAAAAAAAGAAATCAGGAGAAATTTTATAAAGAGGCAGACAAATAGTACTAGAAAGCAATAGCATATCTCATTTCTTATGAGGTCCCTAACATTGAGAAGAAGAGAGGTAAGAAAGATCACCAACACCAAATTTATGTGTTATTTCGAATAGAAATTCATGGGAGCCCCTCAAGAAATTTAGAGCAAGAATTTAAGCCGTTGGAAAATGTTGGTGGTGATTACGAATGTGTCTCCACTTTAGAGGATCATGAGAATGAAGTAAAAAGTGTTTCATGGAATGCACCGAGGACGTTCCTTGCAGTGTGTGGCTGAGACGAATCGGTTTGGATTTGGGAAATGCAGTCTGCCAACGAGTTCAAGTGTGTTTAGATGTTGCAGGGACATACTCTAAAGGTTAATAGTGTTTAGTGGCAGCCAACTATGGATGTTTGGTTCGCTTGTAGCTACGATAACACCATTAAGGCTTGGGCAGATGAAGCTGAGACAATAGAAGAATTTAGCAATACTCTTAGTGGTAAGTACATTTTTCTTATCCCAAATTTTAATTTCTATCAAGATTTGGGTGCAAAGTATATCACTGAAGGCAATTTTGAGATATTTAAAACCATTCACGCTTCTCTTGTAATCTTTGGCGGAGGGTAATGGAGAAAACTGCTCTTAGTAGATACAAATGTAGCCCTTCAGTTGCTCAAGGAATTGCTAATTAGGGCTGTTTCTAAGTGGTATGGGATAAAACTGCTAAAGCTTAGGGAATATCACTTGATAGAGGAACAAATCTAGTGGCACTTTGATAGAGGAAGAGGAGGAAATCATGTGGAAAATTATTTGGTAAATAGAACTCTACTGTGGGAAGTTGCAATTTTGGTAATCATGCTTCCTATACATCTCAATGGCTCCAACAAAAATTGCTTTAGAGATCGATTGAAATGGGATTCACGTTTAAAGATTGCTTTAGGGAGCCTGCCAGAAGTAGTACTAAGGTTTCACGGATCTTTACCTAGTTATCACCCTGAAACTCTACTTGTGAAAATAAATCCAGGGAGTGGGAAACGTGCATATATGGCTGCAAGTTTTATTAAGAAGAAGGGAGAAGGGAAATGTGAATCGACCTTGATAATTCATATTGTGTTTCCGAATGTATATGGTAAAATGGGTAGGCCTTGGAATAAAATTATGGATTTTGTTGAGATGCGGTGTATACCTCAGCTGTTGGTAGTTTTAACTTCAAGTTGATTGGTCATTTTTCTGGAGTGGGATCCTCTAAAAAGATGGTGTCCAAAGCCATTCAAGGAAATGGAGAAGGGAGAGAGCAAGAATTTTACAAATGGAAGAGGGATTTTAACTTGAACAAATTCCAAGTTGGTGTTCTATTTTCTGCCCTTGTGGTTGGACTTCCTGTAACTGCTCCAATAATTGAATCCTTGTTGCAGTTCAAGAATCATATGCTTATTATATACGGGCTTCTGAGGCACTGGGTTGCACACCTTTTATGTGATAGAAACATAATTTTAGTTGTTCTTGCCTATCTCGATGTTGTTTATGAGATTATGAATTCGAGGAGATCTTTCAGAGCTTTGCAATGGTGACCTAATAAATTGTGGGAATAGTTGTAACAAAGGGGGTCGTACAATTAATAATTCTATAAATAAGGTTGATCCAGAAAATGGCCTGAAGTTTAGTTTATCAATTTCAAGGGCAACTGGTAATTGATATGAGGATGTGGATGAGATGGTGTTTCTGGATGGGGAAGGGGATGAAGGTGATGTTCATATACAACCAAATTCACAAGAAGCCACTCCCTTATTATTCTTTGAGTGCTATAAACCTTGTGGACAAGGTTCTTTAAGGGGGGACAATGTTATGACCCTCCATGGTAGTGAAGATAAGAATAGCAGTTGTCGAGGAATGGAGAAGAAGCAAGCTAGGTGGTGTCATTCACTAGATGGAGAAGAAGCAAACTAGGTGGCGTCGTTTACTGCTATGGTCCAGACGATGTCGTTTTACCTAAATAAATGAAGTGCTGTGTTTTATTCAGTGCAGTACACTCACCTCCTGTGTGTACCTGCTAGGAATATAATTAGTTAAAGTTTGTTATTTCCTGTTATGTATTTTCTGACGTCTAGGGATATAAGAAGGGAAGGGAGGGGAAATTATGGATCATCTAGTATTTGGAGAATTATTATAGACAGTAGAGTTTTCTTGGAGGAATTGGGGACCTCAAATACCCCAAGGTGTAGCCATTTTCATCTTCAACCTCTTGTGACTCTCTCATTCTCATTTTATCAAACAGTTTATATGCATTCTGTTGAACACTGTAGCACTCACTAGTCCATTTCCACACCATTTCCTTATTACAACATTGGGAAGAATAGCAAGGTTCATTACAGATTAGCCATTGGACCACCCAGGAGACTCTTGGTGTCACTGTCGTGCCCTGCTCCTAGTCTTTCTCCACCTCAAGTAGCACACTCCACTCCCCAATGCCCACCACCCTCACGGAAGCAACCAACACCAAACACATGGCCCTTGCCATAAAAACAGAGCACTTCCCTTCCCCCATCGTGAGCTGTAGTTGCACCACCAGATCTTTCGTGTTGTTAGAAAATATAATAAAATAGATAAGGAGATGGAGAAGAGAGAATGAGGGAAATAGATTTTGAGGGCTACATCTTTGCTATTATTATTTTTTTTTAATACATAACATATGCCCCAATTTATAGGTGAATGAGGCTAGAGAAAGAATGGAAATAAAACAAATCAATAATATTGATGTGATGCCCCAAATTTTCGCTAAGATTCCAATCATAATTCTTGTGGATATTATTTATCTATTTATTTATTTGGGTTATTGGCCAAGTGTTGGAAGAATTCTTTAGGCCACTTTCTATTTTTGTTGGATTGGATCTTAGAGTTCTAAGTTAAAAAGCCCACAAGAGAAAAATAGAAGAAAAGACCCATAGGAATTCAGCCCATTAAGGACTTTGGCTTTGAAAGACTCGAGTTTACTCTCTAGACAAGGATGACACTTGTCAAGCATGCATTGGATTTCTAGAAGAAAGAGTGGAAGAAGCAAGGGAGGATTCGACTTGTCTTGGGAAAGGGCAAAATCTTGCATAGGGAAGTAGAACCTAGGGAAGAAGCACCTAGGTTAGCACATTGGTGCCACTTGACAAACATGTTAGAAGGTTTCTAGAAAAAGCTAAGGAGATGGAGGAGGATGATGGGTTCGGTCACCACACACTCACACACTCTTCACACGCCACATGTCTCACATGTACACCTCACATCTAGATTCGATGAACCTAGATGTAAAAATGGATGAGAAAAATGAGGGAATATGATTTCGGGAACCCCAATGGACTACACAAGTACCAACAAGATTTTTGTGAGTTCCAAGGAGTTGTGCACGCCTACCTAAGTTATTTTCTGACATTTTGCCATTTGTCATTCATGCATTAGTAGGGGAAAAAGTTCTAGGAGGAAGTGGAAGAGAAAATGCATGAAAATTACCCTTGTACCCCTTGGATTTCGGCCACCACATTGCCACATGTCATTTTTGAGTTCTTGAGAAGCATAAGGAAGTGGGAGAGCCACCTAGGGAACATGCATAGGAAGAAGAAGCTTTTTGCTTAGGGAAGAGTAAGGGACATGCTTGAGAAAAAGGAAAAGACACATGGGAAAATGAAGATGTGCATGGGGAACATGTGCCCACATCCTACATGCCTTTTGCCACTTGGAAAGCATGCACAAGTCTACAAGGTTCAAGCCTAGGGTTAGAATTGATCAAATGTCAATTCTGCCCAAGAGATTCATTGAATCTAGACAATATGGGGGAGCATACCCAAGGAGCCTCTTAGGATTTCGAATTTGACAAGATGTCATGCCACATGTCACTCATGCAAAGGATCTTTTGGATTTCCCAATGAGGGGCAAAGGAGGGGTTTTGACATATGGTGTCCATGCAAGGATATTCTTAGATTTCCTAGGAAAGTGAAGATGATTTCAAATTTCCAAGGAGCCATGCCACCTGGCAAGATTATTCTTTTCAATAATACTTTTGTGTTCTCTATAGCCTAGCAAAAGGCACCATTTGTCCCACATGCATCAGAAAAGGTGCCACTTGTCCCACATGCATTAAAGAAGGCGCCATTTGTCCTACATGCATAAGAAAAGACACCACTCGTTCTACATGCATAAGAGAAAGCGGCACTTGTCCTACATGCATCAGAAAAGACACTACTTGTCCTACATGTATCATAGATGGCACCACTTGTCCTACATTCATCAGAAAAGACATAACTTATCCTTCCTGCAATGAGTCACTAGCAACCAATGTGATTTTGTTGGAGAACTCTATATAAAGGGAGAGGAGTCACACGCCCAAGGGCTTTTCGGATTTTACATGCTCTCATTCTCTCCACACTCTCTTACACGACCACTTAGAGATTTCCTCCACTTTCTCACACTTTCCTTCATACCAAACAAGGGAGGCTTGTTTAAAGAGAGGGATTTCGGCGTTTACAGTGAGGAACCACAGTAAGAACTCAGTTTCCTTTTGTTTCTACACACACATATCACATATTCAACTCAAGATGAGATTTGAACCTCAATTTCCACACTTGTTCATGGGAAATGAATATGGTGAAACACACACAATTTCCACACTTGTTCATGGGAAAGTGTAGAAAACCAAAATTTTGAAGGAACAAATCCTCTACACATTCGGCCATACTCATGTATTTTCACACTTATTCGAGATTAGTCGAAGATACAAGGAAGTTGAAGGGTTTCTTGATTCAAAATCCTAAAAGCCGATTGGTTTGGGATTTCTTAAGCCTTAGTGATAACCCTAGAAAACCTCACACACTCAAGAATACGGATTAGGGTTTTGGAACCCTTATTCTAACGAGTTATATTTCGATTTTCAGCTTGCTATTTATTTCATTTCATGAATTTTTGTAAGTATACACTCAACCTACTATTGGTTAATACTTGTATATGATTGTGTAAATCTTTTCATTACCATATTTGTCTTGGTTGCTATTTCTTGATTGCTTGTTTGATTATGTTAATGTGATCTTATATCAATCTATGGAAGGAATTATGTGCTTTGAAATTGTGATGAAGATGCCATTAAATACTTGTATATGTTTCAGTTTTCATATGTTTAAGAATGATGGAATATGTATCATGATATTTCGGCCATACCATGTCTTGACTGATTCGGATCTTAGTCAAATGTTATGATTTCATGCATTGTTTTACTATGCTTTGATCCCTATGTTATTTGCTTGAAGATTGGAACATGTTTAAGTGATGAATTTCATGATTTTTACCCCTATGTGTTTCGGCCTATGCAAGTTCTTATGATTCCATGAATGTGTTTGGATGTTTCATGTGTTTCATGTTATTTTGCCATGAATTGAACATGCTATGTTTGGTTACTTCATGCATGACATTCCATATGTCACATGTCAAGTATAAGTACATATATCTTAAGTTCAATGTCACATGCATTTGGGGAAAATGTTTTTAAAGAAAAGTGTTTTTCAATGAAAAGAGTCTATACGGTTTATCACGACCCCAAGTACTAGGACGAGGGATTGTCCTAGTTGAACTCCTCTATCCACTCTGGAGTGCTTAAGAATGGAATGGTAACCTCTGGGTCGACAAAGAACAGTCAACGACCCTCGAATGGATTCTTTTTGAAGGATGCCGGAGTGAGGAAGCACCTAACGCTAGTGGGTGCATAACACATGTAACTCGACGAAGTAAGGTCAAGTTAATATGATTCTCTATTTTTGACGTATTCATCATGGTGTACGGACCGTTGATGGTGCGGTAACTAGCAGAAACATGCGGTGTAAGGAGGAGAGTCGTGTTGTGTCTACCCTCTGAAGAAGGATAAGAGCTCATATGATAAGGATCACTTAATGAAAATCTCTTGATATGATAAGGATTACTTGATGCAAATCTTGTGATATGCTCTGATAAGGTAAGTTCTGAATAAGTTCACGTGAATATGAAAGTTAAAAAGTTGTTTTGAAAGCTAAAGTCTTTGTTACAAGTCAAGTTTTGGACAAGTGCATAAGTCAAGTACATGTTCATGCACGCATTTCATGATATACCTCTTGTATGTTTGTGTTAACTATTATATGTTGCTTGTTTACTTGCTGAGATTTCTCGAAATCTTACCGTGGTAGTTCCCACTACCATTCCCAACTCGGAATGGTAGAACCTTTAGCAGGACCAGGAGTAGCGAGTCAGGATAAGGATGAAGGCAAATGATGAGCTCAACCTGGAGGAGAGAACAGATCTAGTCATGACCTACTTGGAGATAGCTTAGATTAGAAAGATGTTTAATGATTTCCTTATTAAGCCCTTTTTAGACAATTCGTGTTATGTTAAAGTGTAAACAAGGAATTTGATACTACATTCCTAAGAAATGTGGTTTAAAGCTATGAATGAAGAAGTTGGGATATTAGTTTATTCTGGTACAACATTTAAATGACTTATTCCGCTGCGATTTATTGCATTCTGCTAGTATACATAGGTGCATTGCATCTTATCTGTCATGTACGAGGGGTATGCAGCCTTGTGTTGTATGTCCCGGCATTTCAGTCACCGTCTAATTCCAAGCGGGGGCTGGGGCCGCCACAACTGATTAATTTACACAATAAACTAAATATGGTAGAGAATAAGTCACATTATCATACATACTAGAATATTATGAATATGTTTTATAATAAGTATGGTAATATTCTAACATTCCCCCTCAAACTCAAGATGATGATGAAGATGTCAACTTGAGTTTGTAAATAAGATCACGTTGTTGACCAAGTGATTGAGACTTGGGGATCTGACTGACGACCCGACAAAAAGTGTCATTATGGCACGTGGCTCAAGTGGACGGCGGGTAGAAATAATTTGATGTACAAGATTGATGATGAAAATGAGGGCAACGATCTATTAAGTGCGTATGAAGCCTCTAGAGGACATGTGATGTGTGAGAAAAAACACCAAATAACATGTTGAATATGAGACTTATTACAAACGGAAAAAACGTTGCAGGATACACTAGGAAATTGGTGTGGGCAAAATGATGTACGAGATTAATGATGAAAAGGAGGGCAAAGATCCATTAAGTATTTAAAAAGCCTCTCGAGAACACGTGTGGTGAATGGAAAAAAAAAAAAAAACAAATAAGGTGATGAACATGAAACTTAACAAAAATGGAAAAAAAAATGTTGAAAGAGAGACACTTGGAAATCGGTGGCTCTTATGCCAAAATATCAACGACAACTCATATCGTCGATTGTTGGTCTGATATGAGAAAAACTCAACTGAAAAAAGGATGTAACTTGTGTGTAAAGAAATTGTTTTGAAATACAAAATAATAAAATAAAATTACAATGAATGAAAATTCAAATGAAACTAGCTTCGATTGCATGGAAATCTTACTCTCTTTAAGAAAATTCAAACCCTTTGCGGTATATAAAGTTTTAAAAGAGCTGGTATAGTAGAGTTCCTCTTGACTTGTCTTTTCTATAATACAACAGTCCAACTGATCCTCGTATAACTTGAACTAACTCTGCACAAGTGATGGAATGCAAAGCTCCTCTAAAAATAATAGATTTCTCTTATCTGAAAAATTCTCAATAATATGTAAACACTACCGTATATTTTCTTTGTAAAACTTCTCACTATACGTAAAGTGATGGACAAAACAGATAGCTTCAACTTTTTCTATTTTTCGTACACCCCAATACTCTACTTGTTAAAGCCTTTTTTTAAAAAAAAAACTATACGTTGGTTTTGTTTTTCAGATCCTATGTGCAGTTAATGCCATGTCCTGCTCCTAGATTCTAGAAAACCACCGAAACAATACAAACGGCTATCTTTTTTCCATACCCATTAAAAACAAATGTAGAAGATTTTCTGCTTTTGTTCGGTTATTCACTTTGATTGCCGAAAATAAATGAATCTGTATAAATCTTCCTCAACAGAAAAAAAAAGAAATGATTCCGTATAATTCTTCCTCAACATAAAAAAATGAAGGTATGCAACAGTCATATAAAAAAACATACTAATAAATGCAATTTATTAAAACATATCAACAAGAAAATAATGATGGACCTTGTGTGCTTTGTAAATAGCAAAGTGAAGGAACACACTTGCCAACAAAATGGAGTATAGACACATCTACGAGAGATAATAAGATCGGGTATTCTATGATACTTACTATGTTAGAAAATATAATAAAATAGAAAAGGATATGAAATAGAGAGCATTTTAAGGAAATTATGGAGAAACCATTTTAAGGTTTATTATTTTATGATACTGTGTTGACGATAAATTTGAGAGAAAATTAGAAGTTTGGTCCCGGAAATATTCTTAGAGTTTAACCATGTAATAATTATTTGTATAAATTACATGGATATCAATTATTTGGGAGTGATGATATTTTATAGCTCTGATGATTTTAGGCTTCATGCAAGTGTAGGTTATTTATGTATTTTGAATTTTAATTATAAGTACGTGCTTAATTAGAAACTTATGTACGATTGTAAATTTATATAAGTTACTTGCTTATTTTATAGATGATTAATTGCGCACTGAAAATATTGGATTAGCTCTACGAGGTAAATAACATTATCATACCCGTACACATATGTATGATAAATGGCGTGATTATCATACATACGTGTAAGGGTATGATAATGTTACTAACATTTTTCAGAATATGCTCATTGTTTTGGACGCTTTTGCCCCTGTTTCTAAAAATATGCTCTGCTAGGGTTCCTTGTGATCGTAGGATTTCGTTTGGAAGCTGCTGCTTCGGTGTGGCTACATGGCAGCCTCTGATGGCCACGCTGTTGGTCGTCAATGCTTCGCCGATCTGATTGCTGTGATTCCACAACCCCTGCCTGACATCACTGTCGCCCCTTGTGCGCCCAAAGTCATGGACAGAGAAATTGTTTTTCAGTTTTCGAAAGAAGAAATCAGTCATTCGGCTGAGCCATTCCGTTTTTCCATTGTGCTCAAGTTCCTTCGGCAGATACCCTCCCTGGATGCTATCCATGCCTTTATTCATAGCCGCTGGGGTATGTCCTCTACCCTGGTGGTTTCTTCCATGAAACTCCCCCGCAACGTGTTCGTAAGGTTGACTACGGAGGCTGACTTTGTGAAAGCTTTGTCTTGTGAGTCATGCGAAGTGAATGGAGTGGCTTATTGTGCGTTTCAGTGGTCTCCAGACTTCAATGAAGAGCAAGAACCATCTAACGTCCCTATGTGGATATTGCTTCCTGGATTACCGCCTAACTTCTACCAAGAATACTTCCTACGAATTTTCACGGCACCTATTTGTCGGTTTATACGTAGGGACAATCCCACTTGTTGTGCGACTCGGACAGATGGAGCTCGAATATGTTTGGAGATGGATGTTGCCAAGGAACCTATTCCTTACTTCTGGATAGGCACTCCTAGATTGCCAACTAGTCGGAAGCAGAAAATTCTCTATGAGACTCTGCTTGCATATTGTGGAAAGTGTAGAGTTCAGGGGCATAATACAAAGACCTGTCGCATGGGGAAACTCATGCATGGTGAGAAAAATCGTGGCCGCAAGAAAGGTGAATCAGATTCTGGTGGAACCAATACTGGCAACATGTAGGGTGGTGAGACGTCACAACCTGTAGCCCTTAAGAAAGAGGCTGCTGAACCGAATGGTGTCACTACTGAACAATCGACTACCAAGGCGTCAACATCCTCTGCCCAGGGGATTAATATTACAGAAGTAGTAGTAAGAGATGAGAATACAGGTGGGGTACTCGCGCCCAGTGATATTATGGACCAGGGGGGGTGCTTGGGCCTAGTGAGGATGTAGATAACCTTTTGAACCTCAAACCAATTTTTTCTTTCAGTTTTGCAGAGCCAAACCCTCTGATTTTGGAGGAATCACTTAACATTGATCTAGAACCCAACCCCTGTTTGGAAGATGTAAATCTGAATGAGAACCCGAAACCTCTGCTAGATGATATAGTTTTAGAGCCCGATCCTGATATTCCTCCGGAAGTTCTCCCTCAGGACAAGGACTATCAGTCAGACCCTGAAGGCAAAAATACCAAGAAACAATATCAGAAGAAGAAGTTCGAGAAAGTGAGAAGTCCTCTTCGAGTCCTTACCCATTCCTCTACCTTGCCCTTATGAGCGACTCCTTCATTGCTTGGAATGTCCAAGGCATTGGCACCTCTCGGCGTTGTTTAAAAAATTTAGTTTGTTAGTTCAAGCCTAAGCTTGTAGCGGTTTTGAAATTGTTCCAAACTCTAGACAAAGCTCTTCGATTGATGCATTCTTTACATTTTGATTCATTTACCTCTAATGTAGTTGATGGTGGTAAAATCTGGATTTTTTGGGACAATGTTCTTGATTTACAAGTGGTGTGGACAAGCTTGCAGTTTATTTCTCTTCGTGTGAACACAGGGTCTTATCAATTTTTGTGTAACATTTTCTATGCTAAGTGAAGCATGTATGAGAGGAAAAGTTTGTGGGAGGAGCTCAGTTCTTAGTCTATGGGTTCGGAACCTTGCCTCTTTGCTGGAGAGAAGGGGTGGTTATCCACGACCCAATGTGGTGATGGAGGATTTCAATGCCTGGATCCACTAGGGTGGTTTGGTCTAAATGCAATTGAAGGGCAGAACATACTCATGGTGCAATGGGCAGTCGGGTATTGCTCGTTCTTGGGCGAAGTTAGATCGGGTATTCATGGATGTTTATTTGCTCTCTTCTTTTCCGAATGCAATCTGTTCATATCTTCTGCGCACTACGTCTGACCACTCTCCTATGGTTATTGAGCTTAAGATGGATCATTTCTCTTATGGCCCCTCACCTTTTCGTTTTCAACAAATGTGGGTGGACCATCACCAGTTTTTAGTGTGTTCGCCAGACGTGGTCTGCGTCTGTTGTTGGTCATGGACTTACTAAATTGGCAGCCAAGTTGAAGAATACTAAGGTTGCTTTGCGGGAATGGAATAAATAGATTTTTGTCCGTACCACTATGCATATTAAATCTTTGGAGAGTCACATTCAAGAGCTTGAAAATAAGCTACATCAAAGCTGGGATGAAGCAACGGAGAGGGACCTTCTTGTCTTGTCTTTGGAACTAGATATTTGGCTTCGTCGTGAAGATACAAGATTGGCTCGAATGTCTAAGTTAAAATGGCATATGGAAGGTGATCAGAACACGAATTTTTTCCATGCTTGCCTTGCCAATAAACAGCATAAAAGAGTGGTGGAAATGAGGTGTTCGAATGGGGTGGTTTTCAATTTGCCGGAGAGTATTCATCAAGGGGCTGTAGATTTCTTTTCTAATTTTCTGCAAGGCATGCCAACTAGATCACTACCTGACTTATCGACTCTTATTTCACCTGTTATTTCAGACTCTGATAGTTTTATTCTGTGCTTAGTTCCTACTATGAATGAAGTTTTCTCAGCTCTTTCTTCTATCCCTTCTAATAGTGCTCCGAGACCTGATGGGTTTGGTTTGGGTTTTTTCAAAAGTTGTTGGGAGGTGGTGAAAGAGGATGTCTTGGAAGCCATATCTGACTTTTTTGTTTCTAAACAGCTTCCAAGATTTTTTACAGCTTCTTTTTTTGTCTTAATCCCAAAGGTTGATATACCTTATGGATTTGATAAGTTCAGGCCTATCAGTCTTTGCTCGGTTTTTTATAAAATCTGCTCCAAGATCATTGTTAATCGCTTGACAGGTCTCCTCCCAAGAATGATATCATGGGAACAAGGCGCTTTCATCCCGAGAAGAACTATCTTTGAGAATATTAGTATTACGTAGGACATGGTTGAATATGGCTAAGGCTTATGATCAAGTGGACTGGTCTTTTCTTCTGGAGGTTTTTTGCTGTTTTGGCTTCTCTCCTAATTTTTGTGATCTTATCAGAGTCTGCATCTCGACTCCTTGGTATTCTATTATGATGAATGGCACTATAAAAGGCTTTCTTCAAGGGGGTCGTGGTTTGCGTCAGGGTGACCTCCTCTCCCCCTCTTTATTTGTTATTCTACAAGAAGTCCTCTCTCGACTCATCAAGCAAAGTGTGAAGGCTCGAAAATTTGGTCAATTCTCGCAGGCCCGAGGTACGCCTATAATTTCTCATCTTATGTATGCTGATGATGTGGTGCTTTTTTCTAATGGTAGCTCTAAAGTCATCAGGGAGATTTTAACTGTGCTTCATAAATATGAAAATTGGTCGGGACAATGCATTAATCATTCTAGATCTTCCATTTACTGCTCTCAAAAAATCCCCTCAGCTTGTAAGAGTTTATTATTAAGAAAGACTGGATTTTCAGAAGGATCTTTCCCCTTCAAATATCTTGGCGTGCCTATTATTTTGGGCCGACTCAAACAGGTGCATTTGGAAGATATGGTGTCTAAATTTCAAAAGAAAATATCAGGCTGGAAAATGAAAATTCTTTTGGCGGGTGGTAGACTTATTTTATTGCCGCATGTTCTTTCTAGTATGGCCCTCCATCTCTTTGTAGTTATACAAGTCCCTCAATCCACTATCAAAACCATCCATTGTATGATGAGCACTTTTTTATGGGGGAAGGTAAATGGTAAGGGTAAGAAAAAATGGGTGGCCTAGAATTCTATCTGTCGTCTTGTGGAGGAAGGTGGCTTGGCCCTAAGGAATCTTGGTGATATGCAACAGGCCCTTCACACTAGTTTTGCTTGGAATCTTATTCAAGGTAACTCTTTATGGGCCAATTGTTTTAAGGGTAAGTATGTGGGTGCTAAGCCTTGGACCCTGGTTGATCCAACTAAGGGTACTAGGTTTTGAAAAATTATTGCTAAAACTCTTCCTTTTGGTTTTGGACAACACTAATTAAGTAGCGCCTAAAAGAAGGAAATGTTTTCTTTTGGTATGATAAATGGTGGGACAGAGGTCCTTTAGCTAATGATATGCATATTGTGGGTAATCCTCTCCTTAAAGTTAAGGATTGTAAATTATCTAATAGTTAGGATGTGGATTTTATTCTCCAGTTAGTGGGCCCAGATAATCTGGATGGTATTTTAGAGGATATTTGTAAGTCTAAACCAGGTTTGGATGTGTTGATATGGACTAATAATGATAACAGCTTGTTTTCTACCAAGTCGGCTTGGGATTGTGTTTGTATTAAGGGTGGCACTCTTAAAGGGCATTCTCGGATGTGGCATAAAAGTCTTCCTCTTAAGATGTCCATCAATATGTGGAAAGCTTTTTTTGTTTTTTCTAAAAAGATAAAAAGAGTTGGAAGCCACTCACATAGCAGCCCCATCCCAAGTTTATTGAAGAAAAACCTCACTTATGGTAGAGGAATACCGTGGAACAAACAACATATAACCCAAAACCAAATATCCAACAAAACGCAAAACCCAAAACCAGGAAAAAAACTATGGAAAACTTAGAAATCATTACTTCCTTATGGAAGGAAATCCCAAGGCATCTAACCTAATAATGCCCTCAAAAGCCTCGGTATGCAATCACCAGGAAGAAAAATCCTATTTAGACCCTCCTCGCATTTCCTTGCCAAATAATCCGCAACTTTGTTACCTTCTCTAAATTGATGCACCACTAGGAATTGAACTCCATCTAGTTCCTGAAGGAGAGAGTCCCAATAATCCCAAAGATACCACTACCTTAGAATCGCACTCCAAAATAACATTTCGACAATCCATTTCTTTACATAGCCGAAC
Organism: Juglans regia; assembly: GCF_001411555.2. Lineage (NCBI taxonomy): Eukaryota > Viridiplantae > Streptophyta > Magnoliopsida > Fagales > Juglandaceae > Juglans > Juglans regia. The sequence goes on along the minus strand of NC_049911.1, from coordinate 16,353,776 downwards.
CCCTTGAAGTAAAGCTCTTAATTCAGCCTCATTGTTGGTTCCGAACCCATAGTGAGCAGAAAAACCTGCCTTCATCCAACCCCTATGGTCCCGCAAAACTCCACCCCCACCACAATTCCCTGGATTGCCACGACAACTGCCATCCACATTCAATTTCCACCAGCCCACAGGTGGTTTTAACCATACAACTTGCATTGGTTTACATACTACCTGTTCCGGAATGTTCATTTCCAAAGCCTTAAAAACCTGTGATTCAACCTTGGAGACCTTCTTATCATGCAAATTATTTACCAGAATACCCAGCCATATCCGAACAGCTCTCCAAATCTCCATTGCGCTGGTATGTACTCCCTCCATACTGGCTTGACAACGTCGACACCATAATTTCCAAGTAATGATGCTTGGTAACAGGCCAATTAAAATGCCCTTCTGCGTTCCTTTTTTCGCACACGCCATCCAAGCCTCCACTCGATGCCACCAGGTTCTGGTTTGTACACCAACGCCCAGCGCCAGTGAAGCAAAATGCCAAACCTGTTCTGCAATCTCCCCAGTAGCAAGCACATGATCTAGTGTTTCGATTTGTGGGGATTGAAAGCAGTTACACTTTGAAGCCATAACAACTCCACGTGACTGCACCTTAGTATCCATAGCTAAGAATTTAAAACGAGCCCTCCACATGCAAATTGATATTTTCTTCGGCAAATATTTACTCCATATCCAATCCATCCAACCATGATGATCTCCTCTCACTAGGATTAACTCCCATGCACTGGCTATTGTAAAATCTCCCCCCAAAGTAGGTTTCCAGATTAAAACATCTTGCCCAGGGCGCCCTACACCAATTTCACTCATCACCTCAGCCGCCAACTCCTCACCAATTAACTCTAACAGTCCCATGAATTCTCAACCCACATGTCTTTAATTTGTAATGAAGGCCTACTAACTACCCCCACCAAATTGCATAAAGGACCATTCGAAAACCACCTATCATACGAGAAGGACGAACTCCCCTCTCTCACTCTAGCTTTGGTAGCCTCACAGACATCATGCATAACTGAGACTATAGAACTCCAAATTCTCAAACTGTTGCTCCGAGCTACTAGTAACGAAGCATGCTATCCTCTTCCGTACTTTGATGCCATGAACCGAGTCCACAATGAGTCCACCGACAAAATACGCCAAGCCAATTTCATGTGCATTGCTTTTTGAATTTCTAGAAAATTCCTCAAACCCAGACCACCCTCTTCTGTTGGCTTACTGATCCGAGACCACGCACACCACTTCATTTTTGCTTTCCCATTCTTCTCTCCCAAAAAAAACGTGGCTAGAATTGAATTAATTTTTTTTATCACAACTTGAGGAACGTTCATCATAGCCAAACAATGGGAAGCCATACTAGATAGTACGTGTTTGAGTAGAACCAATCGCCCCCCTTGCGACAGAAGCCTTGCCTTCCACCCCGACACCTTAGCACGAATTTTTGCAACCAAATGATCCAGGTGAAAGGCTTTCAAGCACCCACATATCAACGGAACCCCCAGATACATGACTAGGAAATTACAGGTGCAAACCCCGTTAAACGCACCAAACCACCCTGCCTAGCAGCACTAATATGTGATGAGGAAAAAATTGCCGACTTCTCTTTACTAACCCGTTGGCCTGACCAATGCTTGTAGCATGATAAAATAGATCCCAATCGTCTCAGAGATCTTTTTTCACTATTCAAAAAAATTAGAATATCATCTGCATATAACAGATGAGACACCAACGGTGCCCCTCTAGGAGGATAATACTTACCAATACGACCCTCCTCAAATTCTTTCCGAAGAAGCCTTGAGAACACTTCTTGCATCAAAATAAATAAATAAGGAGACAAAGGGTCACCTTGCCGTAGGCCTCTCTTGGACTTGAAAAAACCTTTATAAGACCCATTCATCATCACCGAATACCAAGGGGACGTCACACATTCCTTCACCAAACTACAAAATTTTGTCGAAAAACCAAAGCTAGCCAGGACATTTAATAAAAAATCCCAATGCACCCTATCATATGCCTTGGCCATATCCAACTTTACCATCACATTTCCTCCAACTGTCTTCCTCTTCAATGCATGAACCATCTCCTGAGCAAGAGTTATGTTTTCAAAAATACTACGACTCGGAATGAATGCCCCCTGTTCAGCCAAAATTAGTCTATGCAGAAAACCCGTCAAACGATTCACCAAGATTTTCAAAAAAATCTTGTAAGCCATAGAACATAGACTTATTGGCCTGAATTTCTCAAAACTCTTGGGATCCAGCACTTTCGGAATTAATATAATATATGATGAAGTATAGTACCTTGATAACAGAGAACCCGCAAAAAAATCACTTGCGGCCTCCACCACCTCTTCTTTCACAATATGCCAACAAGAAATATAAAAAGAGGAACCATACCCATCCGGACCAGGGCTACTATGCTGTAGAATCGAGAAAACGACCTCTTTCACTTCCTCTTCTGAAGGCATGCGGCACAAAATTGAATTATCCTCCTCAGATATTTCTAGGCCCAAAAGAGTAGATAGATCTGTGTGTTCAATCTGCGGCATCTCTATAAGAAAATTAGTGAAGTAATCCACCGCCCCCAAGTGCACCTTCTTTGGTGAATCCAACAAAGTACCATCCGCCAACCTCATATGAGAAATGACCGAACCACGCTTACTCTGCGATACAACCGCATGGAAAAACTTGGAGTTCTGATTACCTTCTTTTAACCACTTATTCTTTGCTAATTGGGCTAGACGACTCTCCTCTCGCTTCTCGCAAATATCAATCTCCAATTTAGTGACAATATAATTGGCTTCAATTTCTTCTGAATATCTAGACTGCAATTGGGCTTCCAAAACTGCCATCCTCGCTTCTAGCTCCTATATAATCGTTTCCACTCTTCCAAACACAGATTTATTCCATATCCTCACTTCAATTTTGCCGCTAGCTTAACCATTCCTGAGCCCAACGTAGGCTGTTCCCATGTCTCCTCTACCAACCTTTGAAATGAATCATGAGAGCAGCACATTTTTTGAAACTGGAAAGGAGAAGGCCCGTACCTTGTATTAACATGGGATAAACGAATCACCATGGGACTATGGTCCGATGTCTTTCGTTTAATATACTCCATCTGTGCCAAATTAAACGGTCCGAAAAAGCCACATTCATAAGAACGCGGTCAAGCCTCACCCACTTTCGTGCAGCCCCCTCCTGCCCATTATGCCAGGATAGAGGATTTCCATGATAATTCAGCTCCACTAGACCACAGTGATCAATACACATATTAAAATCATCCATAGCTTGAGCAGCTCTGGGACAACCCCCCACACGTTCCCGGTCCTCTAGTATAATTTTAAATCCCCCATAACAGTCCACGGAGAACTAGTAGACCTACAACCAACCAAACTCTCCCATAACTCTCTTTGACCCATCTGAGTGCATTTAGCGTAAACGAATGAAACGAACGTCCGTGTCCCATCGAGCAAAAACCATCCCGTAATCATCTGTGTTGACACACTAACAACCACAAATTCATATGGAGCTCTCAACAAAATCCAGATTTTCCCCCTACACCCTCGTTTGAATAAAAACCATCGAAACCCAGCGAGTTGACTAAACGTTGAAGTTTATCTATTCTCGCAAAAGGCTCAAATAACGCAACAATATATCCATTATTTTTCCGAACCAAACTACGCAACACACGTTGAGAACTGCCCAACCCCCTTATATTCCATGCAATGATGGACTCTGTCATAGATTAAGTTTATTGAGACGGGTAGACACCTGCTGAGATTGACGGAGCACAAGATTTTTTTGTTTAATACCTTCACCCTGTTTCAGAGCATTATCAGAATCATATCCTTTATGTGGAACGCTTGGTATATAGCCCTGAGCATGGATCATCATCTTCGCCGTATTGGCATTCCTATTACCTCTCGTTGTGATTGTTGTGCTAACGGTCACTATGAAGACCAAAATCTTGTTTTGTTTGCAGGTGACATTGCTACCACTGTTTGGCATCATTTTGGGGCTAGTCTTGGTATTCTGAATGGCTGCAGCTGGAAAGATACGTTGCAAACTTGGTTTCGTCATGCAAAATTATCATCTCAAATTGGCATTATTGTGGGTTTTCTTCCGGTGGTTATTACTTGGAGACTCTGGCGGAGGCATTGTTTGGCGTGTATGGAGGGATGCTTTGAAACTGCCTCTGACATCATTCACTTTGTTCGTCAGTGGATTAGTCTTATTTGTCGTGATATGCATGCTAGTTCTCACATTTCTAGTTTTGATTTGCAGGTACTTGAGAGTTTGCATGTCCAGCCTAGTTTCCCTCCAGTTCGGCGTTGCAAAGCTATTACTTGGCAACGGCCTCCGGTAGGTTGGGTTAAACTAAATACAGATGATAGTAGTTTGGGTAACCCGGGTGCCTCTGGTGTGGGTGGGATTATTAGAAATTATCATGGTAAGTTAATTCATGCTTTTTCTGCGTTCATTGGTACAAGCTCTAATAATCAGGCAGAGCTTTTAGCTTTCCTTCATGGGCTCTAGGTTTGTAAATCTCTATACTTCAATTATGTGGAAATTGAACTTGATTCTATGACTGTTATTTCTTGGTGGAGGAGTAAAAGATGTGGGGTATGGTATCTGGAGGATTTTTGGGAAGAAGTTCTTGATATTATGAGTTCCATGACTTGTTCGATTCACCATGTTTTTTGTGAGGGAAATAAAGTTGCAGATTGGTTAGCCAAGCATGGGGCTTCTTGTAGTGATTCAGTTTTTTTCCACTTGACGAAGACTCCCACCTTATTCGCATGGACTACTCTGGGATGCCTTCGCTTAGTATTATTTAGTCTCGTTTGTCTTTTGCTTGAGGTTTTGTTGTTCTTGTTTTTATTTCATCTTGTTTGGTTTCTTTTGGCATGCTGGGTTTATTTTGTACCACAGATGCTTGATTTGTAATCACGTTTTTCCTCTACCACAAGTGAGGGTTATTAATAAAATTGGGAGAAAAAAAAAAGAAGATAAATGGCATGTTTTTCATAAAAGTATTATTTATGCATGCCATTCTTTGGAAGCCTTTTTTACATACCTAACTCTTGAAGTAAATGAGTTTTGACTACCATTTATAAATGTTATGATTTTATGCATAAGTCTCATGTTAGTTTGCATGACACATGCATGAAGATATTTTATAAAAGTATGATTTTATGTGAGGAATCTTGTATCAAAATATTTATGACAAGTCATTATTTTATGTGATGAGTTATGCATCAAAATGTTTTATGAAAGGTCATGATTTTATGTAAGGAAACATGTATGATAACATTTTATGAATAATCATAATTCCATTTTAAATCTATGATATATGTGATGCCCCCAGATTCCACTTGGGATTAGACGAACATTTGAAGCGTCGATACATACAACACAAAGTTATATGTCCTCGTTCATGACAGATAAGATGCAATATTCCTAATATGCATGTAGTAGTATGCAATATTCGGAATGGATAATTTTTTTGAGCAATACTATGCGCCAAACTAAAGAATCCCAAATACTTAAAACATGATCGATACATACTGAAAGGACAAACTCCATTGATTACAGGACGGGTCTCAGAAGACTGTAATCTCAAAAACATAGGAGATTGAGCTCCATAATTACATTACTAAAAATATAGTTATTAGGCTAGTTCATCGAGCAACTCGCGTAACTTGACCAATGATGCCATAATACTATCCAAAAAAACTAACTAAGGAGGCCACAAGGTCCATGTCGCATCGACGCTGCCTAATCAACCTCCTTCAATCTACTCATTCCCTTTCCTGGTCCTAACACATCTCCTACCATTCGGAGAGAATGGTAGTTAGGACTACCACAATGAGTTTTGAATATAAATTCTAGCAAGTTAACAGAGAACTTCAATATAGGTTAGAGCCCGTTTGGATATAGAGGTGAGATGAAACTGTTCATCGCATCTCATCTCATCTAATTTTAACTAATAACTCACTGCTATTCACAAACCATTTCAACTCGCCTCATCTCATCTCACTATCCAAACGGGCTCTTAATGATGCATGGATAACAGTAAAGGCATGAATGCATAATCAAAGTCATAAGCAAGTTTAAAATAACTTGACGTATAACATGGCATAAACTGACATGACTTGAACTGAAACGTGAACTGAACTTGAAACTTGACATGACATAAACTTGATCTAAATAACATGATCTTGAACTGAAACATGGACATAACGTGAACTTGAAACATAACTAAATGTGAACTTGAAACATGATTGAACATGAACTTGAAACATGACTGAACATGAACTTAAACATAGCATGAATGTGAACGTGAAATACATGAACTTGAAATCTTGTTCAATAAGCATGATAAATAAAAGTGACCATATGGGTGCTACATGGGTCCCTTTGAGCCATGTGTCCCTACCGATTACCGCATCACAATATAGGTATCTGCACAAATTGTGAGTGCGTTAACATAAGTGCCAGTTCAAAGGTATCTGCACCTGCTGTGGACACACGTGATGTACGTATCTCGTGTCAGGTATCTGCACCCGCACAAGTAAGTATAACATGAAATTGAAATGTGGGTGGCATCATCGGTGTTAGTGCCTATTCCGGTTACTAGTTAATTAGGTCTCATTCGCAGCTCGTTGATCTTTACATTGTTAACTCAGGAAATTTCATACTAATTTAGACACTTCAACGTGAACAAGGGAATTTTACTAGGATATTACCCCATCCTAGCACTTAGGGTCGTGATAGACCTAAACAGACTTGACATGAGTTGAAAGGTTGTTCTCGAGATACACAAATTATACTCGAGACAAAGCAAGATATGAAATGAAAGGATAGAAGACCCGGTGTAATGTAACATGACGTGAACGTGAGATGAAAGACATGATGTACTATGAGACAAAAAATATTTGGTAGCATGACATAACATGTAACGAACAATATTTTGTAACCTGACATAACATATAATAGCCAATATTTCGTAACATAACATAACATGTAACATACAGCATTTCGTAATATGGAATAAAATGTAATAGAAAATATTACGTAACATGACATACTCGTAACAGATAGCATTACGTAACATGATATACTTGTAACAAATAGCAATACATTATAGAATAAATTGTGTAACAGATAATTATGAAGTGACATGGCATAGTATGTCGTATATGATAACATACATACATAAACTGTAGTTCCCTTACCCATCACACATACACAGTAATCTAATAGTAAGTTAAGAGCTAACTTATAGTGATCGTCGCGTTACAGGGATTAAGCACAAAATACGAGAAACTGTAAGTAGAGATTCTAAAAGTTAAAAACTTTATCACTAGCAATAAGAAACATGAAAAATGCTAACTTAGAGTAAAATTAGCATTTTACCCTTTACATGTGGGAAAATGATTATTTTATCCATAAGTTAAAGATTTCACATCCTAATTCCAAAAATTACCTAAACTAACATTCCTCATGTAAATTTTATCCTAAACTCAAATATCAACTTAGAAAAAAAGAAAACCAAATAAAACTATGAAAAACATCATAGGGTCAAAACTTCCAAAGATCATATCTCTTATTTTTGTTTCAATTTCTTCCAACTCCAAAGCTCATGATCAAATTGAAATATTGCAACAAAGATCCTCATATCCTAAGTTTAAAAATATGCTTAAAAAATTCAACAAAAATATACTTCTCATAGACACAAAAATTTTTAGTAAAATGATCCAAACTTTTTAACTAAAGTACAAACTCTTGAATTTCAAGGAGTGGCGCTTCAGGCCGGATGGGTGCCACACATGTTTTCCCACCAATCAATAGGAGCATGCCACATAGGCATTCCATGGGAGAGTGAAATGAAGGCTAACTGTAACACCTTGCTTCCCAAAAAGACATTTTAGAATTTTCGAGGAGCTAGTGTGCAACAAGTAAACTTGAATTTAATTTTTTTTTAACAACGCGCCAGATGCGAAAATTTCCATAAATAAAACAAACTTTAATAAACACTGAAAATCCAAAATAGAGTCTGCAGAAGAACTTATTTTAAAAAAATAAGTCTCATGTGCTTATCAAAATAATTTATTTAAACTTTAAACCATAGAAATAATCATAGCATAATCTATCTAGGCCGCTGCCTCGCCTCCCGAAGTCAAGTCTTGTCCTGCAGTCTCATCCTCATAAATGTTATCACCTGGGGTAGTTTAAAAACATAAAAAATGAACTAAAATGAGTTGAATACTCAATAAAAACCACATCATACAGTAAACATAATAAACATAAGGTTTAAAAAAAAACGTGCATATTCATAAATACATACATAAATAACATGAACATGAACATTAACTTATTTTTCACTTATCATAGGCCGTTACCCACTGTTGACCCCCATGAGTTAAGGTTAGCGAATCTAAGTAGATTCCGATTTCGCCCGTGGCCCCGGGTTGTGGATTCCATACATAAGGAAGACATACTGTGTGCATTACCAGCATGCATGACCTGGCAATGCAATATGCCCATAACATAGGTACCGTTTTTATATCATAACATAGACCGTTACATACCTTAATCATAATCATACCTGCATACTTGTCATATCATGTCATAGATTTCAAATGAAATCACATTCTTTCATAAATGCCGTGATACATATTTCCTCACATAAAATCATAATTTTTCATAAATATAAACCTCACATAAAATCATGCATGGCTTTCATAAATCATTTTAAATGCATAATTCTCACATAAAATCACGACTTTTCATAAATCTTTTGATGCATAACTCATTTCATAAAATCATGAGTGTTCATAAATAATTTAATGCAGAATTCTTCATGTAAAATCATGAATTTTCATAATTTTATCATGTCTTGGGTACGTAAAAAGGGGCTTCCAACGAAGGGCATACATGCATAATAACTTTTATAAAAAGACAAGCAGTTTACCGTACATACGTGTAAGGACATGATCATACTACTTACATTGTAGTGTTAATCCACTATTTTCAGCGCATAGTCGGTCGCCTATAAAAATAAACACGTAATTTTCATAAATTTCTAATTAAACAAGTGATTTTATTTAAAATCTAAAATACTAAAATAGTCTATAATTCCTAAACCTAGATTCTTCCTAGCACTAAAATATTCTCATCTTTTAATCCTAAATAGGCATGGGTATTTTTGGAAAACAAAATAAAGGGCATATTTGTAATTTAACTAACCCACGTAAAGTTGATTTTATGGGTTGCATGCATTCGGGTTGGGTTTTTACGCGTGAAGCAAAGGGCAGGGGCTTACCGAGAACTAGGTGTGAGGCTTTCAAGCTTGATGGTGCTGAACAACGGAGTTGGGTGGTTCCTCTGTTGCTCAAGGCTGGAGAGATAGAGAGAAACCGGAAGCTTGAGAGAGAGAGAGAGAGAGAGAGACCAAGTGAGATGGACGAGATGAACGAGGGGGAAAGGACACGACTTGAGGGAGAGGACTTACGTATGGTGGTCTAGGGCGTAGCTAGTCGAGTTGCGGCCTTTTCCGATGAGGAAAGATGATTGAAAAGGTGGGAACTTGGCTCTACGGTGGGCTCGGCAAATACTCTGTTTCGATGGGCTAAAACAGAGGAGGATGGCAGCGGCTTATTGGCTTTTCTAAGGGTAGGCCGTGCAATGGTTCTGCTAGCTGGGCAACGAGGTGGACTAGGGTGGATCTAGGTGGTCCTTCGTGGTGCTGTGGCTGATGGAGGAGACGTGGAGGAGCTTCCTGCGGCCCGGGTGCAAGGTGGGCTTAAACTTGCTACTGCGACGTGCAGTTTTCTTTCGGACTTGTTCTGTGCAGTGGGCTGGTGGTTTGGGGTGTAGGTGAAGGCTTGGCTGAGTGACGATGGTGGAGTGGGGTAGCCATGCAGTGGGACTAAACTTGGGGCTGGGCAGTGCTAACGCACGGGTTTCAGTCGTGCAGATGGTTTGTTGGGCAGCTATCTGGTGGCTGCAGTGAGGTGATCCGACTCTTATAGTGGTCGACGGAGGATTGAGTAGAAAACATGGTTGTCTTTGGTATTCACGGTGGAGGGAAAATGACGTGATAGTCTGGGGGTGTGATGGGCTGGTTTCGGCTTGAGGATGGGGTTGGTGGTTGTTCACACTGGAAAAATTGGCTCGGGTTGGATGCAATGAGCCTAGCTCTATATATAGACCAATGAAAACCCTAGTGAAGAAGGAGAAGAAACGTATGTTCATGGAAGTGGATTAGATTTCGTGAGTGTTTGAATTTTATAGAATCAAATCCGGTAACTAGGAGTTTTATTATGATGAGGAAATAAGAATAGTAATAGTGTTTGGACTCTAACACACACGTGCTTGGGGTAAAAATAAAAATAAAAAATATCATCTGATAATTCGCTTTAACTCATTTATTGAGCTAGAAAAAAATTATCTGTAATTTATCCCAAAAAATAAAATATAAGATCGGGTCGTTACAATCTTCCCTCCTTATAGAAATTTCGTCATCGGAATTTGCTAGACTTAAAAACCATCGTGCTTATTCTCCACATTCTCTCGTCGTCTTTATTCTAAATCCTTGATCATTTAGTTGAACCTACTATTCCCATATGTTTAATCCTTCGATATTTATTCTTAAACCTAGCAAATTCTTCAAAATTGTAAACCTCAATAATGGATTCAATTACAAGCCTAAAATGATAAGTTCATTAGATGATTATCTTAACTCCATATGAAGTAATTAAATTCTCCACATACAATAATAAAACTCTCTACATGTAAAAATAATTTCAAATAAATTGTAACCTAAGACTCTCCAAATTCATATCCTAACTCCTATAATTCATGCTAAAATAGAATCGTGTTATCTATAGCACATGAAATATTTCCAATAGTCATCATGAATAGTAAAACCTACTTACCTAATATCCCAACAATAATCTATATTTCTAGTTGAGGAAATTAGTTACCTATGTTCTCATTGACAAGCGCATCGGTGTTACGCAACTGTGCTAGGGAGAAAACTCGAGCTGGTGCCATATTCTTCTGTCCGTCTCTAGTAGCTTGAGTAGTAGCTATGTTCTTCCCAGGACAGTCTCGAAGATGATGTCCTTCCTTCCCACACTTGAAACATGCTCCGGTTTCCATCAAACATTTCCCTGCATGCCTCTTACTAGATTTACCACACATGGGGAGCCATCCTATCTCGCCTTGTCGTGGCCATTGTCCATTATCCTGAAAAGGCCTCTTATCCCTATGTGATGCTGGTTGGAGTTGTTGCTGCTGCTGTCGCTTCCTTTGATTATTGTAATCGATACTTTCTTGATTGTCTTCTTCAGCAATGGTAGCACGGGTGACCAGTTCCGTGAAACTCCGAATCTTGAGAGTACGTACACGCTCCCTAATCCTGCGATTTAGACTGCGCTCAAACTCTTCAGCTTTCTTTTCCTCATCTGGAATTAAGTAAGTGGCGAAACGGGACAATTCTATGAATTTGGTAGCGTATTGGTCTACTGTCATTGTTCCCTAGGTAAGATCTGCAAACTAACGGGCCCTAGACTTGCGAAGGGTCTGAGGAAAGAAACGCTCCAAAAATATCTTCCTAAACCACTCCCATGTGATAGGGACTCCATCTCCTAGTTCCATATGCAAGAGTGCTCGTATTGACTTCCACCACTTGTTTGCCGCATCAGTTAAGTTGAAAGTAGCATAAGTCACCTTCTGATCATCCGTGCAATAAAGTGCCTCAAAGATCTATTCCAATTGTTCGATCCAGCTCTCCGCATCCATGGCATTTGATCTGCCATCGAAAGTAGGTGGGTGCTGGCGGTAGAACTGTTCTAATGTGCATCCTACTTGTGTGGTTCTACCTACCACCATATCACCATTGACCATCCTTTGAAAGAAATGTGTCACTGCAGCAGCGAGTACTTCTGAGTTATCATCTTGTACAGTATTGTTCTCAGAGTGGGGTGCGCGTGGTGTTCTTCCACGGGGTGCCATTTTAACATGCATGTTTTAACAATGTCAATCAAAATGCATTCAACTACTAAAAGAAGAATTTATAACATACTTACTATAGGGCAGAACTTGCCTTGGGGAGACCTTGGCCTAGACATTCATTTCCTTCCTTTTCTATGTTCTAAAACTTCTCTATTTTAAAAATAAAACTCTTTGCAAAAGTTTTCCTCTATTTTAAAAAGTCTACAGAATCTTTCGAACCTATCTCTGATACCAACTATAACACCCCGCTTCCCAAAAAGACATTTTAGAATTTTAGAGGAGCCAACGTGCTACCACTAAACTTGAATTTAATTTTTTTTTAACAACACGCTAGATGCAAAAGTTTCCATAAATAAAACAAACTTTAATAAATACTGAAATTCCAAAATAGAGCCTGCGAAAGCACTTATTTAAAAAAAAATACGGAAGTCTCATATGCTTCTCAAAATAATTTATTTAAACTTTAAACCATAGAAAGAATCATAGCATAATATGTCTAGGCCTCTGCCTCGCCTTCCAGAGTCAAGTCCTGTCCTACAGTCTTATCCTCATAAATGTCATCACCTGGGTAGTTTGAAAACATAAAAAACAAACTCAAATGAGTCGAATACTAAATAAGCAACACATCATACAGTAAACATAATAAATATAAGGTTTAAAAAAAAACGTGCATATTCATAAATACATACATAAATAACATGAACATGAACATTAACTTATTTTTCACTTATCATAGGCCGTTACCCACTGTTGACCTCCGTGACTTAGGGTTAGCGAATCTAAGTAGATTCTAATTCCGCCCGTGGCCAAGGGTTGTGGAATCCATACATAAGGAAGACATATTAGGTGTACTACCAGCATGCACAACCTGACAATGCAATATGCCCATAACATAGGTACCGTTTTCATATCATAACATAGGTTGTTACATATCTTAATCATAATCATACTTGCATACTTATCATATCATGTCATAGATTTCAAATGAAATCACATTCTTTCATAAATGTCGTGATACATATTTCCTCACATAAAATCATAATTTTTCACAAATATAAACCTTCACATAAAATCATGCATGGCTTTCATAAATCATTTTAAATGCATAATTCTCACATAAAATCATGACTTTTCATAAATCTTTTGATGCATAACATACTTCATAAAATCATGAGTGTTTATAAATAATTTAATGCATAATTCTTCATGTAAAATCATGAATTTTCATAATTTTATCATGCCTAGGGTACGTAAAAAGGGGCTTCCAATGAAGGGCATACATGCATAATAACTTTTATAAAAAGACAAATAGTTTACCGTACATACGTGTAAGGATATGATCATGCTACTTACATTGCTGTGTTAATCCACCATATTCAGCATGTAGTCAGTCGCCTATAAAAATAAACACGTAATTCTCATAAATTTCTAATTAAACAAGTGATTTTATTTAAAACCTAAAATACTAAAATAGTCTATAATTCCTAAACCTAGATTCTTCCTAGCACTAAAATATTCTCATCTTTTAATCCTAAATAGGCATGGGTATTTTTGGAAAACAAAATAAAGAGCATATTTGTAATTTAACTAACCCACGTAAAGTTGATTTTATGGGTTGCATGCATTCGGGTTGGGTTTTTACGCGTGAAGCAAAGGGCAGGGGCTTACCGAGAACTAGGTGTGAGGCTTTCAAGCTTGATGGTGCTGAACAACGGAGTTGGGTGGTTCCTCTGTTGCTCAAGGCTGGAGAGATAGAGAGAAACCGGAAGCTTGAGAGAGAGAGAGAGAGAGAGAGAGACCAAGTGAGATGGACGAGATGAACGAGGGGGAAAGGACACGACTTGAGGGAGAGGACTTACGTATGGTGGTCTAGGGCGTAGCTAGTCGAGTTGCGGCCTTTTCCGATGAGGAAAGATGATTGAAAAGGTGGGAACTTGGCTCTACGGTGGGCTCGGCAAATACTCTGTTTCGATGGGCTAAAACAGAGGAGGATGGCAGCGGCTTATTGGCTTTTCTAAGGGTAGGCCGTGCAATGGTTCTGCTAGCTGGGCAACGAGGTGGACTAGGGTGGATCTAGGTGGTCCTTCGTGGTGCTGTGGCTGATGGAGGAGACGTGGAGGAGCTTCCTGCGGCCCGGGTGCAAGTTGGGCTTAAACTTGCTACTGCGACGTGCAGTTTTCTTTCGGACTTGTTCTGTGCAGTGGGCTGGTGGTTTGGGGTGTAGGTGAAGGCTTGGCTGAGTGACGATGGTGGAGTGGGGTAGCCATGCAGTGGGACTAAAAGTGGGTTTGGGCAGTGCTAATGCACGAGTTTCAATCGTGTAGGTGGTTTGTTGGGTGGCTATTTGGTGGCTGCAGTGAAGTGATCCGACTGTTCTAGTGGTCGACGGAGGATTGAGTAGAAAACATGGTTGTCTTTGGTATTCACGTTGGAGGGAAAATGACGTAATAGTTTGGGGGTGTGAGGGGCTGGTTTCGGCTTGAGGATGGGGCTAGTGGTTGTTCATGCTGGAAAAATTGGCTCTGGTTGGACGTAATAAGCCTAGCTCTTTATATAGACAAATGAAAACCCTAGTGAAGAAGGAGAAGAAACGTACATGCATGGAAGTGGATTAGATTTCGTGAGTGTTTGAATTTTATAAAATCAAATTCGGTGACTAGGAGTTTTATTATGAAGAGGAAATAAGAATAGTAATAGTGTTTGGACTCTGACACACGTGCTTGGGGTAAAAATAAAAAAAACAAATATCATCTGATAATTCGCTTTAACTCATTTATTGAATTAGAAAAAAATTATCTGTAATTTATCCCTAAAAATAAAATATAAGATTGGGTCGTTACACTAATACACCGAATCTCATCTTATGACTCAATCGAATCAACTCTCTCGTTCTTTCTCCCTCTCTCTCTCCCTCTTCCTCCCTCATTTGCGTTCCTTTCTGCACATATCAGTAAGAAAACTGACCAGCACACAAATTCTAAAATGCCAGCCCTAAACTCGTAAATCCTAAGTATTATAGTCTCCGACAAGGGAGCAACTTGTATACAATAATCTTCATTTTTTTACAAAAGGGCAAAGACAATACAAATTGAAGGAAATCGTTGCAGTGTGTAGAAATATTATTCCTAGTTAATTTAATTTTTATGTTAACCTTCATTAAGCAAGATCATTGTAGGAACACAAATTGATGGAAATCACTACACAAAACAAAACTTTTATTTACCTTTCAACCTGAAGACGATTTGGCTCGACGCAGAAAGGAACACAGTTGAGGGAGGGAGGGGGAGAGGGAGAGAGCGAGAAGGAGAAGGAGAGAGGTGATTCGATTGAGTCATAAGACAAGATTAAGTGCATTAGCCTTCATTTCACTCTCAATGGAATGCCTACATGGCATGTTCCCATTGGCTAGTGGGAAAACATGTTTGGCACCCATCCGACTTGAAGCTTTTTCCTTTCAAGAACTCCAAAAATCCAAAAATTTCTTCTAACATGTTCATAACATATTCCTAAGAACTAAAATGCTTTTAATCAATGTATAAAAGTCACCAAAATTCACAAAATCTCACTTGAAGTACTCAGCTCCAACACTTGGTCAAAAACAGAATTTTTCTCAACTTTGCTTTGATCAAACACTCGATCCGAGGTATACCATGTTGAGGTCTTCAAACAAAAACAGTAAAGGGTTTAAAAATGTGTCCTAAAGTATATCCAAGCATTAAAATTAAAATCACATGGCTAAAAAGAAACCAAAATATGGATCTAGCAGAAAACATCAAACTTTTAACCTAACAGAGTATTCTCTTGCATAAAAATTCATATCTTTAAAACTAACAATAGAAATCTTTAAATTAACATCCTAACATGTAGATAAAAGGCTTAGTATCATCAAATAAATTTATTAAAGCCACTGGAGTAAGAATAGACCACAAAAGATCTAAACTTTCTTAAAACATAAACTGTTTTTCCTCTTCTAGTTCTAACCTTTTAGATCTAATAGTCTTTCATCAAAAGCTTTAATCATGCAACTAATCTCCAAAAAGTATTCATATAAACATGTTTACAACACTCCATAAAGGATTTGGACCAAGATATGTCCATTAGCTTTGTCAAAAACTCTAAAATATAACACACTATCCAGATTATCACCCAAATTGACATTTCCATAGTTAAAATAACTTTCTACTAATCAACTGACCATGAAATCAAACAAAAAAGATATCCCTGAAAGCTAGACTCAAAGAAGAAGAACTTTCAGGAGGCATCATTGTGAGAAAATACTGACAAGGGCTTCAAAAGGGGTGAAGTGAGGGCAAGGATGAAAGGGGTTCTAAGTGTCCACATTAGCCATGGGTGGGAGGAATTGCCTCTATGTAAAGAAAGAGAAATGCTATGTTCTCTCCAAGAACGAAAATGCAAAGTGGTGAATTGAGTGAAAGGATGACTTGCACGCCTAATACACTTCTGAAAAGTGAAGTATGGTCTTGAGTAATACCTTGATTGATGGTGATTAGGTCACAAAAAGGTGCAAATAGTCAGTGGGAATGGGCTACTGTTGCTGCCATGTAGAATGGAGGTGGTGAGCTGGATTTGCCTCTCACATCAAGGGACTATTTGGGGCTACCATGGGTGGGGGGAAATTTCCTCAAGAAGCTTTGCCAAGGTGGCCAAAATTCATGGGCCTTAAACAAGTGTGCTTCATTTGAGGTTTAAAGAGGGTTTGGTTAAGGTTTGAGATACTATCAAGTCCAAATCCATATTTTCTTGGCCCAATCAAATTTCTAAGGTTTAAAGGGTTGGATAATGATGTCATAACTTGAACTTGAGAAATTAATAGAATGTGGAAGTGATTTAAATTAGTGATCAAACACAATGCTAGAAATCGGATCAAATAGGGTTTGGAGGCCAACTTTTGTGTTTGGAGAAATTGTTTAGGGTTTCAGTTTCAACCAAGCTTTTGGAGTTTCAATTAGATTCCAACCATTAAGGGTTTTACTAGGGTTGAAACCCTATTTGGTTTGGCACAATTTGGATGGTTGGATGGAATATTGTTTTGCTTAGGTAGCATGATCTCACACGTTAATTTCCTTCTCAATCCATCTCACGGTTCCTCGGTGCCAAGTGTCCAATACTATTCAGTAAGTGCGACTAAGATCATGTTAAGTGTCCAAATAAAACTGCTCTAACCTAATTTGAACATTCCACACTACGATTTTGAAAACACCGCACTTTGTGCTATTATTGAGGTTACTATTCACTCTGAGAAAGTGAAAAATAAAATTTGGCCTGAAAAATCCTAAACATACACACTAAACTAACCATGCAATTCATTTATCAAAATTCAACCTCGAAGTGCCTCGAAATAAACAAAATGCGTTTTCGAATAAGCGTTTCGTTCGGAAACTAAAAATGAGATTATTACGCCATAAAATCCTAAATAATCAACTGAGTGTAATGCATATCATATCACATTTTGACACTTATAAGTATCTCAAATAAATAAAGTCATGCTTCTAGCACCATAATGAGTCGTAACACTGATTATGTTGACAGACTAAAACATACATGATTGGTCGATTCGTGAAAACTTATAGAGTTTTCACGAGGTTTCTAAAACCTATAGAAGTTTCACCATTGAATTTATAGCAGGCTATTACAATATGATATGACATGATAAGGCAAGATATGACAAGAAAGTATACATGTATGATTATGATGAGGTATCTATGTTAAGATACGTAATGGCCTATGTTATGATAGGGAAGATAGTACCAAAGGTTAAGAAGCATATTGCATCGCCTGGATGGACACACTAGTAGTGCTCCAGCGTTGTTATCCTTATGTATGGGTTCTCAACCCGCAATAACTGGTAGGTGGTATATAAAATCGCACATTACTTGAGAATGAGAAATTCATGCTCTTTGTAATGGGTCCAATGAGGCTCAAATTGTATCATTGACTAATCCTTTAAAGTATAGGTCCAAATGTGGCTTGGGCCTCCCTTGAGACATTTGAAAACAAAACATGGGACTATCAGCAAGTAAGGTCAATCACAGTAAGTTCAAACATTGGCCCCAATTTAGTCAATCCTTTGCACAAAATCATTTTTAAAACTTCATTACCATCAAACAACCACTAGTAGCCTCATTTCAAGCCATACATTGAACAACTCATGTTATATACTTTGGACCAGCTATGTGATATCCCATTTTGACGGATAAGGGTAGGTGGTGTATGAAATTCGACATTGCTTGAGAAGGAGAAGCTCTTGCTTTATATAATGGTTCCAAATGTATCATTGGCTAGTCCTTTTGGAGAATAGGCCTATATGTGGCTTGAACCTTCCTTGATGCATTACAAATAGTATCAGAGCTTATCTCAACTAAAAATGTGAGACTTGAGTTATGTCACTTACAATGGACTGGCCCAATGAGGAAATCTGGAATTTAAGGGGGAGATCGTGACACCCTATTTTGATTGATAAGGGTAGGTACATACGCGTAAGGGTATGATTATGCTACACATAAATTTTTAATTTATCACGTACTTTAGAATTAAAAACCCAACACCCTAAAATAATCTATATTTTCCTAAAATCTAAAATCCTTAAAACCACAAATTGTCATCACCCCGAATACTTTGATCTCCACATAATTATTTCTCCAAAAATTTATGATTAATCCTAAGATAAGATAAACTCTGTAAATTTCGTAAATCTACATACACATATTATAACTACAAACTTGATGAATAATTTACATGATTGGCCTATATAACAGGGACCCACGACATGTACCCTTTTATATAACATCTTCAGTATGTAATGAACATAAATCTCCAATATAATTCAGGCCAAATAAAACATAGATCTATACTGAGCAAGAGACATATCGAGTGAGAAGGAGGGAGAGGAAAACTAATGTAGAGAGAGAGAAACGTGAGGGAGAGAGAGCTTACTAAGAAGTAGGCAGCGATAGGGGCTCACAGGTTGATATTGGGTGGTGCTTGATCCACTTCTGGGTGGTTTTAGTTTGGCATTGGGGAAATGGAGGAGGGTAGCAGCGGCTTTGTGGGTCACGATCGGGGAGCAAGTGCTCTGTTTTGAGGAGGAAAACCGGAGGCTTGCCATGTGGAGGTTGATGCATGGAGGAAAAGGCTCATGGTTTCTTATGGTGCACACGGGTTGGGTCACAGAGTCTTCACCGTGGTTCATGACTGGCATTGGCTAAAGAGATAGGTAGGAGGGAAAGGGTGAGAGCTTATGTGGGTGCCTTGGTGACTTACAATGCCGACTGATGAAGTAGGGGGTGGAACTTCGACGTATGGTGGTGGTCTGTCGATGGAAAAGCCTGGGTTATGTGGTCTTCGATGCTATGCAACGAGTGCTCTATTTTTCCTTGCTTAAAACAGGGGTTGTGTTGGTTGTGTGGAGGAGGTGGCTAAAATAGAGGCTTTCGGTGGTGGTGATGTGGGTGCGGGAAGGTTGGGTTAGGTGCATGGGTTTGGTTTACGTGGTGGTTCACGGCAGAGGGAGTAGCTTCGTTTAGTTTATAGGTGCTACTGGTCTTGGGAAACGAAGAGGTTGGCAAAAGTGTTGGTGTGTGGATCAACGAAATGCCTAGTGCTGGGTAGTATCTTAGATGTTTGCTACCAGTGTTCTAGTCGTGGCCTGGGGAAAATAATTCATGAAGGCTGAGTGGCTTGGGGAGGAAATCTTCTGTGGAGAGAGTTGGTGTATGTAGTGCGGCAACCCTGGGCTAGAGGAAGGAACACACCATGTGCGTGGGACTACGGGGTATATATAGTAGGTAGGGTTTAGGAATTTTAATGTGAAGATGACATGTAGAATTGTAAGAGAGTTCTTTTGAGGTAGGAATCCTAGTAGAAGGTGGAGACGTGCATGGCTTAGAGTTTGAGAAGATAGTTGTTAAAGAGTTAACGTAAAGATGACTTGTAGAGTTGTATCCATGTTAGGAGAGAATCCCATTGGGCCTAATGGGTTTGGGTTCATTTCATGGGCAAAAATTCAATAATTTTAATTGGATTTCTAAAATATCGATTAATTAATTTCTTCTAAAATTTTCAACTAATCTTAATGACTTTAAAATAAAATTTTGGGCCTAACTAAATTTCAATAAATAATAACTCGCAGCTTATCCAATATGGTCCATAAAACTCCAATAACTTCAAAAATCTTAATAGCTTATGGGCTATTCCAATACGGCGCATTAAACTTATTTTAGACCCTTTAGATATTTTTCATATTTCATCCCTAATAATATTGGATCGGGTCGTTACAAAATGAGGAAAAGGAATAAAAGAAAAGAAAGAAAAGAAAAGGAAATTAAAGTTTTAATATATGAAGCTATGTCAAAAACCAATGACTGAATGAATGATAGTACCAATGGACTTGACAAATTGCAATGCCGGGTAAGAAGTACTAATAGTGTACTCACTACTATTCCCTGACCGAAATGGGCTCCTAACCTGGGGCCCATGGGTGGAGTTGTGTCCAAAAGACCACTAACCCTAACGTACAAGGCATAACAGTATGCATCGGCTAATGAAAAGTGATAACAGTCAAATTGGATGCTATGGAATTGTTTAGTTCTTTATGAAGTAATGTACAAAGTATAGAAAATGTTTTTATGAGGAATGAAAACATTTTTAAAGAAAGATCCCACCTTGTAATACTTTCTCGAATGATTGATGAAAGGAATATTTTTATTCCATTTACATGTTTTATGTAATGTATGTAGAGGAATGTAGAATGTATAAATGAAAATCTATATTAGTATATATTTACAGTATCAAGTAACGGTTATTGAGTATTCAACTCTTCAACTCATTTTGTTTATATTTTATGCCCCTCCCAAAAATAAAATGATGAGGAATCGTAGGGACAAACATGAGCTAAGGAAAATGTGATAGAAGTCTAGGCATGTTCTATATAATGTATCAACTTATGTTTTGTAGAAAGACTTTGTAATTTAATTCTAACAAATTTTACTGCAAACTCTCTCTTAAATTTTCAAACCAGGTTTCAATTTTAATTATGGAGCTTTTGTATCCATGGTAGGAAATGAATTTTTTTTAGAATTCAATAATTCTCATCTCATTTTTTAAAACTATTTCTTAACGTCCCACTAGAAAGGCGAATGTGACAATCTTACTCCTTTATTTCTTTCTATATTTAATTTTTTTTATTAAATATTGTCGTTTGCGAAGGGATGGATAGTTTGATTAGAGAGATTTTGGAAGAAATGGTCTAAAAAGCAAGAGCCTTAAGACTTTTAGGCCCCGTTTGGTTGATACACTCAACTGAGATCAATTCAGTTCAGTCTAATTTTAGGCTGAGTCTAACATCCAAGCACTCAACTCTCAAATTACTAAACTCATATCAACTCAAAACCTCTTTACACGTAGGACCCATAACATTTTTCAATTCAACACTTCTTTACACACGGGACCCACAACCTTTTTCAACTTCTCATAAATATATCTAAACTCATCTTAACATCCAAACACATTTAAACTCATCATAGGTGGACTCCACAAAACTCACTCCATCTCAATTGACTATTATTCATAAAGAACTCAACTCAGCTCAACATCCAAACGCAGCCTTAGGCTTTTTGCTATAAGAAAAAAGGCCATTCAATCTTAAGAAAACATGTCATCTTCAAAAATTGACGTTTTAATTAAAGAAAGGAAGCAAGTTGCCTATCTTTTCCTTTCCTATAGCAAGAGATAATTTTTTAGGCATTACAAATCTTATTTAGTTAAAACTGCTTTCACTTTAATGATATTATGATATGAGTTTTGGTTTTGTCCTACCAAATCTTTCACAAGACTTGAGCAAAAGTACTGTAAGGGGATTTTCCCCACAAAGCCCAAAAGGCCCTATCAAGCCCAACCTAGAACAAAAAGCCATTAACTGAGCCCACAAGAAGGCTCCTCTGTACATGACATGTAGGAGAGATGGTGTTGTAGGAGATGAGACTCGTCGATCTGAGGACCCCTCGGGTAATGTCCAGTCCTCGAGTGCCCACCCACACAACAGGCGTGATATACAAGGAACCATTGATCTACAGATAGATAAGGCATGAAAGGTGGTGTGCTGTCCCAGGCAACCAAAAATAAAACCTATACTCCTAAAAATACATGTAGTAGTGCAAGTAAGGATCGTTCCCACGAAAAGTATTTAGCCTAGTTTTATTCTATGTGAACAAGGATGGGGTGGGGGGTGGGGGGTGGGGGGTTTGAGTATAACAAAAACAATTTTAAGAAGAACAATTTAAATTAAAGTATAGAAATCAATCAAAAGAACAAACCTTGGTCTAAGTCAACATCCACCATCGGAATTTTACAACTGATCATCGATGCAAATATATATTAATTCATACTTGGAATATTCACCGTTGGAATTATTTTCCTATCTATCCTTAGTCGCAGTTAATTAGAAAACAAGCGATCTAATTAACCTTAACTACTAAACAACCCAAGACAAGTGCTAAATGTTTAATCTAGTAGCAGCCTTAAGAATTAGAGAGATCAATGAAGCTAAACAGCACAAGCACAAGCGGTTGCATTTAATTTCGTCGAGCGTTTTTCTTAAGATCTAATAATTTCTGACGCAACAAATCATCAAATCTTAGTTGCTTCACAAATTAGAGGGATCAAACAATTACGGATTTGATATCTAATCTAGCAGTAGATTACAACGAATAATAAACTAGTAGGCCTCCTACTAGTAATTAAATGAGACAATCATGAAAATAGGCACAAAAGAACATCCGAATACTCAAAACATAAATTAAACACTAAAAGCAAATTAGATCTCACAGTTTTATTGATTCTGAGACTTCCGTTTCCTTCAACCAATTATGAAAGTTTACCCACACAAGGTCATCATGAAAACTGGAAGAAGTTAGAGAAGAGGATAGAGAGATGCCCTAGTATGATAATTTCCCACCTCTTTTACACGTCCATGCCCG